>NC_136936.1:18207346-18344846 GCF_949987615.1 Pollachius pollachius
TTTTAGTATCAGTGGTTTTTCACTGGTTTTGGGTCAGTTGTTAGTGAACAGGGACTATTCTACGACTGGGACTACACATTAAAGGTTAAATTAGTAAGCAAGAATGACTGGATAGACTGGTTTAATGAACACCATAATAACAAAATTAAAACAAAGTCCGACCTTTATCAAAGCAGAAAGACATCGGGAGAATAGCTTATCAATTCACAATCACAATTTACACCAATGTATAGTGTATGCACTCAATATTTAGAGAACAATTAAAGCTTCAAGTGGCATGCTGGTCGTTAGAAATGTTTTAATTGCCTGAAGAGACAGTGGGCCATTTGGGGACCTCATTGACCAGCTGGACGGCTCGCTCCAGCTAGAACCCAACCACTATTCAGCATTGACGTCAATGACTTATACTGTATAACTTAAACGTTTTAGCCTGCATCTGCATAATTCACTTCTGAAATACCACAAAAAGAGTCTATAGAAAATGGCTGCTTCAATAAAACTTGGAAAAATAAATTTAAAGCAACTCTCACTGAATGCTTCAAGGACAAAGTCTGCAGCCATCTGAGAAATAGAAAGAAACGTTATCTTAGATCTTCAAAAAGGCCTGTGTTTACTGTTCCGGCCAACTACTTTCACAGCCATAGAAATTTCTCAACATTAGCAAACATAAGAGATTTCAATTTCCTTTGAAAATAAATAAGCAATCTTCATAAACAACATAGTCTAAACCACAGTGGTTTTTCCTATCAGTGACTCCCAATACTCATTTTTCAGACAAATAAATTAAGTAGTTATTCTTGGGGTGTTTTGGGTCTGTCATCTATACGTAAGACATAATGTGAACTGGCCTTTGAAACATAACCACAATAAGCTTCTTCAAAGTCAACCCCTGTGGTTGCTACATGAAGGTACGGTTATGTTTTGGATATGAACTCACACCTTCATCATCACTGCTATATTCGCCAGTTCACACAGAATTTATGAAACATAAAAGTTTATTCTTTCTAGATATTCTCGATACGTTGTTGGAACTAAATTCACTATTTAAAAAATGTGTTTATGGGTTATAAGAGACAATTTTAAACATTTAGCTGCCAAAATCAGAGCTTCTGACATAGCATTATCATAACCATGTCTATATAACTTCCAGGAAGGGAATCAACTAAGTACAATAAGAATGTGATAATCAAAGAAAGCCTAATTCCTCGCCGACTTTCAGTAGCTCTCTACTGAAACTAGTAGCGTTCTAGTAACGCCTCTAAATCATACCATCCCCTTGAAGAGGAAAAGGGTGACTTTTAAAATGTTTGATTCCTACAAAAACAAAATGGCCTCTTTGTGTAGCCCTCCCCCAGAGAGATGGCAACCTAACCATTGAACCCTGCTAGAAAAATCTGAGAGGATGCTGATCACTCAATATAGACTCTAAAACCACTGTGCTGCTGCTGCCGCCATGGCCATGCAGATTATTCACAAGCACACGAGTACTCGACTGTCAACCAACACCACCTCTGCTCCATTACCTACAGTATACACTTCAAGCGTAAACACTCGAGACACTTAAGTGCTAAATTATGACTCAGTCCATTTACAGCACGCTGCATCGTATTACGGTTGGACACATAATTGAAATATTACTTTCTGGACTAATGTTTATTGCAATGAAAGTCAATCATATCATGCCGACGCAAAACACACCCACGCACACACATAGTTAATAATAACAATGATGTCCTGTCAGATGAGGGGCAGAGGGCGGAGTGGATAGAGAGACAGTTCATTTCACTCGTGCTGATACTCATGATTTACAAGGGCCTATTAAGGCTGCAGAGACAGCGCCCTGAGCAGGAAGCCCTACATCACTGTACCATCTCTTGTCTGCGTCATCTTCCTTTATCGATCAGAGCAGGTTTTAGGTTTCATCCGAATCCAGACAGGGATGCTTAACCCTGACCTCCTAAACCGGTCCTGAGGGAATGGATAGGGTGCATGATGTAATCTTGTTCTCACTAAGGAAATGGCCAGTGCATACCGATGCATCCAAGTGTCATGGCAGATCCAATGGAACCCTTTTAGTTGAGTATAATAATGATAATGATAATAAGAAACGTTCTTTGTTTAGCACCTTTCTTCACAAGGTTACAAGACGTTTGCACAAGTAAAAATGAGGTTAAAAGAACAACATAATGACGATAGACAGCACCAATAATGGTACCAAAATAATAAGAGAGACAATTATTAAAAATAAATAAGCATAGGAGATCCAAAATGAACTGCAAATACAAGTGCACCAAGGTGCTGCCCTAAGAGAGAAAAAAATAGATTACTTAAAAGAGATTCAAAAGTGGTCACTGAGCTGGCCTTGATTCCTACAAGGCCATCTCAAGAGTCTGAAGAGTAAAACTATAACTAACTCATGCCGACTAATGACCGAAGCATATATGGAAGTTAATTGCATTTAAGGTAAGGTATGAGGTAGTGTGTCTGGAGACGTTGTTAAAATCATTTTGGCTTATTTTCTTCTTGATAGGCTTATAAAATAACTGAAAGTGTTAGTGAATTAAGCAATTTGTCATGAGAGGCCTTCATTTACAGAGATTTTACAACAGCTAGTGGGCGTTAATGGGCCTGACACAAGCCTAAAACACCCCTAACTGCTTTTAGAAAACTGTTACTACTATACCTAATATGATCTCATAAACACAAAGCAACATAAAATATGATCATTAGAAAAACCTATCTACAATCTTCCGCCAAGCAATATAGTTCCTCAAGACAACAGAATGGTTGCCAAGCAACACAGACTAGCATAATTTGAGATTTGTGGCGCAATAATACCAAAAATGAAATTTCATGCAGTCACAGGTAGGGGTGTAACGGTAAACTGAAGTCACGGTTCGGTTCATACCTTGGTTCAGACATCACGGTTCGGTACGAGTTCGGTACAATGAAGGGAAAAGAAAAAACAAAAATGCAGAAGGTAATTCTTTTTTATCGTCTCAGGTTGTACCACCTAGTGTAATACAGTTTCTCCCCTGAGCTAGCTGCAACAGCCTGAACTGTGTAATCTAAGATACAAACAGTAAACAATAAGTACCCCACATCACCTACAGACTCCATCCGTAACTTGTAAACCAAATAAAACGATCAGTTATAAAACTGAAAATTCAGCATGTCTTATTTATGAAAGTGCAAAGTACAAAGAGTTTGCGCATTTCCACCAGAGGGTGCGGGTTGGTTCAGGGCGGCTTGATGGAGTATTGAAGGTGCGGTTCGGAGCAGCTCAGTTGGGGGGGGGGAGGAACGGGCTGCGTTCAATGAAATCAAAACCAAAACGGATTGAGCCTTCTTTTTATGTCCATGATTGAGCCCCGTTTATAAACAACCCTTCCGGGTTATGTCCGTTGGCTTGTGTCGATACGTCAAGTGTCGATACGTCATCTGTAAGCGCAGGACCCCGAGACGATCTGGCAGCCGAGTCAATCTGGTACACACACCGGCACCCTTTCAGGCATCTCAGTTGTGCCTGATCGCGTATCTAACATTAGTTTGGCATTACATTAATTAATTTGCATGCCAGTTTTATTTAATTTTATACCGTGTATTCTCTGTGTAAATCCATGCACCGAACCGTGACATCCGTACCGATTCGGTTCAATACGAATACATGTATCGTCACACCCATAGTCACAGGTGTGTGTTAATAGGAGCTTCCAGCGAATCAGAATCAAGGAACACAACTAACAGATTTAAAACTTTTCATTTCTGATCAATCAAGGTGAGTGAGAAATTGGCTTTTAGTCCATAATTGGTGAACAATCAGAGGAAAGGCAAACAACTAATGGTCCTAATTAAAATGGTAGGAACAACACAGAATTAACACACACAGGAACGGATGTATACTCTCTGAGAATAAAAGATACCAGAAAAAAACAAATAGCAGTTTGTTTGGTGGCTCCTTTTTATAGGCAGATCAAAAGTTGAAAGCAGTTGCAACTTATTTATTTTTTTAACCAATTCTGGATGTTTAGCCACCCTGCAGAATCCACAAAAGATCAAGCTACCATTTTTCTCAAGCAAGAGAACATAGCAAATGTTGGGTTATTTTTGTTTGAACTTCCCATATTTTGAAAAAAGCCCAAAAGGTATCTGGTTATTCTGCAAACAAACGGCAGGAAAAGGCAGG
This sequence comes from Pollachius pollachius, assembly GCF_949987615.1. Lineage (NCBI taxonomy): Eukaryota > Metazoa > Chordata > Actinopteri > Gadiformes > Gadidae > Pollachius > Pollachius pollachius. Next base: position 18,211,533 of record NC_136936.1, read on the forward strand.
AAATACAGAACGTGTCAGCTCGAGAACAGCACCGGTGAACGGAGTCCACGGCAGGGTCAATCTGCAATCATCCCAGATTGTATCTTACCTAGGGCTTCCTCCTCAGCCCCATGGCCAAAATAAACCAAGGAAGTCCATTAGTAGACCTCAAACTGTCATGTTACTGTCTGCCCTGGGGCCAGAATGGGGCCTTTAAGGAAAACGCATAAATAGGCCTACCTATACACCACCTTCCAAACCACGGCTCCCTCTGGGACATACCAGTGTGTCTTTAGCCAACTGTGACACCAGTTGGTTTATCTCGTGGCCATCCGGATATTCACATGTGCGTTTGGCGTTTAATAGAAACACAGCGAGAGCTCGAGATCAGGATGGTGTCACGAGGCTACAGTCTGTGTCCATTTCCATCATGAATGAAATTCGACCTTCTTGATCTGAAAACTGTTGTTTCATGAAAGGGATTTTAAATAACTAGGGACATCTGGAATCTGTGATCTTTCTTGGTATTCTATTTGATTCGAGTTGTCCACATTTTTGGTTGGGCTGCTCGACATTGTCTTGTAACATTTGACCTAGACTATCAGAGGGGAATATATTCATTATAATGAGAATAAAAGATATTTTTTCGATTTGGCAAGTAGCCATTACTAATAATACCAATACTCTTTGGCTGGGATGATGAGGCATCAGACAATCAAGTAATTTTAGCCTGAATACATAGGTAAAAGCACCAGAGCAGGTTGCTAGTACCATGGACAGTATCAGAATGATAACCTGTTGAACTAAATGGATGTGGTAGGCTACACCACGGGATGCATCTGCAGACCACTGCCACATAAATAAAGGTAAGACGCGATATTTATTGCTTAAGATTTGCTGGTGCTGTGGCGAGGTCTTTTGTGTTTTTTGCACTCAAGTGGTCCGCTGTTTTAACTTGCAATTGATAGTCAGTGGAGTCAGTCTCTTGTTGACACAAAGTGACTTTTGGTCATTCTTGCTTTGCTTGAATTCTGGAATAATTGTGTGGGGGGGGGAGTGCATGAGTTTTGGTCAGAATGCCTGATGTAGGCTAGTTTTGATGGAATGCATGTTGTGAATTGAGAACAGCCAGCTCATGATGTGATACAGCGTTCAGCTGTGCAACAAATATTTTTTTCTTTTTCAATCTTGACGACTTTTGTAGTGCTGTGTGTAGCCACACGTTTGGCCCTTCTGAACTTAAACACGCAGTTCATTTCCTTTCGTAGCTCCTCTTGTTTATGTTGTTAGCTTAGCCATATCATGTCACATTGTCAACATTGGATACATGGAGCAGAACATAGTGGGTCATATGTCCGATGCTTTTTGGAAACGTTTTCTTCATAAAACGTGCCAGACAGATTTTGTATACATTTTATTCCTTAGTTATTAGCTACATGAGTATGCTGTCTTTCAGAACTTTTCATTACCGGCACTGAAGAGAGAAAAAAGAGTGCATCCTCATTGTACCCAGCACTTCTGAAAATGCCGAATGCGTCTCTGTCCCCAGCACATTTCAAACCAAACTGACGCCCATGGATGCAATCAATTCCAACTTACTTATAATTTGACACTTTCCGCTACAGTTATGCTAGATCACTAAACAGCATTCAGAAGACATATTTAGAAAATGCACATTAAACAATTACAGTCCCTACCTTGAAATGCAAAAAGAAAACGCAAATCCGGTCATTGACATCGTGTTTATCAACGACTTATTCACCCTAATCTTTCAATGAACTCTCCAAAGGATGTCAAAAATGTAAACTCGAAATAAGATGGATGTGTGAACTGTAAGTACTGTGATTATCAAGAAGATGCATTATGAGGAGGATGATGATGATTTTCATCAAACCATCCATTGTTGTATAGTATATTTATCCTATATATCCTTAAATACTACTGTGCTTGTAGAAGGACTAGGTTACTATTTGGGAGACAGCTTTGGGTTGATTAATGGTTTAAACTACAAAACCATATTTCTCAGGGACCAATTATTTCACCTGTGTGGATTAGAATATAAATACGCACATTAATGTCCACGCACACGCATAGGCAAACGCACACTCAAACAGACACACAACCTCATGCATGCATACAAGCATTCACAATGAGGAAATGGTAAGGTGGAAAACTTGTTCAGTCTTGCATTTATAACTAATTTAATTTTCATTAGCGGGTTGCACTTTATTGTAATTTGTCAGGGTTTGGCTTAAATATTTCCAACCTTTTGTATTTAGAGAAATATTGATGGCTTGAACTTCAACGTCAATTTACAAAATGGATGACCTTCTCACCGTCCTCAAACCAAATGACACACAGTGTGGTCTCCCTACTGCGCTGCAGAGGGTGAAACGGCGTCGTGTCCAGGACAGTCTCAGAGACTCTGCGGCCGTCCTACTGTGCTGCTAATGACTCTTGGAGCTCCAGTTTCCCCTGCTGTTGCTCCATGTCCTGAATACAGCCGGCTTTGTCTATTTCTAGTGACGCCGCCCCAACGGCTTCCATCACACCCACCCAGGTTGATTACCTGAGACTCTGCCGAGGCCCTTTTGATTAATGACTATTTTCTACTTGTCATACCTTAATTGTGTGCTCTGCTCCCCCTAACAGGAGCTTTTAGTCAACCAACCCATGGACAGTCTTCTGTATTTCCTTATGAGAACTAAAACAATAGCTGACAGAATACCTACAAATACAGTATTGAGAAATCTTTGTTGTGTTGTGTCGGTGTTGATGTGTTGTGAATGTAAACAAAGTGAACAGTAATATGTATTCATAAGGCTGAAGTTAGATAGATAGGTAGGCAGTTATGATATTGATATTATCAGGATGTTGTCAAAGCTGCTTGGCGTGGTGTTCTAAACTGTTTTATGAAGATTAAAACTAAAACAAAATAAATAGTTTCTTTTGAGGTTGTCTTGGATTCACTTTTTCTTCATGTATTGTTTAACATATTTGACAAATAACCTTTGGGGGGGAAAGAGAAAGAAAAAGCTAGAGGTGCTGACATTAAAAAGAAAAATAGTGTCTTCTTTCAGCTCTGGCCTTGCTGACAGCTTTGTGAAGGTAGATGTGGATATTAATGGCCGTGTGGGTGATACATAGAGGAGTGCTGAACTAAACCGCTACTCCAAATTTCACACGTCACTATAAGCATTTCACACACACATAAAGATATGCACGTGTGCACATAAGCACGTACACAACGACAGACACACAACCTACACACACAATTCACACACTCTCGCTACACATAGACATACAATTCACATGCATGCGCTTTACCTGTGTGTCCAGATGGATGGTTGGAGTTCCAAGATGGAGCAAAAATCCAACAGAGAAAGAGAAAGAGACATTTAGCATTCAGACAGAGAGAAAATAGTTTTCGGTTAACGTTTAAATAAAATATGTACAAGCACAATGGAGAAGAAACCCGTGTATGAGGGTTGGAGCAGATTTATCTATTTTTTCTGGCCCAAAGTTTTGTAACATGTAAACACTTTTTAAGCCCTGGTTAGTCAAACAATCACTAGCAGACAGGGAAGAACTGAAGCATGCTTTCCCTACCGAGAGTATCCCTTAAAAAGCCTTTTCCATCAGGGGGTTTAAGTGTGGCAGAGGGGCGTTAATGTGGACTGAATGGTGTGCAAAGGCACTTCACAACCAGCTCTGATGGCCAATCAAGATTCCCACACTTTTTGTGTAACAACTACTTCACCTTGGTCAAACAAAGGAAACGCTGCACCATCCAAGCTTCCATTAAAACCTCATGCTGTTCATTTCCGTTGATGTTGTTTTTTGCGCAACAGATGCTAAAAGAACAGCTATAGGCAACCCTGCTTGAGATCAATCGGATGGCCAACCGCTGTACATCACAACGACACTTTGCACATTTCTTTAGGGCATGGATTTGAGGCCAAGCAAACCATTTGTTAATTGTCTGTAATATTCAGAGACATGCGTATTCATCCGGCACTGGTTAGATGGGAAACATCGGAATCTCCTAAGAAGTATCGGTAATAGAATTAGTTATCGACCTATTAGATTGTTAATCTCAGGGAGGCTCAGCGCAGCGGTAAAGTAGTTCTTACACTATCTTGTGAATTATTAAGCAGACTTTAATAATGCAGGCAAAGTGGTTATATCATGGGAATGTTCAAATTCGTCTTTCTTCTGTCAAACGAAGGTGATCAATTGTTGGATATTGTGTGGAATGAGAGTATTAGAAAATGAACGAGTCACCAAGGGATAAATAAATCAAGAGAATATTGAGGCCTGGAAATCATCTTTCTGAATGACATCACGTCATTAATTCTTATAGAAGCTCACCTATCCAAAAACTAGTAAAAAGAAGCTCTAGCTATTAATCTGTTTCTAATCCACTTTGTGACTTAATTGACCACTATTAATTAACTCTAGTTCATTTCATTTTGAGGGCTGGTTATGGCGGTGTAATAACTTTGCAGTACGGTTTGAATTATTGCCTATCTCTACACATTGCACCGAGAACTGCCGACGTTAGAGGTTCCAAACAGTTTGCAGAGAGAGCCAACGCTGCTCCAGTGATGGTCCATACTATCCACCAAATGGTCTACCCAGAGGTAATTTTCTAGAGGACTCACACTATCTGGAGAGAAACATAAACACTCCCACCATACAAAACTCATCCTTTGTCCAAAATATTTATTAATCACAACAATGAGCCCTCAAGTGAGTCACTCACGTCACTTAAAAGAAATTGCTAGCCTTCGGTTTGTTGGTCCATAGTAGGCTTTACCCTACATGAATATGCATTAACATCGAAAGTAACACGTTCACGTATAAACGTGCCAAAAAACGACTAGTGATTGGACAGTGGGACAGTAAAACCTGTTCAGAAATTGAGTTGTAGAGAAATTAACATGTAAATACACCTGGAAAGGAAATTACTGTTGACCTTGGAAATTAGTTAATTGTGAAAACGTCACTATTTTAAGTGTCCCTCCTGAACGCATCAAACATCAAATAACATTTGATAAAACAAACTAGTTCTACTGGGAAGGCAATGAAGCTCTGCTTGAACACATTAAGGCAACTATATCATCCTTAAACTAATTATACCTCGTATGTGTATGTGTGCACGCATGAAAAGCATATATTGCCAAGAGAAATGGAACTATCCAGAGATTAATTGTCTGACCGATATAAATTAGAGAGTGTCCATTCAAATCACAATTGATATATGGTCATAGAAGGGAGCAGGAACTCTGTGTTATTGATGTATTATAGATCTAAGAGAGAGATGATAAGGTTTAGCTGGGAGTTATACACATTTATTCTACTTGATCCATTTGGAAAACGATCTCATTATGGAGACAGGCTAAATAATTAAAATGCATCGAGACTGCATTAGCAGTCGAGTGGCCGTTGGTCCAGTATTATCTTGTTTGTTTTGATTTGTCACACAAAAATAATATCTATCCATCCATCCATCCACTAAATATCTACGAAATCACCATTTTTTTTTTAGCAATTGTCTTGGTCTTCTTCCCTATCTTTTTGCTGATTCCTTTTTAGAAGAGAGAGGAGCCTCCTCTCTCCTCTGTTTTTTAGAGAAGAGGGGAGAGAGGGAAGAGCTACCGGGGGTTTGTCTTGATTTAATAATTAGAAGCAAGTCAACCTGTTGATCTGGGTCCTCTATGAAAGGGGTTCAGTCAATGAACCACATGGCTGGGGGACACAGAAATGTGTTCTGTGTGTGCGTGTGCGTGCATTCTTGTGTGTAGAAAGTTAATTCAAGAGGAGTAACAGATTTGATTTCCCAGTGCTGTTTATTTGTTCAACAACCAACCTTATTACTTTCTGACTAAAACAGTTAAGAGAAAGACTAAACCGACTCGAAACGAAATAACTTTATATCCTACCGTGGATTGCAATCTGAGTTAAGCTCACTCATCTTTTCTGTCTCTCCCATGAGCTCCAGTGGATCCAATTGTGATTATACTTATGTCGTGTATGGATTTCTGTGGATTTTACTGGTGCAACAAATGTTCAATTCAAGATTTAGCCTGCAAACGGAAAAGTCATAGTGCATAGCGTATGTCTTCATGCATGTCAATAACGACAGACACATCGCATGGATTAACCTGGTTGAGTGTGTGTGTGTGTGTGTGTGTGTGTGTGTGTGTGTGTGTGTGTGTGTGTGTGTGTGTGTGTGTGTGTGTGTGTGTGTGTGTGTGTGTGTGTGTGTGTGTGTCAGAGTGTTCAAATAAAACCGGGCCTTCCAGTAAAGTCAGCATGAATTACTCCACCGGGATTGGAGTGCGGGTCGTGTGGACGGAGGATTTACAAAACTTAACAGCACATTTACTGTCCCCATATAACTTTAAGTACACAATATTATATGTATCCATAGTCATATCATGAGGATTCAATTCATAAGCGGCTTTCTTTGTAAGAAGCCCTGCAGCCTCTTTGGCTCCGAAAGTTACAAATGTAAATAAAACAAACATTATTTGATTGTAATTTTGCCTGCGAGCTTTACAGCCATTAAAGAGGCGTGTAATGTGTAATAAAGCCTGCGCTCACTTGGTGAATGCTAATGATCGGAGCTACAAGTCACTGATGCAATACAACAAACCCGCAGCAACAAGATAAGATCATGAAATATTCAACAGAGTGGGAGAAAGATTAAGCAGTCACAAAGCACTCACAAATGAATAACGCAGTTTGGCACACACACACACGCGTCCTCTTTCTCGCGGGTCTACCCGTCCTATCGCTTTATCGATATTTCCTCCTCATTCATCGCTGTCATTTGTCGGCCGTTGTGTGCGAGGCGTTATGTGCTCAGACTTCATCCATCAGTTTCCCTCATGTTCACGGTGTTGATTGAATGAATATCAATAAAACATATTGACACGCTGGCACTCGACATCCCTCACATTGACCTCAGCTGTTTACTCATTTATCTGCAATCAGTGCACTGTCTTCCTAGACGTAGGCTTACTTCTCTAAACAGTTGTGAGTCAGAGCACAGACGTCTCACCTCCTCTTACCCCCCCTACATCCTACCATATAGGCCGTCCATTCCCGGAAGGAGGGATTCTTCCTGACATTAGCGCATAAGAAAAACAAAATCTTCAACTTGGTTCCATGCAGCAGTGGTGATGTGACTTTGGGACGACTTTCTTTCCCTTTCTAACTCGGCACCGACAAAGCACATAATTCACTCTGATTTGTACTTGATGGGACCCTGTCTGCTTTTGCCACGGATGCTTTGATCACCGTAACTCTGGCTGTCTTCTAACTCCTTTTATCCTCCAATTCAAAGAAGAGGAGACGTAGGGAAACATTACGCCGTTGGCACAGAAGTACACATCAGCACCGGAGCCCCAGAATGTGCTCGTCATCGTGAGTACACTGCTTACTAACACACCTGAGTGTGGCCTAGTTTTGATTACATCAGATAGAAATCAGAATATAGAACATTTGAATGTTTAACGAGAAATGTATCTTGGCGACAGGAAGAAAGATGTATATCACGTTAGATGTTGGCACACAACACACACTCACATGCGTGAACACACACACACACACACACACACACACACACACACACACACAGGCATACAGACATGCACGCACACAAACTCACACAGGGCCATGGCTCCAGGTGGCTTGCCTGTGGCGGCTTGATGGGAACGCAAGCATAACCTGTCACTCAGTGATGACATCATCATTATCTGCCAGACACCCCTATTTCTCTTACAGAACTCATTTCCATGCTCCGTACTTCACCTCTCGGTTTGATTGATGCCTTCACGATGTGAGAGAAGTGATATGGTTTGGTAATGTGGTTTTGGCGTAGGATGCATGTCCTGTAATTTATCCGGTTTTCATTTCATCCTACAGTGGACAGTACTGGCTGGATGATTGCTAAACTCGAAATAATATCTTGTTTAAAATGTTATTTATATATATATATATATATATATATATATATATATATATATATATATATATATATATATATATATATATATATATATATATATATATATATATATATATATATATATATATATATATATATATATATATAGCTGGCTTTTAGAAATAAAAGCAGCATTGAGCAGCTGCTAAACTTGTTTGTTTAGCAAATCTTAACCCCCCATTTCTATTTTAAGCATCTTTATTATTCATATTTTACTCAGATTTTACTTGTTTGTTAGTACATGAGTTGCACAAGCATATTGTTTGTATTGTAAATATAGTTTCAACAAAACAAACATTGTCCTTATGCAAATTCATGAAGAGGCCTTCGCCTTTCCTTTCACCAACTGCATAACGACTCATAAACACAGACATTGTCCCCTTGTGAGTTCGAGGCCACTTTACTCAAAGTATTCAGTAGCCACTCATTGGGTACCTTGAGGAGCGCACTCTCCACTGCCTTTCATGCATTTTCACACAATGCAATCAAGCAGGTCACTCCAGTCAGCGATTTGGCTCTCAGCCCACGAAAGGCAACAGGAAATGGCACATAGAAGAGCGCATCTTACTTCACCACAATACGCTGTCTTTCCAAGTCGATCAGGTAATTGGCAGATGAAATGTTGGAGGAATCTGATTGGATCTTACAGAAGTTGATTAGATGTGTACACATGGGACAAAATAGGCCAACCCTATGTGTGTCATTCAGTAGAAGGCTTTAGCGGACACGAGAGGGGACGGTGGGTGGAACACGTTTTAATATTACCAGTGGTGGGAAACTAAATGCTGTCAACAAATTAGGTTGAAGAGGAAGCAAAATGTAAACTGTAAACTGTAGTTCAGATAGGAGGTTAATGTGGCGCTGCTTGAACATTTTACTTGCAAGTCAAGCATAGCTTTATTCAAATTCATCAGGAGTTCTGAGTAGGCTTCATCTGATACATACTGAACAGAACTCATTGTGTTTGTTCTATTTTAATTTACTTGAGTCCCTCTCCCTCTAAAATGGTATCCTCTAACAGACAACAACCTATACTTCCCTCAAATGCCCAGTCCAGACTACAGAACGCTTACAACAGGTCCAGACTGATCAATCTCAATGAATAGATGAATACATCAGCTCTTCCCTTCCAGAAGTCTATAAAAATATATTTTCTGAACGTCTTTTTTTATTCACAGTATCTCCTGCCTGGAAGTAGCGGATATGAATTGTATTGATTTTCGCCCTCTTATACATTATGCATCACAATGTGTTGAAGGTCAGCCTCCCCAGGTGTCCAGTTGTTTTTGTTAACTGCAAGTTATGCAGCACCCCCAAAAAAGACATATGGGCCGAGAGAGCAGATGAACTCTCCTGTTAGAAATCCCTCTGCCTTTGCCTGGACTGCTAGCGGTGAAGGGGAGGGGACGGAGCTGACTTGTAGATAAACCCTGGAACAGATGGGACAAGGCAGCGCAGAGTGTGAACCAGAAAACCTCAGCCCACCACATGATAGCAAGGGCTGCTCCGCTTGTCGCAAGTTTGAAAGTTCTTCCGGGTCGATTTGTTCAGTGGGTTCCCTCCGTCAGGTTCTGTTACGCCACTGCCTACCTGCTGTCAGTTTGTTGTGGTTGAGGTAATAATGAGTCAGAGGCAGTCGTTTGAAGGTCGTCCACCATTAGGTGTTAAAGCAATACACCCGGCTTTCAGATATAATCATAGGGGCTGCTGGAAGAGCTAATGTGTTTTCAAGAATCAATCATGTGGAGGCTTGCAGCTGCAGATACATCGAGGTTTGGTCTTGAATGAATAAAAACCATAGTGTTTAAAGATAATTTATATTATTTATAAGTTGACGAATATATTACTCGTAATATCTTCGACGCATTCATATTATATTGGAACCAATGTTATGACGAGCTACCCTGATTGTATGAAGTCAGTTTACAGAAAGCGCAAAGGCATAGAGCAAATATATTAGTCGCGTATATCTTCATACATCTAAAAATATTAACTAGTATTTTGACCATTTATCCGATTCTTTCCTCCAAAGCGAATCCACTTTTATCCAAAGGTTCTACCAAATGATAAACAATAAAATTATGCATTTAATGTGCAATGAGAAAGATTCATCATCATTACCGCGGGGGCCGCCTAGCGGGCGTGATGTTCTGCAGCGCCAGGGTTTTTTAAACCCCTTTCTTTACATGGGCATATATATATATAAATACCTTTTATCTATAATTAAATGGTCATGATTATGCACAGTGATACGAAGGAATAATTACAAATTAACGTTAGAAAGAGAAAGCATAATGTGGCAAATGAATGCAGAGTGGGAAGACAGCGTTATCTCGAAGAAGGCGGTGTGGCGGTAAATGAGGAACACGAATTGGAATAGGATTCCAAGTCTGGAGCCCCGTCCCTCAGGCGGTCTCCTGTACTCATCTCCGAGCCCCACAGCTGCACTCCAAGATGCTGCTGCAACACACTGCTTTGCATTATGGGCGATGGTGACTCAGAGACGTGGGTTTCTACGTGCATCTGCTAGTGAACAGTGTATAGCGTGCCAGGAACAAGGCCTTTCTCTTTCTGTCTTTGCCAATCATCACTTATATCAAACTATCATTTCTCCATCCATCATCTTCTCCAACCTCCCCCACCTCCTCCCTCCCCTCTCCCTACTCCTCCCTCGCTCTTCCTCTAGAAAGGAAGTGCTTTCAATCCAGCTGCCGAGAGATTTTAAACAAGGAGCATGCGAGGGATGCTATAGCATAGGACTGAATGAAGGGTAGTTTTGTATTGTTATTATTATTGCGGAAAAAAACATGACACAATGACGAGGGAATATTGACAATGAATCTTCAATATGTCGCTCCATAAATAATGAAAGTCACATTTATGGAGACTAATTTCAGCCGGGTACCCACTGTAGAGCGATGCTGTGTGTGTGTGTGTGTGTGTGTGTGTGTGTGTGTGTGTGTGTGTGTGTGTGTGTGTGTGTGTGTGTGTGTGTGTGTGTGTGTGTGTGTGTGTGTGTGTGTGTGTGTGTGTGTACGAGGGACAAGAGGGGGGTTTGTGATGATCTGAAAGAAGATGGAGCCAGCGAATTAGTTGGAAACGCTAGATGGCAGTACAAAGGGCTTTCTGACCGTTTTTCGCTCTCGAAACATGGGGGAAAGATGCCCTTAAAAAAATTCTCTAATGACATTTGACATTGATATATGCATTTAATTTGGAGAGGGCCTATAGGATGAAACTAATTGGGAAAATCTCAAATTGTAAAGGGTATCTCACGATCATTAATAACGTTGATAATGCATATCACAATAACACGATTGGTTTTGTGTTAATACGATAACAAGGGAAAGACAATGGATTGAATTAGCCGCCTGGCCGGACACCTTCTTAATTCAAGCTAAAAGCCAGCACAGCCGTCTGATTCCCCTTGGGATATTAGGAAGCAGAGTTTGTCTGGCAAAAAAAATAAAAAGGCTTGCGACTGTAATCGGAAGCCAAACATCCTTGCCATCGTGCCCTCGAGCAAGGTGTATCCTAATGGCATTGGGGGATATCTAGCTGAGGGAATGGATCACCTCGTTCAGATTTTAAATTCAAACAGCAGCAGCGGTAGGTAAGGACATCTGTGTTAGTGCAACACGGGCGGCAACAGAGGTTCGCTAGGGGTGACCAGCCGCAGGCAGCTCAGATGATTAAAACACAAAACATATTAGCTTTTTGACATATTCTCCTGGAAACACATGCGTGTTTCTGTGGAACACTGACCCAGTTGAACTGAAAACTTGAGCTGCTTCGTTTAACGGTAGGAAACGTCAATATAAAACACTGCGGGTTTACTTCTGTTATCTATAATTAACTGTGGCAAGCTAATACGCCCATCTCTCCAGAAACGTATTTGATCTGGAGCATGGGTTAATGAAATGGCATGGCATTTATACATTACTTGAGAGATTGAAAAGACATGCACGTTAATATTTGTTGAAAGCCTGCAATTGTAATTTGCATTTCTGTGTTGTCCTATTTATATTGACTGTTAACTTCATTCATTAATTATAATTGTTTTATTCAAATGACTACAATAACATTAGTTTCTAGGTCAACTGTTAGATTGCTGCATGTCAACTTGACATATGTCCCCATTAGTTTTGTTATTTAATTTTGCTACCCTTGCAACAGCCAGGAACATGAATTGATGACACATTCATACATACATACACATACAAATATACATACATACAAATATACATACATGTATAAACATGTATATAAATATATATGTATAAATATAAAATAAAAAAGGAAAATAAATATTATGTAGCAAAAACAATGTTTTATTCAACATATGCAACGTCTACAACTGCATTTCTCCCCTTTGAGATTCTTTATAAAACCACACACACACACACACACACACACACACACACACACACACACACACCTATCCAAACGTAATGGCGTCTGCTAGATAGATAAGGTCAGGCTGACCCTTTTCAAGTATGCATAAAATATTATATAATATACAAATATTTCCTCCACACTGCCAGGTCATTATAGTTGGCTGGCTCTTCACATAAATTATTCCTTTTTTGTATTTATGTGAAAAGGTTCCAAGGGTGTGTCACTGTTGCCTAGGTGGCATTCTATAAATGGTACATTTATAAGTTGAATAAATGAATCAAGTTTATTTTAACAGTCTGTATAACAGGCTTTAATATTAATTGGGCGAGCCAGCAAGACATTTGGCAGTAGGCCTATGCTATGATACAATATGCCAGACACGGGTTGCAATTATTATAATTATTATTAATAAATGAACAAAACAGACCAAAGCGGCCACGTTAACTGTGACTAGCAGGCCGTTTCCTCATCAGATGAGGCAATGCTTCGGCAGCTGGAGGCATATCATCGCCACGTCGACAGCCCAGCAAAGCATAAATGCATTCTTGAATTAAAAAAACGCTGGCCAAGCAAAAATGTATGGGTATGTTATCTTCATTGATTCCAAGAGGAAGCCCTTAGTTGTTGTCATATGGGAATTTAATGAATATCTGGTACTTATGGGGGATGCTACAGTGATTTAAGTATATATTCGCATCTTAAACCCCATTGTACTACTACAGCCAGGTCTCTGTGTGAAGTAATGGTGTCGACAGAAATCGAGTTAAGCCATGGAAAATGAAATACCAAACATAACAGAAAAATAGGACCTGGGGTGGGTTGTACAACAGAAATATCTTAACAATGTCAAGGTGTTTCAGGCCATAATTGATCTTTAAATAAAGGCTTCGCTGTTTGTGCTTGAGCACTTGCTGCTTGTTAGTCGAGGCACATTGTGTGTGGAAATTAAATGGCATAAAGTTATAACCTCACGTTCAAATGAATGAACAGCCTTTAACTCCTATATTGTTGAATAGACCTATCTATTGACCTGGAAATCCTGGTTACACAAAGGAAGGAATTAACCCCCTCCAGTTTAGTGTGTTTTATGTAAATTACTAAGTTTGAACGTCTGACTTTTGGCAAATGTATCATTGTGACAGTGCATCGTTTTACAGCTTAGTGCAAAAAGGCTGACGAAAGATTAAGGCAACTTTAGTTTGAGTCTACTTCAGTGTTGTCATTTGTAATACTTAGTTACACACTACTGCACTCTACTGCAACACACACACACACACACACACAGGTTGGTCTTTTAATTTATGCAAGACAAGACACTGAGTTGTAAGACAATCAAGGAAATAACTAAATCAGAGATTGTTTTAGGAAATCAAGATCTGATGAGCAGAGAAGGCAAAGTGGATATACAACACGCCCAGTGTTCGTCACTTGTCTCCGTGTCCTGGTTAAATTGATTGGATGGGTTTTAGGGCTCCTTCAACAGCCTGACTCACTTAACGCCCAGGTCTTTTGCGTGCCCTGTGGTCGTGCATCTATATGGCCTCTTTGGTATTTTCCCCCTTTCGCGGTGAGTTCATTCTGCTGACCATACAGATGCGGGTATGAATATGACAGAACCTGCTTTTACAGCATCTTAAATGTTACAGTGTGATATATTGATGTCGGCTAGAGCTTGATTTGCGCTGGGCGTCCAGCCAACTTTGATGATGGATGTGCTAACCATAAAAAACTATACATCTAGTAGTTGACGTGATGAAGAATCACAGGCCCTGCAGAAGTCGCAGTAGTATAATAGCTGTAGAAGTAGTAGTCGTATTAGTAGTTGTAGTCGTAGTAGTATTAGCTGTAGCAGTAGCAGCAGAAGCAGTAACAGCAGCAGTAGTAGTAGTAGCATCAGCAGTAGCATTAGCAGTAGCAGTAGCAGTAGCAGTAGCAGCAGCAGTACTAGTAGCAGTAGTCTAGACTGTTGGAGTTCTATAATGCCTAAGCATAGGAGCAGAAGACCAGCTGTTTACAGCTAAGAGCCACAGCTGGTAGCAGCTGCAGGGATCCACGTCTCCATTGTCTAGTAGCAGTGAGTCACCTGCTCTAATAGAGACATGGCCGTTTAGCACAAGGGCCATCGCCAAGATGGACAAATTACTTCCTGGGGATTGTTGTTTGTGAATTGAAGAAAATAGGTTAACTTCCAAGCAAAGCAGAAGACATACTGGGAAAGCCAAGTATATCCAGAAGCACAGTTAATCATCCTAATGTATGATTATGCACAGACACACATTGTCCTTCTGCTGAGCCGTGCGCCCTGCTCCGCTTTATTTGTGTGCTGTTTTTGTGTCTTAATTAAAAAGCGCCCAAATCTCCCCACATATACTTTGATGAAACGATCAAAGGATATAATCTCATATCTTCTCCTCAATTACTGTATTTTTTTGTTGTTTTTGGCGGGAAGGGGATTTGCTGTGGCCACCAGTCCCACTAGTGTTTTTGGCGAGCTCTGCAATTTTTTTCAGCTTGAAATTAAAACAACCTTAAAATCCAGCAGAGCAAGGACCTGTAAAAGTGGTCACACGCTTTTCAGTCGTGTGCACAAGAAAAAGCCTCAAACCCCGAGGCACGATACCCTTACAAGACAAGGGCCTCCGGGCCATAACCCTAATGGGAATCAAATCACTGAAATCGTTCCGAGTTTCCCATAAAGATATCTTGTAAAAAAAAAAACGTAAGTGTGTCTGCCTGTAAATACTATCGAATCCCAAAGTCGAGCAACCGTAAAACACTGTAAAGCTGTTACTTTCCGCATGGTGTGTGTTTTCCCTGAAGTCCATTTAAATGGGTCTCAATAAACAGTATCTGCTGACATGTTTATCCCTGGGTTCGGGTGCAAGGTCATATTTCCAAAACAACTTCATTTTGGGCACTTCCTCACAGCTATGCCCTAATCCTCACCATAAGTGTCTTTTGCAGATGGCGAAACAAGAAATACACAATTGGCATCTTCCATCCGTGGCCCCGTTGTTCTGCACGCAAATTTTGGATGCACACAGACAATAATACTCTGGACAGCTGCACACTTTACAGTTTAAATTCGCCCATTATCTTTTCAGTGAGCATGGGTTAATCGATTAGGAAACCATGATAAATAATATTTCACGATGCATTAAAATGCGCCTCGCCCTTAACTGGAATGAAGCCATCCTTATCGTAGATCATCCGGTGATATAACCCCAGCCATACCTTGCCTACCTTCTGTTTTACATAATACCCGGCTACTTCAGTACGCCTCTTTCGGAACATCAGGAAGAATCTAGACGCCTCACAGGACCACAGGCGTGTTTGTTTTTGCGCAGGTAAAGTGCAGGTGATACGGAGGAAAGGTAAATATTATGTTTGTTATCTGACTAACACACACCCTCCAAACATCCATTTATATGCACCGCATGTCATGGCTGTACCCTACGGGTACAGTCTTTGATCCTGTGTCCCTTCTGGGTTAGAATAACATGATGAGTATTTGCTCTCCTTCTCCATCTCTCATCATTCCCTTATTTTCCCCCGATGCATCCCTCTATCCTAACAACATACCGTACCAAACATGCCCTCAGTAATCTATTAATAATCTAATTCGAAAGCGCTGCCTACTCAACCTGTCAATTATTTTTCCCTCTGCTTACATTCTCCTCACCAGCGCTATCTTACCCACTTTATCCTCTCTCTCTCCCTCCATCATCTAGGCTCTCTAGAAGTGCTCTGAAGGCTCTGAGAGATCCACAGCCTCCCTGTGCTCTGAGACCGGCCTTAAACTCTGTCCCACTCGAGAAACGACTCCTGTTAGTGGGGGTTGAAACTCTGTAGGTACACGTTTCTGTGTGTGTGTGTGTTTTTTTTGTGGGGGGGGGGAGGAATCTTTGACCACTATAGGTTATCAGTGTGCTGTTAGCACATTCTTTTTAATTGCATTTTTATAATGCCTGTCAGAAGATCATAAGGCATTCTAGGTATCTAATGTTAATTGCATACAATCAATTTGTATCTATTTTTAAGCAGGTAGTGCAATACAAAAGATTAAAAGGACCTCGATAAGAGGCCTTAAATCGCATGTCATTCGTAGTCATATGTGCTTTGTGATGTTACAACTGAACCAGGTTAGATGCACTCTGCAGGTAGCACTCATTGGAAGACAGGTTAACATAATTTATTCCACAACTCCTGCTCTCCATAACAGGGAAATTCAGCTGACCAATGACAATTTTATAGTCTCCTATTTTTCCAGCCATTAGGGTTATTGTTGGTGCATTGTCAGTTGTAGCTGCTGAACCCTGAGGTTGTAAAGTTCCTCATTGCAGAATGAAGTAACACAAAAGAGAGGGAACCGACAAATGAGCTCTTAACTTAATGTCTCGTTCATTATACCGTTTTTTAACCATATCAATTGCGCTTTTTTCCAGTGTGGCTAATGGTGTTGGAGTACGTGTGCTTTGATTGTGTGTATTTTTGTGCACGCGTGCGTCTGTGTGTGAATGTGTGAGTGTGGTCTGTGTTTGACTATGTGGGTGTGAGAGTGTCTTTGAACAAAATAAAGAGAAAGAAAGAAAGAGAGATGGAGAGAGCGAGAGAGTGTGTGTGTGTGTGCACGTGCGAGGGCATGTGTGTGTGCATATGTTTCGCCTGTCTTATCCCTCCAGCTGTCGATCTTCCTTCCACTTGACATGTAAGTGTTATGTTTATCTCCATGCAAAAGAAAAGCTCCCTTTCAGCTATTTACCCTGCGATGTCCATCTCAGATGGCCCTCCGCGGCTAGGATGAGCTTCAAACCGCTTTCTACCTACTTGTGGACCACCGGGACGCTGCTTCCCCCCCCCCCACAGCCTCAGCAGGAGACTGTCTCTTTCTTCAAGCCTCCAGATCTGTATGTCGGCCTTGCTGACGGCTCGCACGGCCTCCCGCCCAGAGCCTACGAAGGTCATCGGATTCTTGGTTGAAAATTATATAAAAGAAAATCCCCTCCCCTTAGAAACCGAGAGCGGGACTTTGAAGTCGCTCTCCAGTTCATTTAGCCGGCAATCCCAGAGCCTGCTCCTTGCCTCAGCACCGGCAGCCAAGGCGCAGGAAGATCTTGGGAGAGTGTTTTGGGTTGAGATTTATTTATTGCTATTCCAATTTATCTCCCGCAGGATCGCAAACGTGGTCCCATCGGTCATTCGCGGGGCTGTCAAGATCAGATCCCCGGCTGGAATTGATTGAGCGCTTGCGTTGCCACCCGGCTCTGCTCTCGATTTCCAGCGGGGGCATCTCCTTCAGGCTACAGCTGGCTCCGTCGGCGGTTCACCCCTAAGCGTCCGCCACTTGCCTCAAAACATCCCCCATCCTGAGGTTTCGCTGTTGACAATATAGAAATAAGACTCTGGCTGGTTGTCTCGTGGTCCGGGTTGGATTCCCATTCTCTATACCTCTGCTGAACAGGTGATTTCTTTTTGGTTTTCTTCTTTTACCCGGGATGAGAATCGCTCTCCCTGACGGAGGAGGCTGCTGGTTAAGGGTGAAAGATCGACTGCAGATATCATCTCTCTCTATCAGGGAAGCCTGGATCAAGAGCCCCCATGTTGATGAAGGGGCCTTCGCCTGTTGCTTTTTTCCCACTGCTGGGAGAGCGATATATATACACACACCTCTATATATATATATATATATGTTTTCTTTTTTTTATTATTATTATTATTATTTTTTTTTTTTAAATATCATGGTTGGCTTAAAAAGGTAATCCTACTGTATGCAGCCACTGCCTTGAATTTGATCCTTTGGGCTGGTATTTGCATTTGGGAGAATGTGACTGTCTATGCTGTTAAGACAGTTGATTTATGTGTTTTGGTGCTGGGTTAGACCACATGAGTGAGACACACACACACACTTATGAGAGGCCTGGCTCTGGCTCCAGCACTCTCTCCCTCACCCTTCAGTGCAGTCTTTTCATTTCCAGCTTCTCTTGTCGAGGCATAACAGTTCTGCAAGAGATGAGATCCTGGATGCTTGGCGACCTGAGGCCTCGCTGTGCAGGCCATCACGCTCAGCTGGCGTTTTCTTGTTTCTCCTTCAGTCTTTTCCCTCTCCTGGATGTCATCATCCAGCAGCTAACTTTACCCCTGCAGTTGTCCCTCATTAGCTGCACGCAATCCTTCCCCCGATCCACCTTGGCCTGTCAGAGTCAGATGTGTGCTTATCCCCCTCCTCCACGTTCATATAATTGCCGTTCCTTATCAGGCTGTCTATTTGAGTTCATATTCCCTTTCAAGTGGGGGCTTTTTCCTGTTCCTCTTCAAACACGCCCCTCCGCGTGCGGCTCAGTGTGATGAAGCGCTTGCCTTCTTAGGCGTGTCAAATTCCCTCTGATCCTCAGCCATCATGTTCAGCTTTTCTAGCCGGCTTTTCCTTTTTTCTGGCTGTTTCTCTTCTCAGCGCTGCGCTCCATAAACACTTCCCAGGAGCCAGACGGGGGGAACAACTCCCAGGTGAATTCAACGTCTGCCAAAAAGACTTGTGTGGTTGAGAAGATCTCAGTTTCACTTTTTCATGGAGTATGCCCTTTTGTCTTAAGGGGGCCTATGTGTGTTCCTTTACCATCGGGTAATCATCAGATGTCCTTGTGTATTCAGTCTGCCATATCATCAGAGGGATAATCACATCTGTTCATATTTGAATAATGGGAAGAAAGGGTGTTCAAGCAAAAACAAAATCACATCATGCATTGGTCTGAATTGAGCGGGGGGGGGGGGGGGGTTTGTGTGCACGAGTGCCTTAGAGTACATCGGAAAAACTGCTTAGGAAATATCCACAGGCACATGCCATGCAAAACTGTATTTGGTAATTTAACTAATCAGCGAAAACATTGGCAGAGAGATGACTAACACATGCATGAAACAAAACGCTCTCCCCAGACTCTTGAGGTACTAGAAACGGATTCACCAAGAGCCAAATAACACGTCATCAATTTTCAGCTGCCACATGTAAAACAAGGACTATGTCTATATTTCTCCCCCAAAAACCTACTAGAATCATTCAATTAGTACTGAGGGAGTTCATTAATTCACTATAGGAAGGTTTCATAGCACTTTAGAGGAAAACACAGGGCTTATGGGTAATTAATCTCTCCCCTCACTTTATAGCTTTTCGCTGTTTCCCTTTTTATGTCTCTCCCTCTTACCATTGAAGTAAGAAGCAGAGAAGCCACTAATTAAAATTACAAAGTGTAATTTCTCCTAAGTAAATCAATAGAGCCTCCAGAGAAGGATGCTCTGGCACCCTCACACACATCCTCCACCCCCTACCACACACACACACACACACACACACACACACACACACACACACACACACACACACACACACACACACGCCGAGCTTTCTGCACTTCCCAGAAAGCTAGCAGGTCGCATAAATTAAGAGGCTGGCCAAATAGGCCAGCACAGGAAGACATTTGAAAAGTTGTTCTTTGATTGGCTTGCGTATTATCTCTGTTCATTGTCTGGAAAAAAAATACTAAAACAAAATAAATATTTGGCTGTACTGGCACACTGACCTAACACGTGGTTGGATAAATGTTGCCCATTGGAAATAAAGACAAAGCCAAGAAAGGGCAATAATAACCTTGATGACGGCCGCAAAACTAAAAATTAAATTTTCACACATGCGGTTCAACGCAAGCGATATAGAGCTTTTCCCAGTCCCAGTGTGGAAGCTGCTTTCCTTATGATGTATTCTCTCCTCATTGTCAGATTAAAACCCACATCTCCAACTGCAACAACAACAGAACAAAGCCAGCCATAATGTTCACACTCCCAAGTACACAAACGGCACTCTTGTGTATATGAGGCTTATGCACGATGTGTGCTGAAAAGAGTCGCTACTCTCAAAAAGAAAAGATTATCATAAAAAGAATAATAATCACTGACGACAAAAGGCATGGGTGGGATTGGGTGGATGCTCTTTTAATCGACAGAGAGAGAGAGAGAGAGAAAGAGAGACGGAGACAGGGACAGAGAGACCGATAGAGAGAGTGAGAGAGTCCTAAGTCAATTGAAAGGCTTTCTGCAATGGGGTGCGTCTATCCAGGGTTGTCATGTCATGTTTACACAGAGGCTGACAGGCAGTGCAGACACTGCACTGCGAGAGACGGCCGACTGACCCGTGTCAGTTATAACACTACTCCGGGTCTACTGTGGGGAACATCTCTAAAGAGAATTGTATCTTCCTATTGTGAGAAGGAAATTGTGATTTTTTCGGCTTCCTCCCTCCTGTCTCTTAATCCCATGCTGACAACCACAGCGCAGTGGGATGAGTTCTGATAGCAGGAGAACCCTCTATTATTTGTGGCGGATCAATGTTCCATGGTGTGAGCTTCCAAACACACCTTTTTTTTGTGTCTGTTTTTCTAAGGCCGCTGAGGTGTCCGCTCCGCGTGATATCTTAATATTCTCAAAGACTCTCCTATCCGCTTCACCGATGCAGCAACTTTGACAGCTGAAAGATGTCGCACTCATCCAAGCATAGCTTTTACAGCACTCGGGTTGTTAGGAGACACACACACACACACACTGCAACAACATGGACACTTTTACCCTTCACACCGGGAGCATGTAAGACTATATCACAGAGAATGTATATCAATTACCTTTTGTCCTTAAATGACCTTAAGTATCGGGGGGAAAAAAACTGACCTTTGAACAGGACTGTACGGGGCAGATTAATGGCGCTCTCTGGAAGCGGCTAAGTGTTCTCCTGGCCTTTAATAGGCCAATTGAATGTAACAGATCAGATGATAGGAACAACTCAGGATTACATATGTTTTTCAGAGTTTTTTTATTCCTCTGAATGTTCTATTTTTTCAGTTAAGAATACATTACATAAAAGAAAAATGGATGTACCGTAGATCGCAAGCACATCCGATTTGTATTTAGTGAACTCAGATTTTAAGAGACAAACAGACATTTACCATAGGCTCGCTCAATGGAACGGATGACCAACCGACTAACTTCCACGTAATGACGACTTTATGTTCTCGTCTCATTATCCCCGGCGCATCTTCTCCTCACTTGCTTCTTTGATATGGCGAGATAAATCAACTGGTCTAATCTATTGGGCCACCGGCATTTCTATATTGTTGAGCCCAGCCTCTGAATTTAAAACTACTTTAATGCTCTTAGGGTATGATGTGTGTGCGTATATTCTTGAAACAGTCCTGCCTGCCTGTCTGGAATATGAAATATGCAAGAGGGCGAGTGCAACAGTGATGCGTTGGAGAGAAAGGGGGTCCATCTGACTGGGTTATTCCTAAAACAGTTGGCAAGAACAGACTGGCGTGCATCTCTCTTGCCAATTCCAGACATTACCATCTACCGGTTAACAGTGGAAGGAGGAGAGCAGAGGAGGATGGAGGTTTAACCATGTTCGAATTAGCGTTAGAGAGCCATACTACAACTTGTGGTTTTGAATCATCATTCAAAAAGTGTCTCAATGTCAGTCGTTACTTTTTTGGGGTTCCTAGTTATTCAGAGTCTTATTCCGAACCCTGGAGCATGTTCCCAAAATGAAAACACATCTGTTTGGCTATGTTTGGCGCATTGTCTTCACAGTTAAAACCATACCGAGGTGAAGTGTGTTGTGTTGGTGATGACAGCTGGAGAACAATAACTAGGCTGTCTCCTAGCGATTCCGTCTGAGGCTCCTCTGGCCAGGTAGCATGTATCGATCCGAGTGCTCACCCGAGCGGGCCCTCTCCCAAGGAGACGTCAGGAGGTGTCAGAGAGCATAACATCTGCATCCAAGTTCACGCAAGCAGAAGCTGTCCAAGCTCCGTTGTCTCGGATGCAGCCGCAAAATCATAAACGGACCAATCGGGGAACTGTTTACTTCCACGTGGTGGTTGTTTGTTTAGGGATTAGAAACACTGCTTTGTCTCTAGGGGACACCACATCCGGGTATGGGTACAATATTGTATTGACTGAGGCCCACAGTCATGAAAAAAGCAAACAGGCTGTATGTTTGAAAAGTAGCGCATGAGTGAATTATAATTATATGTAATTATAAAATTGTTCCGTCTTATTTTGAGGGTCTATTCATATTGTATGTTGCAGAACTGCCAGAAACACTTTTTGAGCCGTTCTATAGTGAAATCATGAAACATGAAACTTTCCTTTCCGACCATAGATTACATACACCTGACAGCCTATCCGTTTGACTTGATAATATACCATTACGTGAATAATTGAGACATTTAGTAATATGTTCTCAAGTACATTTAGATTGTATTTACATCTTTAATTTCCCTATGCGTCCTTGAAATCCCCTGGCGGAGCAGGCGTGTGATTCAGATGTTCACAGAGCGTGGAGCAGATCAGAGTCTGCTCTGTGGCCTCCACAAAGCACTGAGGCTCACTGTCTCTCCTTTAAGGAGGCTGCCATTACCCAACGGAGTAACCAAGGCGGGCAGACTGTTTAAATAACCCTCCTCGTGCAGTTCGATGCAGTAGCATCCATCGCAGAGTAGCAGATGCTCCTCTGCTTGCTTTGACTGTGTGTGCTTTCAAAGTGTGATTTGCCTTTGGACCCTTTGGAAATCCTCCCCACGCAGCTCATGGCTTGGCGCCACAAATCTTTGTCAATTTTCCAGTCACTGCAACCCTCGGCCATTTCTAAGCAGCAGCACGTTGCTTAGTCCATCTATTTTTTATTTTCTTATTTTTTTGATAGATGGACCTAGAAACCTGATGTAAACAGAAGACTTTTTTGCACTTTGCCAATACAGTGCCAGAGATTTTTGCGAAAACTTGCTTTGCGGGGAGTCAGTAAGTAGAGCAACTCATACTGTCCTGCTACCGACCCCCGTCCTCCCCCCCCAGTTCTAAACACACGCTGCCTTTCTTTGATGTGGCATTTGAAATGTTTCCACGCAAAGTAATTCTCCCTTTGGCTTGGAAATGTCAACTATTATGCAGAGGATTGCCTCTTGTCTGGGAGAAGCCGTGCCATACCCAAAGCCTCTTGGATTCAAGCTGGAGATTGGTGTGTGCTGGTGTTTCTTCCCATGGCTTATTCATACACCCAAACCAATTATTTAAAAAAGCTAATTCTCAGAACACTCTGACGTTGAAATAACTCTTTAGTATTCCCACACCGACGACCACGCATCTGTTTATGCAATCTATAGGCATCGTATGGTTGTCTACCGTCAATAGTGTTGTCCACTCCAGAATAGAGTTGGAGAGTGGCTTCAGGAGAGAAGATTGTCTCGCTGTGTGCTCACCCTTGACAGCTCTGACATAAATCATGACTGCAAGGAAGGACCGTAAAAAAAAAACCCACAAAAAACCAACACTGAGGTGGGCCATACAGCGCACATCTAGGCCTAGGTAATTCCTGGCCACAGTGTGTGCTCCAAGTACGTTCCCCTATCCCTGGGTCATTTCCATGACACGATGGATGACATGTTTCTGATACATTCAGCAGCAAGGTGGAAACTAGCTTAGAATTTTAGAAAGAACTTCCACTGTGATTTATTTTTTGCTGTGGTTGCAATCCATATGACCTTATAATAAGAAGAATAATAACAATAATAATAGTGTAGAGACCAAAGTAATTGATTCATAATTGGAATTTTATCGAGTCTTCTCTCTCTACGTGATAATGATTCTGTTGCCGGTCCCGACTTTGACGTCGGCACCGGCACGGGAATCCTCATGTTAGGGTCAGATTTAGATTTAAATCAGATCATTTTAATTGAATCGCCCTCTCTTCCTTCTTGAACCTCAATTTCTAACCAAGACAACATTCAACTCAAACAATGTGCTTGTTAACTTTTCAACACAGCACCTAGCAACCACAGTAAGACAGTAATTAGGCTTGGTCACTGCATCAAGGAGCTTTTATTTAGGAAGGAATTATACATACTGATATTCCGATAAAGCCAATCACATATGCGTGCATGTAGACCATATTGGATTAAGGGATAAAAGATGGTATCAATTCACATGGATTAAAAAATAAAGAAATACATAGATACAGACATACATACATCTATATGAATATATATACAAATATATCCCCATATTGACCATTATCTAGGATTTCCACATATATATACACACACACACACACACACACACACACACACACACACACACACACACACACACACACACACACACACACACATATCCCTAAACTGACCATTATCCAGAATTTTCTCAGTTTGGACACATTTCAACCAAAATATCACTTTCAATTCACTCATCATCTAAAACCCTGACCAACATGTCACAACTGGCAGCATTTTCAGCGGAAAATAAGTAGGCTCCGTATAGTTAACTGCACCGCATACACGAATGCGTAGCGGTGCCAGTCCTGCAGAGACCCAAGACAGCGTGGAAAGGGCCAAGGAGATCCGTCCCCCGGGCCACCAATTACAGACCTTTGAACCTCTCGGCTTATTGAAAGCTTGAAAAAAGTGATAAAGACGAAACATCTGGCTGACGAGATAGCGTAGTCATTTAGAAAAACGTCATGAAGTAGGATATTTATTTTTTATTTTTTCGTTGGAATATATTAGAGGTGGAAGACAAAAACACATTAATTTAAAAGTAACAAGGTTTTGGGATTTAGTTTGGTTCACGTGAAGCCCTGATAAAGGCGCTCTTTCAATAGCGCTGGTGATAAATGACCAGGCTGCCTTGTTAGAGGGAGACAAAGTAGGAGGAACAGTTAAATACCTTTGTGAGAGGTTGCTTTTCCAGCAGATGAAAGCGGGTGGGCAAGCTGGCTTCTCCCCGCCATAAAAGGTAACCAGACGTGTCATCATTAGTTAAAAAGGGGGCGGACTTGCATTGCGTTTGATCTAACTTATAGCAATACATTTGAATTGCTTCACATTTCAAAAGGGACTACGTGTTGGCTTTTATATGTTCATAAATAACTTAAATGACCAATATATGTACAGGTAAGGTTGTAATAGGTAGGTTGTAATTTAACTTACCCAACTTAACTTGCCCAACTCTCCCCGTTGTTTAGGACAGCGTGTGGGCTGAGTTCTGTGAGATTTAAAGCTGATTTTTCTGGGGGAAAGGAAGGGAGTCCACGCGCGCTCCGGATTGCCCTTGTATATAAAGCGGTGCTTACTTCCGCCAGGTTGTGTAGTTTGCTTACGCGAAATGATTCCGTTAACAATCGAGCGAGCGGCTCCGACCCCAACCGCGTCAAGTAGTCCAGCCGCAGAGAGCTGCAGGTCACTTCGGCCAAAGGGGTCATGAGAAGCACCTTCAGATCTTAAATACACTCTTAAACAGAGTAGTCCTATCTTTAAGCAAACATTTGCGTATAGTGGCGAAGTCACGCCCCTTCCGGTAGAGCCCATGGGACCTATGAGATCGAAAAATATGAATGGGTTTCAATGGAGAGAAAGTAATTATTTTCTGGTCCCAGTCTTTATATGGCCTGGATTACACATATGTTGTTTGTGGATTTAAATTATAATTTCTCATGCAAAAAAAACTAAACATTTTCGTGAAGAAGTTTGATAATGTTAGGTTTTGTATGAGGCCGCTTTGTGAACTGCAGCTCTTCGCTGCTCTCGACGCGAATGACATACGTCACCACCCGCACTTGGAACTCCGGTACAGACATGGCGATCTCTCTGCTCCACTTCACCGCTTTTTTTCCAAAGGGAGGATAAAAGCATCGAAAGAGGTGAAAACGATTATAAGTCGGGGCATGTGGAGAGTTTCAGTTATGCCGATGGGGAGATTGTCGATCTTGTCCACACCAGTCGCGGGGAGCGTGACGTCACATACGAGATACGTAGTCTTTCTCATTGTGTTTTCTCTACAGCCTTTAACTGAACAATTGCACAATAAACGGTCAAACTCTTGACATGAAAAATTATCATTTAAATCCACAAACAACATATGTGTAATCCAGGGCATATAAAGACTGGGACCAGAAAATAATTACTTTCTCTCCATTGAAACCCATTCATATTTTTCGACCTCATAGGTCCCATGAGCTCTACCGGAAGGGGCGTTACTTCGCCACTCTTGCAGATGACCTGTACACGTAAAAATGTACTTAATTGATTCATTCTGTTTCGCGTGTTGTCTGTGTTAATGAGTCAACACATCGGATGTGTACTATTGTGGAGGGAGATCACGCCATATTACATCACATGACTCGATTTTCAGTACTTTATTGAGATATTTGGTTCCGCACATGTCCTAATCCTGACTCATGCTCAATGCATCAAACACAAAGTACATAATCATTTTATCAGTTTAGATGGATTAGACAACATTACATCAAATTAGACCAGATGATTTATATTATATCAGATGATAGACATTAGAATATATTACATTAGATTGGATAAGAAGTCCATCTTTCCATTGACTTTGAACCTGTATTTTAGCTGTTCCCCTCACACGTTCTTTGTGCTCTTGGCTCTGATCGTTGGAACATTGGAGCGTAACCAAATGCCCATACCTGCTGGCAGAGGTGGGCCGGGGCAGAAAGACAGGAGGGGAACCACTCCTTGGTCGCTTTATTAAAACCCCTGACAGCTAAATCAAGCTTAAGGCTATACCCCGCTCCACCAGTACCGTCTTGTGGCTTAATTTACTGTGTTGGGTCTTGCATGGACTCGCTGTCCTCTCCAGTTACATAAATCACCCCTGAATCACTGCACACTCTGAATTCTGACACTTATATAACAATAATATATTTTGATGATAAGTTGCTTGTATGCAGTTGGAAGAACCAGAACTTGTTGATGTGAATTTAGACTTTCCCTCATCAGAAGTCCCTGGAGTGACAGATGGCGCCGTTGGCTTTTCTTAGCTTATAAGAAATACCGAAACTTTGAATGTCTCTCTTGAGAGAGAGTGCTAGCGGGAGAGAGAGAAGGACAGTGAAAGAAAAAGAGAAACCACAGTCAGTATTGACCTTGCCCATTTTTAACTTTAAATCGTCACATTATCTGGAAGTCACTTCCCTGTGTTTTTTTGTCTGCTCAGAAAAGTTACGAAGGTTAAATATTGAAAGCACCTACAAAGGCAAGCGACGGAGCGGACACAGTGATACAAAGACGGAGCCGATAAAGACAAGGGATATGCTATAATAGGCCAGAGAAAAATAGTTTTTTAACTATGAAGGGCTGAGCGGAAGAGAGCGCTTTGTGAGTCAAGCCAGGTTTTGTATTGATGTACCGTATTGAACGGCCCTGGTCAAAAAAATAAATATATATTAGGTCTTGGGTCGATGCAGGCTTGCTGACCCTGGAGCAACTATGGATTCAAAAAAATCTAGAGTATTCTAAGTGTATGCAAAACAGCAGCACACAGTGTATTTAAGAATGGATTCTCATACAATATGCAGCCCCCACAAATGCGGTCACACAGGTCCACAAAATACCCATGTTGTAGAAACTACACACACACAAATGGAAAAACACACATACACACATTTATGCACACAGAAACACACATGCATACACACACATACACAAACACAGACACATGGCTTTAGCTTAGCACGTAGATACACGGTGCAGCACTCTGCCAAATCTTTTGTGTTAATCAAATGAACCTGAAGTAAATCCGTCTATCAGTGTGTGTGTGTGTGTGTGTGTGTGTGAGATAGTGTGAGTCGTTGAGTGTGTGTGGGACTAAGGGTCTCTTTATATACAAATGTGCATGTGTGTGTATTTGTATATGCATGTGTATGTATGTGTGTGTTTTGTTGGGTCTCTGTGTGTGTTTGTGTGTATATCTTTGTATCTGTGTGCCTTTGTCTCTCTGTACGAATGTGTGTGTGTGTGTGTGTGTGTGTGTGCATGTGTTTGTATGTCTTTGGGTCTTTGTGTGTGGTGGGGGGGTCATTTATTCATGTGTGTTTTTGTGTATATATATTACTGGGTTTCTCTGTAAGTGTAAATGTATGCGTGTGTGTTTTTGAATATATGTTTGTCTGTGTGTGTGTGTGTGTGTGTGTGTGTGTGTGTGTGTGCGTGTGTGTGTCTGATATATATAGAGAGAGAGGATAGAGTACCTGTGAATCCCATTCCCACCTGTAACACTAATTCCGTAAGACGAGCTCATAACCCAGTTAGGGATCATGGAGTACAACATGGTGACACTGCATCACAGTCAACCGAACGTGTTGTGCCTGTGTCGCTATTTTTCACCTAAAAAGCTATTTCCTCATTAGCTTTTATTGAGCCTTCAATCAATCAATGCATTTGCTTTCACACTGTTCCATTAAAAATCGCGCACTCTCTCACACACAAACACACACACAAACGTCATGCACATTCATTCAATGAGAGCTTGGTAGGGCGATTGGATTTATTTTCTATTGGTTGTTAGACGTGGGATGAAGTGCTCCCTTTTCAATTTGTTTTTTTTTAATTCAAAAGGGTGAAAAAAGCTCCACAAGTAAAAGGCCATTTCAAGTTGATTCAAACTTTTGTGTATACATCCTCTAATGTGATATCTCATCAAGAACCCCGCATGAGGTCCCATCACTGTGAACGGCTATCCCCTTGCCTGTCAGCTGAAGCCATCATCCTCCCCCCAGCACTGCCACACAGGGCAGGGCAGCAGACCGACCACACAGCGACGCTCCACAAACAGAAAAAGTCAGACAAGAATACAACTCTTACTTCAGGAAATCCATGGATCTTATATTGAAGTTGAATCCCCCCTAACTAGGCTAAAGTCTGTTACTCCTCAGACAGACATTTCTAATAATCTCGGTTGGGTTATAATATCATGCAGGTAATAGATAAAAGAAGGTATATATATATATATATATATATATATATATATATATATATATATAATCAGCATCTCTCCATTGCACTGGATACATGGGGTTCTCACTCCAACTCTTTATTACGCCTACACGCACACATACACACACACACACACACGCAGGCACACACACGCGCGCGCGCAAACACGCACACAAATACAAACACACACACACACACACACATTAGTGCGCAGGTAGCCTATCACGTCCCTCCAGGACGTGGACCAGTGTCCAGTACTTGGCAGATCTCATTTTCCATCTAATTACAACAACAACAACACCAACAACAACAACATATACAACCGCAAACAGCCAGTCAGATAAAGATATGGCTTGCGGTAGGTGACAGTGTGCAGAATGACAATCATCCCAAGAGATGTGCAGATGTGTTCAAACTATAGCAGTTGGGGGACAATATAACAACTTACCTTGAAATCCAAAGAGGAAAGCAAAGCCGGGGATCCAAATCGTGTGTATCCAGAAGTGATGCATGACGCCCGTTTATCAAGTCCAAAATCGCCTTCTGGGTAACGACAGCAGCTGTCTTCCAAACGAGTCGATGGTCCAAATCTTGATCACGCAGAAAAAAAGGTTGTAGGCTACTCTGGAGCTGAAGCGCTGAGGCGGAATAGTTCAGAGCTTACAACCGATGTTGGTGCGCACCACACAAGTACCGGGCTACCCAACACGGATTGAGCTCTGTGTGTGTGTCTCTCTCTCTCTCTCTCTCTCTCTCTCTCTCTCTCTCTCTCTCTCTCTCTCTCTCTCTCTCTCTCTCTCTCTAACTCACACGTACACACTTCTCTCTCTCTCTCTCTCTCTCTCTCTCTCTCTCTCTCTCTCTCTCTCTCTCTCTCTCTCTCTCTCTCTCTCTCTCTCTCTTTCTGTCTAACTCACACGTACACACTTCTCAATCTCTCTCTCTCTCTCTCTCTCTCTCTCTCTCTTTCTCGCTTTCCTCCTCCTCGCTTTCTGCCTTTCTCTATCCCTCTCATCTTGTATCGGGAACCCTCTTCCTGGCCGATTAGTTTTAGCTTGGACAACAGTGCCCCCTAGAGCGTCAACTTAAAATGCATCGTCTACATCTTTTCTAGCAGAGTCCAGGTCGGATTTCTGTTTCCTACCTGTCTCCTCAACGGATCATCTTGTCCGATGAGTATGTTGGGAGTCCACGTCATGGTTCGATTCGGCATTTCTTCATTGCGTTTTTCATACTTGCTGCATTTGATTCGATACGTACGCACATTTAAGTCTGAATGCAGGAGCGGATTAGGAACATCCATCCCTATGCCAGCCACTCTGTAGATCTTTCCTGTGGATCTGGACACCACTGTTGTCTGTCTCTATGTCTCTTTTACAATTTGCACACTGATATAAATCTAAACCAGGCTCTCTATCATAAAAACAAGTGAATTAAGCCTGTGAGGCAACTTTTATCGCATAACCTAAAAAACAATTGAACCTTAAGCTGTACATTTATGGGCCTATATATATTTTCATTGAAGGGAATATCCTAAATTATTTTTATTTCATTTTATTTTTAAAAGACATTGGCCTTTTGTGCCCCTCTTAATTCAAATTTGTGTCTGACGGCGTTTTGGCAAGCGTAGTAAAAGTCAGCCACATCAGCAGATAATGTCTCCTGCTATGTCTTGACTTTCCCACTGCGTTGTTTCCAAAACAACGTAATGGACCGGAATCCTCTTCTGAAAGCTACAGATCCCTGCGGCTATGTGAGCGAATCAGACTGTTTTGCAGCTAGACACTGCCACTTTCTTCCTCTCTACCTCTGTTTTCCTGTCTTGTTCTCCATTATTTCCTAATCTCTCTCTCTCTCTCTCTCTCTCTCTCTCTCTCTGATCATCTCCCTCCCCCTCCAACTCTCCTGAGCTCTGTTTGGGAGATAAAGTATTGTCATTTTAGTATCACAGACTCCAATGCATTTTAAGGCCTTGAACTCACCTTAAACAGAGTTCAGTAGACAGGCTTACCAGAGGATAACAATGACTGATGACTCCCGGTAGGACCGAAGCCCATAGCGTCATCAATGAGGTTTGGAACATCATTGGTCAGGGACTGCATTCTCTCCTTAAACTGGACAGCAATCAGATATTAATGTGTGTTTTTTGTTAGTGCAGTCTACTTCAGTACAGGCATCTTCCCACGTTTCTGTATCTTGCAAATCTATCTCAAGAAATTCTAATTGACTAATATTAAGCATCACAAATAAAGGCAAAATCTCACCCTTTCCTAACACTTGTTTCCCGGAACCCAAAATGTTGTGAGATGTGCATTTTCATTATCATAAATAGAATCCCAGCTTAAAGTATTCATAAGATTTGCAATGCTCAATTATTCAACAAGTTCATGAATAAATCTTGTGCTAAAGATACGCTAAAAGGTGCTGAAATTGAGATGGCAAATGCAGTTCTGAACGCTGGATGCTTTCGAGGCATCACTTTAGGAGATGCATACAATATTTCCAACCAAAGATGAGTATGGCTACTTCCTGCCCCAGTAGTGTACATATTAGTACATATTACTCTCTGCCGCATACTGCCCAGTACTTAATGGGCAGAAGAGTGGGGGTGGGGGGATAGGGGGTGGTTCATCCAGCTAGCTTGATAAATAGCTTATCTGAAAAATTCACCTTTGCGAGTATTACCTTGAGATATATTTTACACATTTCGGTTGACGAATTCTTCCCCCCACCCGACCCATGATGTGATAAAGTTATGCAGTGTTATGGATCACTGAATCATGTTCCCTTCTGTTTCCCACACATGCACAACAAAGGACTCGGTTGGGAGCCCGGATCAGAAGCGGCAGCAGTGTGTTCTGACTTCCTCCGCAGACAGATGGGAGTTCTTTTGAAAATACTCACATGCAAGTCATAACAACGTGGCCTTGGTGGTATCAATAACGCACGGTCTTCCCATGCTCTCAGAATTGATCGAAAATGTTGTGCATTCTGCAAATCTGTCCTTGGGTGACCGTATCGCAGTCCCACGAATTGAACGGCGAGGTTCATGACAGGTTGAGGGCCAAGTCGTTTTAGATGCAATGGAACATTATAGAGGCAGTGGAACCCCTGAGCATCGTTATTTGAGATCATGATTCTGTAAAGTTTGTGGTTTCAGTCGACCTGGCAGAACAATGTCTGCGGAAAGCTCTCTGGAGTGATTGTGTGCATGGGACTTCTGTGAGGGCTTGCATGATGTGCATGCGTGCATTTGGTGTGTGCGCATGGGTATAGTGTCCGTGTGTGTGCGGGTCCACAGATACATCCATATACAATGGACCTGCCTTGGATCTATATGCATACAAACAGATAGTCTCGCTCAAATCTGTAGTCTTAGGAATATTTGCATGGGTGAATTGTCGTCATTTTTCACAAATGTATTTTGTTCCTAGGGTTCCTTCCGGTATTCTTAAGCAAGAGTTTAAGAATACCAGAGTAAGAGAGTGTCTGCATGGCTTGGAAAGGACATCATGTTTTAGAGAAATATACCTGACAAATGAAGTGAATTATTTAAACATGTAGAAATAGTGCTGTCGGGAAGATGGGAAATACTATAACATTTATTATTTAAACCAGTATGAATATTCCTACCGTACGTAGGCCTATACACATTACCAGGCTATCGAATAACGCCTACACACACACACACACACACACACACACACACACACACGGTGGTAATCGGGAGAGTCGTGAGAATTCCCGCTGGGCCGTTAATGTTTCGGAGCTGTCGGGCTGATTACTGTGGGATAACAATATTACGTTTATAAAAGTTCCTTGCAGCGCCATCCGGCAGCCTGAGCTGTGCGCCCGCAACCTCTCACTCACTCAACAAACTGTCAACGTCACAACCAAGTCGATTTTGTCTAGAGGGGAGTAACTGAGCGGCCCCTCCCAAAGTGGTACAGCCCAGGTGTGCTTTGAACTGCGATTGGTCAGAAAGACGTAACAGCTAATGACAACATTGAACTCTCGTGCAGCAGGCTCGAACAGAGTGACACACAAACACACACACACACTTTTAAGGAGCTTTTCACCCGCTCCGTATCCTTGCTTGCCCCAACAAGTTTGTGCGGCGTGCTTCTTGTTTTATAGCTAGCTAGATCCGGTATGGTGCTGTAGTTTTTCTAACGTGACTAGTTGTTGTTAGACAGCAGGTGAAAAAGCTACAACGTTTGTCAAGACAAAAGAGCGTTAATCGCGCGTTAAAAAAATCAACGCCGTTAAAATTGGTTTGCGTTAACGCCGTTAATAACGCGTTAAACTGACAGCACTAGTAGAAAGTTAAAAAAGTCGCCTGGGGGCTGGCTTGGTGTACAGTTAAGAACTACAAGTATCCTTTTCCGTTTCCTTATTTTTATTTAATCCGCACTGAGTTTTAAAAATGCAATTGCGGCTGTAGTAAATTGTTGTACGGAGATGAAACACATGTAAGGAGAATTCCAGTTCCCTGGATGAAAACATTACACAGGGGCCAGGAAGGAACATGATGGAGTGTTCCCTCCGACTCCATTACCCATAAGCTGATGGTATTTATAATCAAGTCTTCTCCTTGTTGCTTTTTTATAGAAGCTCAGACGTGCAATGTAGACATCTCACAAGTTAGGAAAGGTTGAGTATTATAAAGAATGTGTGGCTAGGCAAAATCAACCCATTTTCGAGGGAAAGGCTGAGATTTCAAACTGATACTAAAGATATACATACAGATATAAAGGCATTTCCAATTGTTAGTTCAAAATCTAAATTTCCTAATTTATTGATACTTTCAAATATGTACTTATTTTTGGTTATTTAGTTATCCTATTAACTTAATGCAGTGACCAATTGTTAATTGTACATGCCAACACAATTCATAATTCAAGCCATTTATCCAGGTCTAAGATCATAATGTGTGGAAGGTGGACAAACTCCATTATGGCAGCTCCTTCCAGATGCTCTTTCTCTGTGCTCTTTGTACCTGTGTCTTCCACTTCATTGTTGTAGTCTCTCTCCCTCATTGTGTGGAGCTGCCGGGTATACAGTAGCAGCATATGGCAGAAGGAGACGGTTTAAAGTCCATTTTTGCCGGCCACCTGTTCCATGCACACACATCTAATTGTTGACATAGATGGGTGAATTTCACACACAAACACAGTA
Organism: Pollachius pollachius; assembly: GCF_949987615.1. Taxonomy (NCBI): domain Eukaryota; kingdom Metazoa; phylum Chordata; class Actinopteri; order Gadiformes; family Gadidae; genus Pollachius; species Pollachius pollachius. Next base: position 18,245,931 of record NC_136936.1, read on the forward strand.
TTAATTAAAAATATGTACAATTTAAACATGAAGATGGAAAGTTTAGATTGAACTAAATGAACACATATGCCATACAGTCAGAGGACAGATTTTTGTATTTTTCATTTTTCTGAGACAAGACAGGTTTCATGTTAAAATCAAACCTGAGAAGACCACTGGTCAGGAGAATAAAAATGTAGATGATTTCTGTGTGGGCAAACACAGTCTATGCTTTCATACATTATTCAATGCTACCTCTTCACAATCGCTACTTTGTGTGTGTGTGTGTGTGTGTGTGTGTGTGTGTGTGTGTGTGTGTGTGTGTGTGTGTGTGAGTGTGTGTGTGTGTGTGTGTGTGTGTGTGTGTGTGTGTGTGTGTGTGAGTGTGTGTGTGTGTGTGTGTGTGTGTGTGTGTGAACACAGGAAAGCATATTGACAAACCTAAACTAAAAGCCAACAAACCCAAGGCGAATGCCGCAGTTTTCCATTAAAATCATTACAGACAGATTGCATTTTAAGACCGCTTTAATTTCAAATCACAAGTCACATGAGTGATTTACCAGTCCGATGCAAAGAATGATAACAAATGATTGCGAATTAGATGGGTTTCAGCGCATCACATTGAACACGAGTGCTTCACTCACAGAGAAACACAATCCTCACGAGCCACTGCATTTAACATCAGCGCACAACCACACTTGCCTGCCAGGTGTGTTGTTTTAATGCAGCGAGTTTGCCTTGATTTAATGGCATACCAATCAGCATGCTATAAAAAAACACAGGAGTCGTTATGCAGGAGCCAAACAGAAGAAATGTACAACATTGGCATACGTATGACCATATTCCACATCTCTCTTGTTCTGACCTCGGTGGCAGCTAAACATCTAACACGATGGCAGACATTATGCAAAGACACGCACACGCAGTCACGGCGATAACAACCCAAAGACACGCAAAACACGATTCCCCTTCCAGACGGGGGAAAAACGAGGCGGAGATCATCAGAGACAAAAAAAGAATTAAGGCCTTAAAGAATGACGACATGGGGAAAGAATTAGTGGAGGAATCTAGGCCAGCTACACATAACGACCTCCCATGACTCGGCATCAGTCACATGACTCCTCGGAGAGCCCCAGCTCTGGATCTGTCCTCCCTGCGCTGACTTGATGGACTTTCATGAAAGGAGGAAGTGGCTGCGGGCGTCTCATCTCGCCCACTGCCCCACTGGGCCACGGCAGCTTTCTAGATGTACTTCTGCACAAGTTAGCAATCAACTTCCAACAAGTTTCTTTTGATCGTTTTCCATGTAAGCATGAATCGTACAAAAATAGTATCTGAAGTTATTCTGTTTCTTTTTGGTTTTCGTTTGACAGTGAGGGTGGGTTTTTACAAAGGAAGAAAAGGATATTCTTTGGTGTGGATTGTGTTTGGAATATCTACTCTGATTTCGTCCTTCTAAGCCACTTCAGAGGCTCGTTTTGAACTAAGACAGCGGTGAAATGTAAAGTGACTTCAGCGTTACGACTCACGTAGCTTCCCAAACAGACACAGGCAACATTATATCTGTACAGTATCTCTAGATCCACAGTCAGGCACATGGACAGCGACAGCACATGACATTGATGTGTAGAGAGGACTTGTGCAGCAATATCCTCTCATGACATATATTAAGCACTTTGGACATTGCAGCACGAAGGAGGGTATGGAGACTCTAACACTTTAGTCAGCCCCATGGACAGAGACATAACATAAGAGTGAACAGGGACGCTAGCACTTTAGTTAGCCCCATGGACAGAGACATAACATAGGAGTGAACAGGGACTCTAGCACTTTAGTCAGCCCCATTGACAGAGACATCACATAGGAATGTATAGAGACGATGGCGCTACCGTCAGCACCACGGACAGAGACATCACATTGAGGTGTATAGGGATTCTAGCTCTGTAGTCAGCACCATGGACAGAGACATAGGATAGCCGTGTATAGAGGCTTTAGCTCTATAGTCAGCACCATGGACAGAAACATAGCATAGCCGTGTATAGAGGCTTTTGCTCTATAGTCAGCACCATGGACAGAGACATAGCATAGCCGTGTATAGAGGCTTTAGCTCCATAGTCAGCACCATGGACAGAGAGATAACATAGGAGTGTACCGAGACTCTAGCGCTATAGTCAGCACCATGGACAGAGACACGACGTACCATGGGATCATCACGGCGCTTCAGCCAGCAGCTCCCGGTGTCGGCACCATGGTCGGAGACAGAGGCTGCTGCAGAGCTTAACACTCGTCGCGCTACAATGCAGATGCAGCCCTGAAATGCATACTGATTTAGTCCTACTCACCGCAGTGTGCTACCAAGCAATCTCAATTCGAATTTACTGTCCCACACTAGTCGGAAGTCTTGCCGCCTGCCCGTGGATACTATAGATCACAGTATAGGCAGGTGTTATTTTGGCTGAAAATGTGCTTTGTACATGTAATAGGATTTATTTATTGTTTTTAAAAAATGGGAAGATCGTCCGATGGATATAATACGGATTAGAATATCGTCTTCAGCAAGGCAACAGAGAAAAAGCATTACTTATATCTTATATTATATCTTGCCAGTCAATAACCACAAAGAATGCTTCTCAATTCCACCACTCATTGATTCTCTTTCTGAGCCTTTATAACCATAACAGACCATAACAGTGTGGAGGGGCGACTCCTATACAACTAAATTAACAAGATAATTGCAACATTCCCGTCCAAACTCTTGCATGAAGGTCACTGAGAGGAGCCAGGCAGCCATCTTCATCTCAGTACTCATATAACACAAACCTAGGAAGCTGACATGGCCACGCTGGCACTCTGTTCTCTGTTCATCCACAACCCTCACGCAGCCCGGATGAACCTTGTTGAGTGTGTGCCAGTGAGAGAATCGCTCAAAAGCTCCAGTGCTAACTAGTGGCTTCACAAAGCTGAGTTGGACGTTAGGGAGCATCTGTGGTGCAGCAGTAACCATTACGCCACTGTATCACTTCCCCCAGTGTGCTAGGCAGCACACAGATGATGCCGCTGTCTGAGCTCCAGGAGAGCTCATGTTTGGCCCGTTGCTTTGGATGATTTTGTCTCTAATGTATATTTATAATGCTGGGGGGACTTTCATTTTTTTAACCTTGCAAGTTCCTGCACCTCTGTCCTTTTCTGCTTTGTACTCATCATTATTAGCACTCAAAAACAGCAGAAAGTCAGGCTTATTCAGTAATAATCAGAACTTTATTTTGGTCATTCTGCAGTTTAAAAACGTGATTCACACTCATAAAATGTATTGGCTTATATATTTAAAACCTGGGGGAAGTTGGTTTTGCCTCATAGAGGTTACCAAGAGTTCATGTCAGTCCTCTTTGCATAGTGCAGTGCAGATATTATACTCAGAGGGTGGGAGATTGTATTTGTGTTCAGGGATGCTGAAGCCATCATGGAAACGGTTCTTATTCGGTAATACTTAACTCTAAGCCCAGTGGATTGGCTTTTAAATAATCCACAAGCAAGTATATGCATAACAAAACACGCATACACTCACTTACAAAGTGGACAGCTAACGGGACTCAGACATTAACAGGAAATTCACCGGTACATGGTTGTTCTTCTTCCAACATGCTTGGCTTTTAGGCAGATAGGCTGAATGACAAATCTCTCTCTCTCTCACTCCACCCTCTCTCTCTCTCTCTCTCTCTCTCTCTCTCTCTCTCCTTCTTTCTCTCCGGCCCCCCCTCTCTCTCTCTCTGTCTCTTTCTCTCTCACTTTCTCTCCTTCTCTCTCATACCTAATAGGACAAGGACAGTTTGAGGAAAGTATTTCATCTCGCACCCTGACAAGTTGACTTTGACTAAATACGAGGCTAATGAATAAAACAAGCACACGCGCTGGTGAGGGATGATCGCCTGAGGCAGGAGGACAAGACGCCACGAGACAGGTATCGAAGCGGCCTGATCATACTGGTAAGTATCATCTAGCAGGTGATGGGGATTGTGTGTGTGTGGGGGTGTGTGAAGTTGAGAGTGTGTGTGGTGTGTGTGTGTGTGTGTGTCTGTGTGTGTGTCAAGGTGAAGAGTGTCTCTGTGGGGAAGTGTGTGTGTGTGTGTTGGGGGATATGGGGGTAGTGTGTGTGTTTGTGTGTGTGTGTGCAAGGGGATGGGGTGTGTGTTTGTGTGTGTGTGTGTGTGTGTGTGTGTGTGTGTGTGTGTGTGTTAGGGGGGGTTGCTATGGAGGTATTGTGATTAATGACCCATAAGAGCTGTTAGGATAATGAGAGGAACCAGCCACTGGATCCTTGTCACCCTGACATACACACACACACACACACACACACAAACACACACACACACACACACACACACACACACACAAACACACACACACACACACACCCACACACCCATACACACACACACACACACTCACCCTCTCTCTGGCACACGTTTTGCTTTCAGAGCGGGCGCGTGCTAGTGCGTGGACTGTTAATTGGACTTTGTTTCTTCCAGAGCTGAAACTCAATGCTACAAAACAAAACAGTCACTGGTTAATGGGACTATAGCGAGGGGTCAGCTGGACACGCAACACACACATCAGGCCAGAGATGAGGGATGTGGAGGACTGCAGGGATAGTGGATTGTCTTGCACATGAATCGTAATTTGGACCCTTCTCACTAAACACTGTGTCATCGGCAATCTGTTTGAGGCTGTTCCATTTTGCTGAATTATTCCTCATCCTCTGTTGGCCAGATCTGCTCCGCCCCATTGTTCAGCATACTTTATTCTTCATTACCAATGTACTGATTTTTCAACTGCAGCAAGCAGGTACTAGGAATGTTTACCTTTACTTAGTTTAGGCACAACAGGATAAAAAAGGCTCTGTTTTTTCAACAAGATTCCCATGGGGTGGTCAGCAAAACAGAAACGACCCTTTAAACAACGAGACTGTTCTGAATCGATTCGTTTTTTTGTGTTAGGATAGACATAACAGCCTATTTTCAAAAAGCTATTTATATGACACCTTGTCGAGACACATAGCCTTGCAAAAAGCACATCGCCCTGTCTAGTCTATTCTTTCAAGACGCCGTGTTTCAAAACCCTTTTCAGATGCCTCTGTCCGCCTGTGTCTACAGTCACATTTGTATGCGACGTGAGACTGAATTAAAAGTGTCCATGTGGCCGGAGCCACAAATCTACGCAATCAAAGCTGTCAGATAAAGGATAAGTTGATTTGACATGCCGCTCCACCGAGAACATCTTTTCTTAGAGCTGAAATTGCTTCTCTCTAAGTTATTCTCTTCCTCCAAGGAGCTTTTGTCTCGTCTCAGTCGAAATCTCTTCCCATCACTCTCTCAGTCTCTTTTCACATCTTTCCTCTCAGCTCTTTCCCTTCCTCCTCTTTCTCCCCTTGATGGACTGAGCTGACGGACTGAGCTGACCCCTGGCATGCGGGGTTAACAACTTCCAGAAGTCTCTCAGTTGACATGGTGATATCCCAATAGTACAGCCTTCATGCCCGGATACCTTTCATCGGTTTGGTTCCATCTTCTGTGCTGGTTGCTGGTCTTTCTATTGCTGTGAAATGAATACACTGCGCTGATTTGTTCAGGATGGGCACTTGACGATTTTTCATATTCAGAAGAAAGCATTTGCATTCCAGGTCGTAGCCAATGTGGACTTGGATTAACAGTATGAATAAAGCAGCAATCCTCTCAATCACAAATGATAAAGAACATATTGGATTAACATTTTGCCTACACTGTGGAACAACTGCCCTTTGTGTTTTGCATAGTTCCTACACGCATGACAGGATTTGATGACTTTCACTATGAAAATCAGACAGCCACTGTCTTTGACTAGCATATGTAGGGCTTCAATTATCATAATATCTCAATGCGAAGAATGGATGTTGGAGATTTAAATCTCATGAACCAAAGGGAAAGTTGTGTTATTTTTAGGTTATACTGGAGCTCCAAAGAGCATTTCCTAGAGGCAATCCCACTTTAACGTGACCCCTTGGCCTCAATCTTTTCCTGGCCATTGGCATATCTGTTGTGGTTTACGTCTGACAGTCCCTGTCAGAGTTTCCTATAAGGCTTTCAGCTCTCCTATATCCCTGCTTTCAATTCTCTCACTCCTACGCTCTGTTTCCCATCTCACATTGTCACTTTCTTCTCAGAATTTCGACTTGTTTTTTCATTTGAAATGCCATTTGAAATCGTAATATACATACATAAAAGGGCGTTAAACAAACCCTGAATGATTTATGTTAAGACTTATAAGAAAGACTTGAGAGTATACTTTATTTATCTGGTTAACAATGTGTTCACGGCCATTTTGAGCTGAAGGATAAAGTCGTTTCTCCATATTTCAGGAAATATGTCCGAATAGATTCACGTGGATCCATCAGTGTAATATAATCCCACAGTGTGGTCTCCCTACTGCGCTGCGGAGGGCGAAACGGCGTCGTGTCCAGGACAGTCTCAGAGACTCTGCGGCCGTCCTACTGTGCTGCTAATGACTCTTGGAGCTCCAGTTTCCCCTGCTGTTGCTCCATGTCCTGAATACAGCCGGCTTTGTCTATTTCTAGTGACGCCGCCCCAACGGCTTCCATCACACCCACCCAGGTTGATTACCTGAGACTCTGCCGAGGCCCTTTTGATTAATGAGAGTTTTGGTCTTGGCACACTTGTGGCGCTGCGCTCCGCCCCGTCGGCGCCATCTCGCCGGCGGTGCAAGCGAAGCAGGCGGCAGCAGCCCCAGAGTTCCTCAGCTCAAGCGCTCTGTTTCTATCTTATTCCCTCACCTCGGTTTCTGACTTCTTTTAATAAATTGCATGTTTACTGTGTCCTTTATCTACGCCTACCTCCCGGATTGGCTAATTCAGGTAGACAAAGGGGGGCAGGACATGCAAAGAGAGGGGAGACTTGGCTATTTGTAGAAGAAATCCCAAAATGACAGAATGAGTTTAAGTTAAATGAGGATGGAGTGTCTCAGAAGGCGTCTTCTCACCCTTTAACTTAATTCCAGAAGCCATCAAGCATCAAGAGTCAATAATGCATATTAACAATTCATTAGTGGTATATACTATGTTTTGTAATTGGCTGGATATAGGTGGAACACATTGAGGAAAGTTGTCAGTCAGGAGCAATAAGGCAGCGGACTATTACAACATGCAGCAGAATAGAGCATTACACAAAACATAAGAGAGAAGGTAGGAGGCACACGGGGGGGGCGAGAGAGAGAGAGAGAGAGAGAGAGAGAGAGAGAGAGAGAGAGAGAGAGAGAGAGAGAGAAAGACAGACAGACAGACAGACAGACCAAGAGAGGGTAATTACAGCATTACACAAAACATAAGAGAGAAGGTAGGAGGCACACGGGGGAGATGAGAGAGAGACAGAGAGAGAGAGAGAGAGAGAGAGAGAGAGAGACATAAAGACAGAAAGACAGAGAGAGGGAGAGACAGAGAGAGGGAGAGAGAGAGAGAGAGAGGGAGAGAGAGTAAATGACAAAATCTAAAAAGGAATGACTAAAACGAAAAAGTCAATAAAAACTAAACACTAAAATAAATTACATAAGAAAGAAGAAAAGAAAGAAAGCGAGGAAGATCGAAAGAAAGATGGCAAGAAGGCTGACATGATTCGGTTTGATTTAAGAAGGCTGTTTCAGTCTGGGATGCCTGCAACTGCTCACATCCAGTGCTGAATAACAAAATGGTCGGGAGAAGAAAGAGATGGAGATAAATAGATAGAGAGATAGCTGGATGAAGAGAGGGAGACAAACAGACAAAGGGATGGAGGGAGCGTGAGAGAGTAATGCAGGGTGCACTAGGGAACGTGGAGAGAGAGACAGAGTGGAGTTCGGGAGGTGGGCAGACACAGCTACAGCACATGTCTGTTATTGGCTGCTCTGTATACAACACTAGACAACCCAAATCAATTTTGCTCCGGCCAGGTAATGGATGTCCAAAGTGCTTTCTCAGAAAGAACATTATGCATTCATCTTGGACACCAGAGAGGTCTAATTGGCTGCTCTTGGGTCCCAGGCTGACCAACTCACCGCCCTCCCAGCAAATGGATTCCTGCCTTCTTCTTTTTTCGACCCTCCCTCTCCTTTTCAATTGTGTTCCTTCTCCAAAGGTTAGCGTATTGAACATCCCCGGCCGGCGTGCGCACAGGTGCAGGTCTCCCACGCGTTATTGCACACGCATGAACGCCCGTGTCCAATGGGTAGGACGCAAATGCAATGCACGCTGGGTGACCTCTAGATTCCAGATCAAACGGGTCAGGGGTACAACATGCGAACATGAATCAAGGCACGCTGATGGGGCCAGCGGTGTTTCAGACAGCCACAACCGGGGCAGCTTTTAAGACTCAATATAAGCACACCCCTAATGGAGTGCGATGCCAGCTGGCCGGGGCCCAGGCTGGGCACGGGGCAGCCAGGAAGTAGATGAGGGCCGGCGGTGGCTGGGCTGAGGGGAACGGCAGCCGACGTTGAATGAATTCCCCCTGTAAAGCTCAGGAAGGATGTTTCAACATAATGATTTTATTAGATTAAGCCTTCTCTGACCATCAAGGCCAAGTGACTGTGATTTCCCTTGCTGCTCTGACGCATCCCATGAATCTTGGCCACTACATCGCTGTCCTCCCCTGTGTTCATGCCAAGCCCTTTGTTACATGCATTGAGTGGTGCTGTAGAATAATAATAATCATAATTATTATTTGTATTATTATGATTACTATTATTACAATTGGTGCAAGCACAATATGAGCGTTATTATAATGTATTTTTATTGCTATTGTTTTGGGGGGTATTTTTATTGAGATCAATTGTATAATATTGATTATATTATTAGCATTAGCATTATCTCTTTTAGCATTAGCATAGCCTCTAACACGTAGCACAGGAGCTATAACATACTAAGCCCATTGAATCATGACCTTCAGCGCCCGGCACCCTTCCAATAGAGCAGTCAATCATGCCCAGAGACAGGGAAGGATGGGTTGGAAAGAGATGCGATCGCTCCTTTAGTGCGGGGAACTTCCTAACGTCAAGGTCCCATCTCACCACCCCCGCTGCTACCAAAGAAACCACAATGTGAATGCAAAGATGTCTAATGATCAAGTCCAAAGCAATCAATGAGCCACTGTAGACAAATAGTCACTTTTTAAGCTCATCAGGCCTGTTAAATACCAGGCCCGGGAAAGAACACCTAACCAAGGGTGTCGCCGCCTTGAAAGGTGATGGGGACATACGGGCTCAGAGGAAAACTCTTCTTTCAAGGGTCTTCATGCAATTTAAGGCAATGCAGTGGGGGATTGCTATGGGGTCGGAGTTACATGGCTTTCGTCCCCAGCGTCTCCAGTGTAAATTACACCTATGCATCAAATATATATATCAACTTGAGATGATGTGCCAGAGAGTGCACCAGTGCCTTTGCGGCTACACAAGTCCAGTCCGGTCTTTTTGAGGGTCTTCACGACTATCGTGAAGCCCCTCAGTCCAGTCCAGTCTTTCTGAGGGACTTCAGGGCTACAGTGAAGTTCCTCAGTCCAGTCCGGTCTTTCTGAGAAACTTCAGGGCTACAGTGAAGTCCCTCAGTCTTTCAGATCCTATTCCATCGTCTATTGCTTAGTATTATAACGGAAAATATTGGCAATTGACACACTAATGCCGAGTATATTACTGTGGATTTCAAACTGTCTGGACACATATGCACTATCACACGCGATCACGCGCAGGCACACACACAGACTCGGCAACCGCATGTGTGCGAGTGCACGCACGTAAGTGCACGCAATGTCACAGTGACTTTGAAAGCCATCTTTCAAACATTAGTGATCCACCAGAAGACTATTTGGCTGTGAGGATGTTTCTGCCTGCCCTCTGTTGAGCTATCATCCAGGCCAGTTGAAAGCACACAGAGGAAGGAAATGTCTGGGTATGACATGAGCCTGTGGCTGATTGTACTTAATATCATCAATTAGATTTAAAAGCAGCGCACAGGGGAGCTGGAGACAGTGTGTGTGTGAGTGTGAGTGTGAGTGTGTGTGTGTGAGAAAGAGAGAGAGAGAGAGAGAGAGAGAGAGAGAGAGAGCGACAGAGATAATAGAGAGAGAGAGATGATAGAGAATGAGATCAACTGTGATAAATGAGACAAAAGAGGAAAAGAGTGAGGGATGGAAAAGCACCGACAGAGGGGAAATGAAAGAAGTTGAAAAAGGAGGGGTTGAAAGCCGGGTTAGTAACCCGTGCCGATCTCAAACGGGGCTCCGATTACTAGACTCCTATGTGAAAAAAGAAAAAAAATCACGGCATAAAACACCACAGTGTCTGGACAGTTTAATAAAGTTAAAAGGTTTGTGCCGTGTTCAGCCCCGACCTAGCGGGCTGAAATATAAATACTCACGGCTGGCATGGCAGCCTTTGCGGACATTTATTAGGGCCATACAAGACAGCAGTGTGGGGGGGGGGGTTGACCGAGGGCGAAGCACGGAGAAGGATGATGTCCAGCGGTAGAAAATAAAAAATAAACGAGGCTAAGACATCAGGGAGCCAAATGCTGTGAGGGAGCCAAAGACGTCCCCGGTTGATTCAAATTAAAAAAAGACACTGCGACGGGATTCATCACCACCTCGTTATTAGCTTTATGGATTATTATAACTGCTTCGATCACACGTATTCCGTCGAGACTGCAGTATTTGGTTGACATGGCTTGTTTGTGTTGTTCAGCGAACCACGGCCACAACACTGTTCCTAACATTCTGAAGGTTATTGATGGCTCTCCAGCAATTATAGAATTGACATGCAACACACGCCTCGACTTGTTCATAAATCAGCCCTCGACAGCATTGCTGGTTTATGATCAAATGAAAGATTATGGCCACATTATAATGGGTTTGTTTAATAGGTTCCTTCTTATACAAGCTAAAGATCTTACCGTGCTTAAACAAAGCTTGCGCACCAGATTATGGATGAAATACATTAGAAAAATTAATTAAACAATGTTTAAAGACTTTGAACCTTTGCGATTACATAGTAAACATTTGGTTCCCCTACTGCATCAACCAAACATGCAAGGCATTCCAAGTCCATTAACTTTGAGGCATTTCTTAATAGCTAATTTACAAAAGCCTATTTCCCCATTGGCTTTGCCTAAGCAGACCCATTTGAAACGTTAAGAGGTTTAGCATGGGTGTCTCAGTCTGAAAGCTTTCCAACAATTATACTAGTGTCTTTCCTCATTCAATATAATGCAGTGGAGGCATTGTACATCTCCTTTGAGTCAGAACATGGCTAATATGATTCCATTATGCAGTAATACAATGCAGATCATAATTAAATGAACTAGTGAGCTATAATTATGGCAAGCATCCATTGGTTTAAAAAATAGTGGCATCATCAGTAATCATCCTTTCAACACATCCAGAAATGGCTACGCAATCCGGAAGGCATGCAGTGTGTCATGCATAAATGCAGACAGAAGGCACACAGCAAAACAGAAACATGACATGATCCCGGTTAGAATGTATTAACATGATTTATTCACTACAACCTCCACCAACACTCGTTTTCCGACTTCCAATCCATCCAAACACTAAGCACAAGGTTGTATTCTGAATATTTACACAATGGGTTCTTTGCTCTGTGGTATTTCGCACCCCTTTGCCGTGTATTTATGTTCAACACCATACTAGCATTCAACCAAATTACATCGTACCACTTGTGGTTTAAATGACCTGGGCTTTGACAGAGGGTCAGAACAAAAGCTCAATAATCCATGACTCGCCTTGTGATTCAGAGCAACCAAACCAACCAAAACAAAGAATGAAAAATAATGAAAAAGTCCCAGTAAGGAGGTTTGTTTTTGAGATATATATATATTGTTGTTTTGACACGAAAGGAACATGGCAGGGACCTCCAAACTTTGTCAACCTTTGGAAACCATTGGAGGAGAAGAAGCAGACTCCCCTCCTCACCTTCTCAGACCAATGACCAAGGTGGGTTAGGCCACGAGAGAGGGTCAGGGGGAGGAAGAGAGGGAAAGGGAAAGGGATGGAAGTGGGCAGAAGATAGATGAAGATGTTGGGGAGAGATTGTGAGAGAGAGAGAGGGATGATGGGGGATTGGGGGGGGGGGGGGAGGTTGTGTGAGGTGTGAGAGAGAGTGGGGGCCTGTAGGCACATGCTCTCTCATTATATTTTCCTAAAGCCAGGTCTTCTGGCACGGCTGCCCGGCTACTGCTACTAGTGCGGCTGTTTTGATTCTTTCTACAAAGGGTTGGGTGTGATGTTCTGAGGTGAGAACATCTTTGATCATCTGAGTGAAGCCAGCTCCCCTAATGTCCTCGACCACACTGTGCTGTGTGTGTGTGTGTGTGTGTGTTTGTGAGCATGTGTGTGTGCATGTTTATTCAGTTGTGTTAATGAGTGCATGTGGATGGTTGTTGAGGTTGGTGTGTTTTTGTGTGTATGTGTGTTTAAAACATGGATGTGTCTGCAGAGCAGACTTTTGGGGCACTGTGCAGGAACAATAAAAGGAGCTGAATACTTATTAGGGGAATGTGAAAAAATCTATATTGCTCGACAATGAAATTTTTTATAATGACCATGGTGAATAACAGAGCAAAGTTTTTGAATGAAAACTTGAAACTTTAAGAACTTTGCCTTCCCTTTGGTTTAGAAATACTCAATAGTCAGAAAATTGTCAATCTATTATTATCATAATTATTCTTATTTATGATTGATAGACTTTAGTCTATAATACTCAATGTGATAAATACAAACCACACCAAGCAGCCTGACTGGTGGATATCTGACCCAGGTCTCAATATATTATTATATTATTGACACATTATAAAACAAAAACATGAATACAATAAAAATATGGAAAACAACTGCATATGCAACGACTGGGGTGATGGCTGAAACGCAGCGGATCTCATTAATTTTCTACGGCTGTCTCAGAGGTGGACGGCATCATCTGTAATTTGAAACACATGGCTGCCTGGCTTGGCTTGCTGCTCTCATCATCTGAATATTTATTGGGTTTATAGAGTTATTTAATTGCTATTCATACTTTTTCCCTTCATCAGTCTGCAGCAGTGCCAAACCCCTGCTCTCATATTCTCCTCTCAGCGAATTTCTGCACACAGAACACATTTAGAAAAAAAACACAATATTGCATCGGGTGGATCTATCTCTCAGTGGCCCCAGGGAAGAGTGAGAGCAATGTGTGTTTCCTGGAATAGAATTCCCATCTCTCCATCGCCTCTTGTCACAGAAGGTGGGTGGCCGGCCTACACTGACACCACGGCCCTGTGCACATTTGTTTTGCAGGGGAAGTCATGCAGGGTGCGATGAGTGGAAAGAACCCCAAAAGCAAAGGACTTGGTGATTTTTAATAACAATAAGATGTGGCGGCAGAATCCAAAGCCGTGACAACAGGGACTTTGATTTGTTTTTTTTTGGCCTTGTTTGCTAATGAAGTTTGTTCCTGATTAAAGGGTTGGCACACTGCTCCAGCATACATCTAGATTGGGCCATTCCTGTTGGTGGTGGTGGGCTGGTGAGGTTTCTTGACGTGGCGGTGCTGAATTGCTGTGGGCCAATTTCGGCTGACATTTATCAGTCAAGTGTTTGTCGGGGCAGTGTGCCAGCACCTCAGGACAATAAAACAAAACGAGAGACAACTTCAACTTGAACAGAGAATAGCTTTTAACATGGAGTTGCATCATTGCTGGAAGGTTATCATTATTAATGTTCTGTAACAAGATTATAGAAGGATTGGCAGACTTTGGGACAATTACATATTTCCACACGTATACATTTATTCATTTTCTCGAATGGATTTAATGTATTTATATAGTATTGTTTATCTAGTAACTGTTGGTTAAAAAATTATTATAAATACTGTTGTATCTAAACATATGGCGAAACATATGGTATTTCAGCGTGTTTCAAATTAACTCGAAACCCGTAATTAAAATAGGGTCAATAGGTCATAAGAAGATTGATGAAAAAAAATTGATCTGCTTATCTAAAAATAGTCTATAGAATTAAAATAGTGTTAACTGTAAAAAATGACTGTAAACCCAAAGAATTCGTACATTTAAGACACAGTATTTGATGTAATTGAATCATCCATTGTACATTTAAGAATTAGATCATCAATAGTTTTACTCCCTTAGCATAGCCTATCAGTATTAGATACAATATATACAGTAAAAAACTGTTTGTTTGCGTCTTCCATTATATATATATGTGTATATATACATACATATATATACATATATATATATATATATTAGTTCTCTCCCTCCTATTTTCTCTTACTTCATTTATGAAAGTAGACATCCTCATATTTTGTAAGCAGCAATGATAGGAGATAAACTGAATTGATGGCTCTGTGGACTTGAGCCATACCTCAAAATATATAATTTACCGGTCTGATCTATATGGAAATTGTTGTGCAATTATCCAGGAACATACAGCGCTTGTTGAATCTACCAGTGGCCATTGCTATCCGTAATGTCATTGTATACCTTGTAACAATTCTTCAACAATAGGATGTACAAAACAATATTTTTTCCACCATTGATAAAGCATTGCAATTGAAAGAGACAGGTATGGTTATAAGAGAGCAAGTGAAATTGAAAATTGCTTAAAAAAGTGCAAAAACCTAAAAGAAAATGTTTAATAATGTAAAATAAGAGGCAAAATATTAAAAAACTATTTTGACAACCAAGCCCCAACCCTTGAAATTGCCATTATTTATCTCCTAATAAACCTTCCGTGCATATTTCATCCAACAAGTATATGTTAATTTCTTCATTCAGATAGCATCAGGTAACACATTCTAACAACAACAATTCATTTCTCATCACCATTATCATCTGCATCACTGTTTTAGTTCAAATCCAAAATAAAAACGTGAGAAGAAAGCATTGCAAATAATCTCTAATTGATTTTTCAAACAAAGCACACATGCATTAATCATTAGTTATTCTTCTTTAATGTTCGTGAGTTCCAAGCTTGTTTCAGTTTGATCATGCATTGATGGACACACACACACACACACACACACACACACACACACACACACACACACACACACACAAACACACACACAGAAACACACACACACACGCACACACACACGGAGATGAAGATCCTGTTTGTTGCTGCTGAGTCGTTGACATGATTCAGTCACAATGGCTTCCTCTTCTGTAAGAGATCCGTGAATCACTCTGGGCCACTCACTGGGATACGGTCTTTCTTTGATTCCTACCACCATCATTAAGGGGGCGTCCTGGCCACCGGGAGTGACAACTGGGGCCCATGAATCAGCCCCGCCCCGGTGGCTGTGGACACGACCTACAAGCACTCTCTGAACACGAAGTGAGATAAAAATAAAAAGGTAGAGCGAGATCGACAGATAGGTGGAAAAGAGAGAACAAAAAAAAAAAACAGAAAGAGTGGTTTGGTTAAAGGGAAAAGGCTGTCCTGGCCTGTACAGGTCTCACGGAACGATCCAGAGTGAGTTCTCCATTGATGTCGCGGCGGGAAGGAAGGTGAGGGCGTGCGTCCGTCTCCACTTTTGATTTGGAAAGGTTCTGAGTGGGGTTAAAAAGGGGGCTTTCAGAGGCCAGCGTTTATCTCCCTCCCCCCCCCCCACCCCCACTGCATACCATACCTCATACCAGCGAGCCGGCTCTGCTCTGGGCGGGCACCATGACGGGCACCGCCCCCATGCGCTCCAGCGTGGCCTGGCTCACGGCGTACGAGTGTGTGTGCTGGCCGCGCGCGGACGCCGGCGCCGCCTTGTGGCCCGCCGCCCCGTTGCTCCGCGTCTTCACGGCGGGGGAGGGGGCCGAGTTTGTGGTGACCACCAGGGTCTTGGGCGGCGGCAGCGTGTGGCTTCCGCCGTTGGCCAAGGAGGAAGTCAGCGTCGCCGTGGTGCCCTGGAGCTGGGGCGGGGCGTGGCGGGGCAGCGGGGCCGAGCCCGGCGCCGACGCCGGTGGGGGCGGCGCCGGCGCCGGCCCGTGGCCGTGGCCGTGGCCGTGCCCTTGTCCGTGCGCGTGCGCGTGGCCGTGGGGGTGGGCGTGGCCGGGGTGTTGCCCGTGCACGTGCTGCGGGTGTGTGCCGTGCGTGGCGGCGGTGGAGAAGGTGTGGCGCGTGTCGCCGTTGTAGCGCGTGTAGGAGTTGGTGTCGTAGTTGGGCTTGGGGTTGTGCCAGTAGCGGCTGTTGTAGGTGTTGGTGGAGGTCAGCGTGTCGTTCTCCGAGGAGGACGCGTCGGCGTGGAACGCCTTCCCCGACGACGAGCGCTTGGGCGGAAGGTCGTCTTCCCTGCGGAGGAGAGGGTTCAGCGATGGCGCGGTCAGAGATGGAATGAGCGGCCCCCCCCCACCCCCTGACGACTCCCCATCTGGAGTCATGGTTCCTGTGTACGGTCTGAGCGGTCCTGATGGGAGAGTCAGTGGGGGAGCTCACTCCCCCACTGACTCCATCAGGACCGCACATACCGTACACATCCCCCGCGCCGGACTGAAAACCTCATCTGTTCAGACTGCTTCTTGGCCCCGTGAAAAAGACTAATTTCTTGTTCCTAAAACGTTAGCACTTGAGGCTCGTAGCCTATTTCCTGATTTGTATGTGCTCTCATGGTTTGCGGCGTTTATGGGGTGTATCTTCGCGGTTGAACGCACTTATTGTTAGTCACTTTGCATAAAAGCGCCAGCTAAATAAATAAATGTGATGTCAATGTAGAGAGTGGCATGGAGTCCTCCTGCTGGCTTGATCCCCATGTGGGAAAAATGTTTTCCTTTCCGATAACAGAGATATAAATCTGCATGTTGTTGTTGTTGTTGTTGTTGTTGTTGTTGTTGTTGTTGTTGTTGTTGTTGTTATTTAATGGCTACAACTGAACAAGGAAATTAATAGCTTTGCTTTAAACTACAACATAAAAGAGGACAATCATTCAGGTTCTGAAGCATTTCAATTTTAGCATCAGTGCTGCCGGTTACTGCCAATAAACTCGATGCAATGGGTTTTTAAGTGCGGTGGATAGAAAAAACCATGACCAAGCCAAATCCCTCTTCAAACCTTATCTGATCCAACCATGCAAATGGTTAGACTGAAAACATAGAAACATTGCTGATTAAAAATGCAAAGAAGTCAACGAGGTCACCTGCCAATCCTCCATCATGGAACATAACATCCTGCGTCTTAGCCGCACCGGGTAACCTTAAGGCTCTCCTTCAGCACTGACACATCTGAGCAATCGCCGTTCTCCCGTCATTTATTCCTGCCTGAAACAGATGGCCGTTCCCCATCGTCTTTCACCACCACTCCTACATTTGATTAAAACATTTACCGATTTCTAAATGGGCATTTGGGGAATGCACATCTGCGATAATGAAATTCAAGCACTGTTTACGCGATCGGGTATCTTTTTAAAAAGGGTCCTCTGCCCCACAGAGGGTTTTCTTCTAAGTAATGTAGCAGTCGCAGCGCCTGGCACCTAATGTATTTGTCCGAGGGAAAATCTCCATTGTGATTTGCTGCGTAAGTGGAAAGCATTAGCGGCCTGAGGCAGGAAGATGTGCTGAAGACATTGTGAATGCAGGGTAGGCAGTCAGGCCCAAAATGAAGCAGATGTTATCCTACCAGCCAACCCGTGCTTGAAATATTGCAACAATGACTTATCTACAAATTGATTAATGAAGTAATTTTGAGGAGAAGTTGCAGCCAATTTGAACAACTCAAAGAGCTTCAGCAGAATGTTTCAAAAGACAAATTAGGTTGCGACGATAAAAGAAAGTGTGTACGGGAAAAGAAAAAATAAACCTGAATAAAGTCTTTCAATCCAAATTCAATCTTGAATCTGTTTTGTTTTCATTGTGCAATGGCAGGGAATTCTACCGAAGAGAACCTAAAATGTCTTTCTTGTATTGTGCATCTCATTGCCGCTGTAAATTCTTAATGCTGCACTTTGGCAATACTGCAACAAGCCCTGAAGGCATACAGCTTACGCCTGCACTAACCAACAGATTGATGGTTTCAATATGCATTACTATGCACCACAGGCTTCAGTGGGTTTAGGGCGTAACTTGCCAGTTCAGTTATTGCAAAAGGGGAAAGGTGGGAGGCGAGAAATTTCACTTTTCATTTTTCATGACCATGTACTTTTATTTACCAATCCTGCCCCCCACAGGCTATCATTATAACTGTAAATGCAACGGTGCTTAGCCGTTGCAAAAACATCTGCTTCAGGGAGTCCTGTGTGTGTGTGTGTGCACCTGAAAGAGAAGGAGATAGATCATATACAGAGAGAGAGAGAGGGAGGGAAGGAGAGACAAAGAAAGAGAGAGTGAGAGAAAAGGAGGCAGAGGGAGAGAGAGAGAAAAGGGGAGGACGAGAGAGACCTGATCTCGTCGGGAGTGTGTGAGAAAGAAAAAGAGGGACAAAGACAGAGTGAGAGTAAGAGGAGAGAGAGTCCCAGAGAGAGTGACAGATGAGAGAGAGCGCGAGAGAGAGAGAGAGCGAGAGAGAGAGACTTACTAAGAGAGGCAGAGAAAGAGAGAGAGAAAAGGAGAGGACGAGAGAGACCTGATCTCGTTGGGGATCTC
The DNA here is from genome assembly GCF_949987615.1 of Pollachius pollachius. Classification (NCBI taxonomy): domain Eukaryota; kingdom Metazoa; phylum Chordata; class Actinopteri; order Gadiformes; family Gadidae; genus Pollachius; species Pollachius pollachius. The sequence continues at coordinate 18,264,559 of NC_136936.1, forward strand.
CTCCTCGTCGTACTTGTTCTTGTTCTTCCAGTAGAAGAGTGAAACCACCACCAGCAGGGAGCATATGATGAGTGCCAGCACCCCCGTGGCGATGGTCCCCGCTATCAGACCCACGCTCTGGGGCTGGGCTGAGACACACAGATGGGGGTGGGGACACAAGAAAGGACCATAAAAAAACAGACATGCATATATTCATAGCTTGGCTCGACCTTCTCCTGCCACGTTTACTTCCTCCTCTCGCTCTGAAACTATGCTCTATTATACAACTGCCCCTGTTACTCAAGCCTAAATGCTACGCAATGATAGGCTACCTTTTTATCTGAACATGACCGTGTATATAGGCAGGGATGTGTCTACTGTTCATATTGGGATGTGTGTTTGGCTCTAGGACTGGGAATGAGAAGCAGAAACACATAGTTTTACAGACACAGTATACCGAGCAGATGAATAAGCTGAGCTGGATAATGTGATAACTTGTGTCATTGGAATCATTTTTCAAAAACGGGTAATTTTTCACAGATGGCTGCTTGGCATTTCAAATATTGCCGTTACTTTCAGTTCCAATCCTGCTGTTTAGTATGCTAAGCACCGTCAGCTACTTTAAATGATGGCAAAAGTATTCCGCTCTACCCACCAGAAGCATTACGCAAACGCATTAGCATGCACTTAAACAAATGTTTCAACAAATAGTGCTCGCAAACCGAAAAAAAAAAAAAAAACATCTCATGGCGAAGCCGATTGGATCAGTCACGCATTCATGTCATGCATTACTGCCGGTCCCACCTGGGAAATAACACATTACACATCTTTCCCCTTCTCTTCTTCTAACGGCTTGGAAAAAGTCAGTGGAGAATTAAGCCTAATACCTGATGATCTAACGGCTGCCCATTACCCTAGTGTGGCTGAGACGCTCCACATTGTTCAAAAAGAAGCCACTGTGTAGAATACACCATGAATAACACATTGATGCTAATGATCTGGCCGTTAGCCTAATGGTCAGTAGCTACGCCATCTAAATCTGCCCAAAACTATAGGCCTACCGGCGCTACGAAAGTAAAGAGCATCAGAGAAAACGAGAGATGAAGGCGTAGAGAAAGAGGGTGGGGGCGGCTGTAGACACAGGGGTTGAAGGAGACAAAAAAAGAGGTGACAGCAAAGAAAGAGAAATAACAATGAGGCCAAAGAGAATCCGGAGAGAATGGGAGAGTGCAAGGGAACCAGTGAAGGAGCGGCAAAAAGTTGCTCCCATGACAACGTCCTTCCTGTTTTTAATGAGACCGCTATGCTTTGAGCGGTCAACCTTGCCGCCTCAAAACCAACACTCCTAAAACATTCGCCAGTGGCAGCCTTTTTTTTTTATTTATTACAAACTTGTTTTTTTCAACCCTTCCTTGCATGGCACAATTTCTGCCATCAGGCATGGGGATGCAGAACAGCTTCATGTTTGTCACCCCTAGAAATATCTGCCTCTCCACAGCTTGAGGAAAGGCAGTACATGCTGCAGGACAGCAGTGACAGCACACAAACATATGGGGCGATGGATGGAGCGATATTAAACGGGAATAACCCTTTTCTATTTTATTTTGTTCTTAAATATCTCTGAGCACCTATGTGCATCACTGTTATTCCTCTGTCCTTTGGTTTCTTGTTGTTCTTCAGAGTGTGAGCGCCACTCTGATTATCTGATCACAACGAATGGCCTCACTGTTAAGTTAAACAAGGAGGGCTTTGGGCTGCTCAATTAGGTAGGAAACTTTACTGACTTCCCTCGCTGTTCACAGCCCTGTTTAATTAGAGCCACAGGACTATCGGCCCGCTACATACTGGACCCTTTATGGGGAGATTTGCCGGCGTTATACAAGTTTGGTAGTTCACTTTCTTCCCTCCGTCTCTGCCTATGCTATGTTTCCTAATTAAACAGTGTCCCTAGAAGAAAGAGCTCAATGCGGATCTTCTCCGTATGTGTGTGTGGGGTGTGTGTGTGTGTGTGTTTGTGTTTGTGTACGTGTGTGTGTGTGTGTGTGTGTGTGTGTGTGTGTGTCTCCCCCCTTGTCTGGCGGCATGGTAAAGAGCTGCAGCCTCGCCAGTCTATAAAAGACCCGTGTGTGTTTGTGTGTGTGTGTGTGTGTGTGTGTGTGTGTGTGTGTGTGTGTGTGTGTGTGATCTAATCCTCATTAAGGAAGCCATCTGTCATCGTGTCTGGACGCAGATGATAACAATGTCAAGGTGTGCCGTGGTAATGAGTTAGCATGAGTGATTATGAAACACCTGTCATTCACTCTGACTTCTGGCTGCACTGCAGCCGCCTGTCGCAAGCACGCTAACACGGCGGCACACTGCGTGGAATTATTTATTGTGTTGGTGTTAGAGAGAGAGACAAAGAGAGACAAAGGAAGTGATTGAGAGAAAAGGAGACAGAGGGAGAGAGAGATAGAGTGAGTGAGAGGGGGGGGGCGAGAGGGAGAGATGGAGAGGGTGGGGCGAAAGAGAGAGAGGGGGGGGGCGAGAGAAAGGCTTGTGTGTGGGTTTTAAGAAGAGGATTGTTGCAAGAGGGAGAGCGAGATAGAGCGAGGGAGAGCGAGAGAGAGCAAGCGAGGGAAAATAAAACAATACCAAAAAGTTTCTGTGGTGTCTCTCTGGTGTTTGTTTGTTGTTTGTCTTTGTCCATGTGTGGGAGCGATATTGTGCGTGTGTGTGTGTGGGCGTGTGTGTACTTACGGGAGACCACCTGCAGGTTGAGCAAACAGGTGCTCTTGCCTACAGCGTTGCTGGAGGAGCACTGGTAGAGACCAGAGGTGCTACTGCTGATGTTCCTCAGTGTCACCGTGCCCTGCATCTGGTCTGGAGGACACACACAAGGGCCACAGCAGGGTGAGACACACGCACACACACACACTCACACACACACACAAGGGCCACAGCAGGGTGAGACACACGTACACACACACACACACACACACAAGGGCCACAGCAGGGTGAGACACACGTACACACACACACACACACACAAGGGCCACAGCAGGGTGAGAAACACACACACACGCACACACACACACACACACACACACACTCACACACACACACAAGGGCCACAGCAGGGTGAGAAACACGTACACACACAAGGACCACAGCAGGGTGAGAAACACGCACACACACACACAAGGACCACAACACGGTGAGAAACACGCACACACACACACACACACAAGGACCACAACACGGTGAGAAACACGCACACACACACACACACACACAAAAGGGCCACGGTATGGTGAGAAACACACACACACACACACACACACACACACACACACACAAGGGCCACGGCATTGTGAAAAACACACCCACACACACAAGGTTCGCCAAATGGTGAGAAACACACACACACACAGAAGATCCAGGGCATGGTGAGAAACACAAACACACACACAAGGGCCACAGCATGGTGAGAAACAAACACACACAAGGATTTGTAAAGACAAACAAACAAGTAGGCAAGCATACACACACCCACGCATCCAGGTGCACGTACACACATACACAGACACACACAAATGAAAGTAAACCACACAAGAAGATCACAACACAACGGACACCGAGTTAAAAAAAAAATACTACATCTGGATATTGAACTGCAAGGCAGATCTATTATTACATTGGTGAACTAAACAATGGATAAGTTAAATAAATAATTGGATTCAGATGTGATTAAATCACATTAGGATTAACAGTTACAAGTGTTTTAACAGTGATGACTTTTTCTACCACTGGAGGGCGTCATAGACCACAACAATCATCAAGAACAGCCTTATTTCAATAGCGATTTCACACAATGATACTAAAAAGGACTTGTTTTGTTAAAAGATGTTAGTTTGATAATGGCTCGATGAGGTTAGAGTATTTGACAATACACAACTGGATTCCACCAGAAAAGGCTACTTGTCTTTTATGAGTTGCTTTAGAGGCATACACACAGGCGCACACATGCACAATAAACTCTACAGTTTATAATAATAAGCTGCAGCTGGATCAGACTCCATAGCTCAAACCCACGTAGCAACATAGCTTTGATGTACCCCTTAGGTGGACCGGTAGTGTAAAAGGAGTAGCTTTCCAGTAACAAGGGACATTTTAATGAGAGGAGAAGATTACGACAGGGCATAGACCAGCGACTGTATTACAGGCACTGTGGGCCAACTGCACAGCCGATACAACCAGTTCTGACAGCCTCCAGTTGGGAGGGGAGCGGAGGTTCAGGTGATTACTGGGAGTGATCTTGGGGTTCTATGAGGACGCACTACCCATAAGTCTTGTACTTCTAACAAGGCCTGGGTGTAAACACAGTGCAGAGTTGGCCACAGCACGGCACAAGCCCCACAAACAGCACCGATCCATCAACACATTATGAATACACACAAACCCCCACGCACATACACACATACAAACACGTACACGCACACACAAACACATGAACAGAAAAAGCACAAATATATCCTATCCACACATACACAGCTGTATGAAAAGTCTACACACCCATGTACTCTCATACACAAAGACGCACCATACACACACATTTACACTCACACAAACGTCCAAACGTATCCAACAAAAACGCACACACAGACACACACACACACAAACAGAGTGTCCACTTCAACACCCGCCAGCAGGATCACCAAGGAAAGGGGGGGGGGGGGGGGGGTCAGGCTCGGGAGCATGGCGATGGCGCTGGTTTGTTTTGTCGTTTGTTGCCATGACACTGTTGTACGTGTGCGTGTGTGTGTGTGTGTCACATTTACCGGCAAAGGTGGGGCAAAAGGGCAGTCCGGCGGCGGCGGCCAGGATGTGTTTAGCAGTACCTTGCATGGCGGTTTGGGGCAGCCGGGGCAGCGCGTCCAGCTTCTCCCAGGAGTACGAGGGCGTGGGCGTGCCCTCCTCCGAGCTGCACAGCAGCAGCACATCGCTGCCCACGTCCAGGGAGCCCTGCACCCGGCACGTAGGCACAGAGGGGGGCACTGGGGGGGTGGGAGGGGAGAGAGGGAGCAGGGGGCGATGGCGGTGAGGGTGGAGGTGGGGGTGAGAGGAGAGAGGGAGCAGGGGGCGACGGTGGTGAGGGTGGAGGTGGGGATGAGAGGAGAGAGGGAGCAGGGGGCGATGGTGGTGAGGGTGGAGGTGGGGATGAGAGGAGAGAGGGAGCAGGGGGCGAGAGGAGAGAGGGAGCAGGGGGCGATGGCAGTGAGGGTGGAGGTGGGGATGAGAGGAGAGAGGGAGCAGGGGGCGATGGCGGTGAGGGTGGAGGTGGGGATGAGAGGAGAGAGGGAGCAGGGGGCGACGGTGGTGAGGGTGGAGGTGGGGATGAGAGGAGAGAGGGAGCAGGGGGCGATGGCAGTGAGGATGGAGGTGGGGATGAGAGGAGAGAGGGAGCAGGGGGCGATGGTGGTGAGGGTGGAGGTGGGGATGAGAGGAGAGAGGGAGCAGGGGGCGATGGCAGTGAGGGTGGAGGTGGGGATGAGAGGAGAGAGGGAGTAGGGGGCGATGGCAGTGAGGATGGAGGTGGGGATGAGAGGAGAGAGGGAGCAGGGGGCGACGGTAGTGAGGGTGGTGGTGTTGGTGGTGGTGGAGGGCGTGTGGAGAGAGAGTAGGGGGTGATGGTGGTTAGGGTGGTGGTGGTGGTGGTGGTGGTGGGGGAGGGCGTGTAGAGAGAGAGTAGGGGGTTGATGAGAGGGTGGTGGTGGTGATGGGGATATGATATGGAGACGAATGATGACATGAATGAACAAACACTATTAGAGAAATGAAGTTTCCGGATCAGCAGTGGTAAATTGGTTTTTTTCTGGGGTTTTGCGGACCCGCTGTACCACCAAGTTCTGTTCTGCTGGCGGGGATGTTTCTCCCCTGTTTTATTTTATTTCACACAATGAATCATGGATATTCTCACAGAACATCCCACAGTCATCCCATTTTTGGGAGTTTAACTCAAAAAGTTTTTTGAGCGAATTCCGCGTGTGTTTGTTTACAATATGTTAAATATGTGTATGTGTCCTTGTTCTGTTTCGTCTCGTTTCATCCAGCATATCATTGCTCTTTCTGAAGTATTCAGTGTGGGTCTATGTACAACATGGGCAGGTTAACCCTAGTTCACGCCAAAACCATGGCATAAGAGGAGCATAAAGTGTTGCATCATTTCACGCGCATCCAATTCTACAGATTGACTGTACTGTCAATGGGGAAGCGCACCGTTCATTCCCCTGTTCAACCATGTGGTAACCATTTGTTTAGACAAAGCAGTTAGCGACTTTAGCATTCAATTAACTCTGCAGCACGATAAGACCATCAAATCAGCGACTTATGAATATGTGGTTGATGATGCATACAGAGCTCGGCGGAAATGACCGATCTCGCTCACGTGACGGTTTTGGTGTGAATGAAGGGGTGAGGGTGCATGTGACCCGCTCCTTTGGATTGCTGCTCACCCTCCAGCAATGCTTCGGGCTACAGCAACATCCCATTAACACCATGAGTCAAAGGAACCAATTAGCAGTAGTATGGGGCGGAGCTGCGCACCTTCACACAGAACATGATGTAGAACTGTTAGTGTTGTACGTGGATGTGCTCGGTTAAAGCATTTAGAGGTTTATATGGGGTGATACGTTTTCATATCAGCAAACAAGTACGCCGACACGATATATCTGTTGGGTTATAGTGTCATGGGACGTGTGGCTTGCTTGTACCCAGCACAGTGAGGCCGATGACGCCGATGTTGCGCCCTCCTCTGTCCGGGAGGTTGTTGACCAGGCACTGGTATGTGCCCGTGTCCGTCAGCTGGGTGTTGTTGATGAAGATGGAGGCACTTGTGCTGGGCATGGTGGCCACGAAGCCCACGCGTCCGTTCAGATGGTTGGCCAGGCTGAAGACCTGCCCTCCCTGGTAGATGATCACCTGAGATCAGGGAGAGGGAGGGAGGGAGGGAGTGAGGGAGGGAGAGAGAGAGAGAGAGAGAGAGAGAGAGAGAGAGAGAGAGAGAGAGAGAGAGAGAGAGAGAGAGAGAGAGAGAGAGAGAAAGACAGGGGGGTGGGTGGTAGAAGGATTTATGCAGTTGAGGAAAGGCCAGAAAAGGGGGTGATAAAAAGAAGACAAAGAAAGGAAGAGATGAATGAGAGTTAATCAAACAGTGGGTCAGGGGGGTAGGTGGTAATGTGGGGCTCCTAGGAGATGGCCTCCCGTTCCAGCTCCTCTCGGTAGCCATGGTGGTTTTATGTGTTTTGTCCTGAGGGGCCAGGCTTGAGGAGGGTGTTAAGTAAGCTAGGACACGGAGCAGGGCTCATGTAGGGTTCACTTGTTGTTTCTGTTGGATGGGGCAAACTTGTTTTTCGTTTGTGAAAGGTTGGTTACACATTTCTACCACTAGAGGGAGACAGAGCTCTATGAGACAAGCAATAGTCAACTATACAAATAGCTCAGAAGGACGGCATAAAGGGATAACTCAGACTAATCCTAATACTACTATATATATATAAATGGGTGCTCTCTCATAGTTTTATTAAGATACAAGCAAGCCAGGGATTACAGGTCTTCTTTCAAATATAGGAATTCAGTGAATGAATCAGCCACAGGAAACTACCCACCGTGTTTTTTTTGCCTTAGAAAAAAGTAAAAGCCGAAAGAAAAGCCAAACATCTAAAGAAAACACTCAGTGTTCCAATGAACCCAAGTGTTCCCGAGGAAGGTCCTCTTTGTTGGTATGTTCTCGTCCCCGGTCCAGAGCTCAGGCTGGGAACTGGGACTGACCTGCTGCTCTGTGAGATCCGCACAGAAACAGCCCAACCCCTCAGCTGAGCCACCAACAAAAGAGGAAGGGACACACTCACGCACACACACACACACACACACACACACACACGCACACACGCACACACACACACACACACACACACACACACGCACACACGCACACACACACGCACATAACGTGGAGGGGAATCAGAGGGGCTATTCAGTAGGTTGAAAAGAACCCTCATTGAACTGTTCAAAGACCAGCACCACTGATACAGTTTGTGTGTGTGTGTGTGTGTGTGTATGTGTGTGTGCGTGTGTGTGTGTGTGCAATTGTCAATTGCGCTGCTGCAATTTCCTGAACGCTGCGCGCTCGCTTTGTCCTCTTATGTGCAGATGAATAGGCAGCTCCTCAGCTGTGAGGCGCCTGCAACCCCAGCTCGCGCCCATGTGTGTGTGTGCGTGTGTGTGCGTGCGTGTGTGCGTGTGCGTGTGTGTGCGTGTGTGTGCGTGCGTGCTCTAGCACAGTAACTTTTATTCCCGTCTCCCTGACCGGCCTTCCCCTGTTACACTCTCTCACTTCCTTTCTTTCATCCTCGCTCTCCTGCTCTCTCTCAGGGTCACTCGCCCACCCTCCTCTCTTTCATACTTCATGGCTGATAATCTGCTTTCTGATTCGGCTTTCACTCTGCGTGTCCGACGGCTTGTTGGAACCACACCTTTTTCTCCCTGACATACGGGGTTGTGTGTGTGTGTTTATGTCTGGCAGATCCGTGTCATGTGTGCGTGTGCTAGACATGTGCTTATGGCATGACCCAATCATAAGTATGCACGCGAGGAGAACGACAATCCAATCAATCACACCCGGTGTTTGTGTGTGTGTGTGTGTGTGTGCGTGCGTGCGTGAAGGAGTTGGGGGAATCCAGCAACATTCAGCGAGACTACGACTACGCAGCCGGATCTTATGCTTAACACTTACCATACATCCCACATTGACGTTGACATGCTAAGCACACACATGACTTATCCGGATGCTACTTGCCTCCACGGTCTCAGAGAGACAGAGTGCGTCAGAGAACAATGTAAAGCGCGTGTGATGAGACGACATTGCATGGAGCGTCCACGCGTCGCCGTTACGTGAGCGGCATCACGGGGATGTCTGACGTACTCACAGACGGGCGCCCCAGCCCCTTTAAGAATCCCTGCTCTGGAACCACTGGAGACGCCGATGAGTAGTGCAGGACAACTACCCCCGGTGACCATACAACCTGCCACTACACCCGCCGTCATGACCACTACACCCGCCGTCACAACCACTACAGAAACCATCATGACCACTACGCCCACCACACCGACTAAATACAGCCAGCTGCAAATGCGACCACACCTCAGCATGTAACTTTGACACGGATCATTGTACAGGAGTCTGTGACACTGCTTGCACATGCACGCGCGCACACACACCCACACACACACATTTGATTCATTTATTTTGGAATGACCAATACTACAACATCATAGCATCCAGATATTAATAAAGAGGGTATTTACAACCATGTGAATCAGTAGATCACATAGTCATGTCAAGGGTTGAGATGATAGCGCCTTCTCCATATGCAGACTGCCTATGGTTGCTGACACAGAGCAGTGTTTGGCTATTTGCCACACACACACACACACACGCACACGCACACACACACACAATCGATTTCTCAGATTCTAGGTCGATTTCCATAGAAGGAATATATACTTTTTGGGCATATTCTTGCTGAACTCATATTTCAGTGATGGCTTCCTAAAGGCCTAGGTTGATTGTGTCATTCAGATCATACAGTTATCATGAAGTACTCCCACATAGCTGCTGGCATATGCAAATGAACCTGGCAGCTTCACATAACAGAATATATTTTTCATCATATTTAAGGAAGTCAATTTGTTGCTTGAAATTGCCTGCTGTGCGTACAATAATGTAATGGAAATGCTGCACAGAAGCTATCGGTCTGTCCGTATGCTGTGTGATTTGACAAATAGGGAACTCTGAATGCTCCGAAATATCGCCCTTGCACACAGAGGTGTCCTATAATTGCATTGATTTGTGATTTCAAATCACAACATCTCTGAGCACTCGGGAGCAGAAAAAAATCCTCCATCCGAACAACCCCCCTCCCTCAGTCATACCCGACACAGCCCGCTCCTTGGCCCTCATAAGACACCAGGGGGTGGACTGAGGCACCAGGGGGGCTGTCCTCCTGAACCAATGGAGCAGAGCACCGGGCCGCCTGGCTGGGCCTGTTAGCCTGGCTACCCTCTCCCTCCTCTGGGACGTGATGCCAGGCTCAGGGTCCGGGTGATGTTCCACAAGGAGAGATATAACCTGGGATTCAGAACCATGGTAGTTTGTGCTCTCACGATTTACCAGGGGACTGTGAAATAATTTAATATGACATTTAAACAGTTCATAATGCAAGCAACCAGAGATCATCAAATTATAATTATCTATCAAACGATCACACATATTTCTAATTGGCACGCAACCAAGTCCTATTTTGTCATCTCATTTAATTTAGATGACATGATGTACGACTCTTCCTCTTGATGACACGGCCACACCGATCCAACACTGATCTATCGCTTTAACAACACCGTCAACCTGCGGTGCAGAGCCGAGTCGAACAGGTGCAATCACGACGTGCGGCATATGCGGCCGCAGCAAAACCCCAACAGATGTGTTTCTACGACCCTGCACGGTGGTATGATACAGATGGTAGTGTGGTGTGACCTGCAACGGTACACAGCGGCATCTCTCTGCAGGAAACCCTGCAGACGAACAGAGAGGTATAGGAGGAGGAGGAGGCAGGGCAACGAGGAGCCAACGGGGCGGGGAGGAAAGGAAAGAGGAGTAAGGGGGAAAGGAACCAGCATATAGGTCATCAGAGTGAGAGCGAAGCCGGAGTTTGATCCATCCTTACCCAGCAGGCAGCGGGGGGGGGGGGGGCGGTCAGCCAGGGATCAGGACCTGATCATCTACAACACAACGACAGATGTTGCCCATTACAGCTTAACAGCGGGCCTCTACAGCAACTCCACCGCCTTCGCCTGCCCGCCAACGTGCCCTGCCGGGGCTCGGCCTCAGACTAAAGGGCCCCTCTCCTCAAACTCCCAACCAGAGCTGGTCGCTATGGACTCTCTCCTGCCACCGCTACGCTCTCTCTGTGAGTTACAATCGAGCGTCGAGTTACGTCTCCCCGTGCTGGATCCAGCAGGCCTCCATTAAGCGTTGATGTATTGCTTTCATGTCACAGAGTACTACCCCTTTAAGGGCCGTAAATACCCCTTTATAGACCGGGAGGAAGAGACAGCTTTATGCACCTGTTTGAGTCTCGCAGAACGGACGTAGCTCGCAGTCGATGGCATGCATTGCAATGGTAGCTGGATCAACAACGATTTAGCCCTATGGATCTTTGATCTATCCAGAGGGGGTGTGGGCTGCGTGAGCCGTGTGTGTGTGTGATTGTGTGGATTATTTAATACCTTATGGCTCAGACAGGACACAGGTCAAGCTATCTGATCTTGCCACGACCAACAGATATTGTCAAGTGACGATACACACACACGCACACACTTGTGCCATAGAAAATCCGTCTTTGTAAAAAAGGTGCTTTTACGTGCACATTCACTGATAGTCCTCTGCTTAATGAAACTGAACTGAAGAGGTGCTTACATGGGGGAGGGCAGCATCCCTGCCCAACAATGAACGCTACTACAAACTACTAACTGCCCTTCAAAACATGGGGGAATTAAAGTATAACGACTTTTGAGCAGCGACATCACTTTTTTAGAGTTACATGCAGGAGGCAGAGCTAGGGAGCCACCGACCCCGTGCGGAGCGCACTGCTTCAGAGTGGGGACTTGTGTTCAGTCATTCTTCATGGCTTTTAGCATCAACACTAATCACCGGTGACAGCAGCTCCCTCCAAAATGACCTTGTACAGTCGCTCCAGACTTCAGCCGCGTGATATGTGGCAGCGTTGACTTGTCCTCTGACATCTCCACTTCAAACACACACACACACACACACACACACACACACACACACACACACACACACACACACTCAAAGACAGGGTCCAGAGTCTACCTTTGAGGTTTGTCTTTATAACGGCCGGATTAAAAAATATACAGGCCAGGCAATTGATAAGGAATCCTGGATGTGTTCATCTGCCAAATGTTCAAATCCAACTGCCACTGGTTGTTGGCAAGTGATCTTTTTTCAACCCTTCAAACACAAACACACACAAACACACACAAACACACACACACACACACACACACACACACACACACACACACACACACACACACACACACACACACAGGTTCACTAAACCAACTAAAAGAATGTTCCTTCCATTTTTCGCGAGTTCTTCATCATGACGCCGTCCCGTCCCTATGCAGAGCATTGATGGGCACACTGCATACCATGCATGTGATTTGGTTCTTTTCGACAACAGCAACCGGTGCTCTGTCATGCATTCATGCGGGCGTTGAGACCGCTCTGGTCGTCTCTGTTGAAAGGTAAAGCAGCACACCTAAGGACGGGGATGTATGTCTGCGTAAGTGCGGCCAGGCCTGTGCAGGGCATTGTACTGTGAAGGCATGGTATGCCACATGTGACCGGCGGTACGATGGATATGCACCACTCCGAAAATACCCGGCTAGCATTTCACAGTCGTGTGCGTCCGTCGCGGGCTAAGTGTACGATCTGCTCATGCAGCTCGCTCTCATCTTCACAGAGCTTATGTTTTTGACTCTATGTGTGTGTGTGTGTGTGTGCATGTGTGTGTGTGTGTGTGTGTGTGTGTGTGTGTGTGTGTGTGTGTGTCTGTACGCTTGCATGCGTACACGTACAGGTGTGTTCATCCATTATTGGACTCGTTTCCTTCATCTTTCCACATCACTATGTAATGAGAGAGTGTGAAGTTTGTGGACGTGTGAATGTGCTCATGCATTTTGTTTTCACAACCATCCCATGTACTGAAATCCAGCTCAACGCGCCTGCGTGCAAAGCCTAGCATATATCTAACTCTACGCCATACACAGGTCGCACTGTATGTTAAAGCCCTGAATAAATTGCTTCACTATAATAAGGGTTATATTCGCCATTTGCTGCTAATTTGTGTGTGTGTGTGTGTGCGTTTACGTGTGTGTGTGTGTATGTGTGTGTGTGTGTGTGTGTGTGCATGCATGTACGTGTGTGTGTGCGTGTGCTGATAACAGCTGCGCCAAAGCGCCCGTCGTGGGTGGGGGGTAATTAGTGCAGAAGATGATTGTATTATGTGGACGGCCGACCGGCGTCGGGGTTCAAAGTGATGGGAGGCAGGTGAGCTTGTAGGGCCTGCAGCTGCATGTTAAAACGACTCAACGCATTGACTCACACACACATACACACACAGAATAAAGGACAGAGAGACAGACAGTCAGACAGACAGCAACGTGGAAGTCAAAAACCTGACAACTCGACACATGAATACAGAAACGAACAAAAGCTAACAAAAAGTTGGTCTGTGTGTGTGGGTGTGTGCTTGTGTGTGTGAGTGTGCCATCAAGTGCGGTTGAGGAGTAGCAGATGGCATTGCTAAAAGCGGTCCTCAATTGTTTTAGTAAAAATGGGAATATCTGAATCCAGCGACGGTAACGCGAGATTCAGGCGGCACAGGTACAGCTGTGTATCGACCTTTCACCTCCCCTGTTTCACCGCAGACAAACAATTCAAATCAGTTCACATCGTATTAGAAGGATATTCTCTCCAGTAATTCATTTAAAAAATGTTGCTTTGAGGGACGAATTTACCCAGCAGCCAGCAACAATACCAAAACACACACACACCACAGCGGGTTCGCTGATAGAAAAATGCTTTCTACATTCAGAGCACACACAGCCTACTCCACTACTCTAGACAACTCTAAATACACTACGCAGGAAAGGGTTTCTCACAAATACTAAACCAGGTGTACCTGTTTACGCTGTGATGTTGATGTGGGACAGCAGTATGACCATCCGGTATGTATTTGTATACATGAAGCGTTGGTTCGGATAAACAAGGAACAAGTGGTGACTCAGTACTGGTCTAAACAGTGTGGAGACAGCTCTCGCTGCGGGGGGGCCAAAACATGGACACAAATGAGGTCGGGCTGTGCAATTTTGGGTAAAACGATCTCCAAACTAAGATATTCGGGTTGAAACTTTTTATACCCTATTTTTTATTATCATAAATGTTTAATAGTAATACAGAACAGCTGGATACATATTTGTACGTTATTTTCGATTTGAACATTTAGATTGGAAAAATTGTTTTTTTTAGAAGTATTTGTCCTCAGTTACAAAGATTTTTCTTTTGAGAGAAATGCAGAATAAATGCATCATGTCTTCAAACTCAAGAATAATGGTTTGAATAATCGTGATTTCAATATTGAACAAAATAATCGTGAAAATGATTTTTTTCATATTCGAGCAGCCCTAATATGAGGGACTTCCTTGTGGGACATTGGCTGGTAGGTTTTAATAAATCACCAGTTTAACACTTCATTCAATTTATATCTTAACAATGAGGTGGCTGTTAACTGACATTTACATGGCAGGTGATAGATCTGAGTGGCCATAAGCAATGTTGACTATGGGCTGAATGTTGAAGGTTAAGTGCCATTCCGTCTCGAACTCTGTTTCTAATGTATCACCCTGACTGTTAATTAATTCTGCATCGCTAAACGTAACCAATCAGCGGCTACAGCCAGCCTACCCTTTCGCTGTCTGTTGACTTTGTGAGATTAAAAACTTACCCTGTCCATCAATATTAATGACATTAAGTGGACATTTCACGTTTTTCTTTAACGAGATCTCTCAACACACCCCTATTGTTTAAAATCCACCAACAACACACTTTGTTATTTTTCGCTCAGGTTATTCACAGCCCAATCAAACACTAGGGCTGAACGTCTTGGGGAAATCATTTAATTGCGATTATTTCGACCAATATTGCGATTGCGATTGCGATTTAGGATGTGCTTCTTCTTTTTAAAGTTCCATAAGTTCTGAATTATTCACTTAACAAGCAATACATCATTCTATAGTATGACCAACACAACATTGGAAGCAGTCAACATACAAAATGCTATTTCCTTTAGGCCAGGCCTATGTGTTGAGATGAATTAATGCATGAATTGATATAACATCTTTATTTAACTATTGAATTGTAAAAGAAAAATACAAATCTTTCTGATCTCCAATAAGTAACACTAACAATTCCCCCAAAAATGTGCGCAAATTGCAAATCACGTTCTATTGAATCGCAACATCCATGAGAATTCTACTAATCGCTCAGCCCTATCAAACGGCCATTGATGACACATTGGGCCTGGCGTTTCCTGGCAGCTTGGTTAGCGGTACAGTGTGTACAGCACTGTGGTTTAGCGTGCTGCGGCGGCGTACCTGCTCGGGTTGGTTGGCGTTGGACAGCGGGATGACCATCCAGATGATGTTGAGGTTGTTGAGGGCGGCGCTGGTGGTGAAGGAGCAGGGCAGCACGGCCGCCTGGCCCCGCGCCACCTGGACGCTGCTCTGGGACACGGTGACGTCCAGCGCCCGCACACACACTGCAGGAGACAGAGGCAGAGGGAGGGTCAGGGAGGGGGACCAGGGCCGAGAGACAGAGACCGACACAGAGGCAGAGGGAGAGAGAGAGAGGGGGACCAGGGCCGAGAGACAGAGACCGACACAGAGGCAGAGGGAGAGAGAGAGAGGGGGACCAGGGCCGAGAGACAGAGACCGACACAGAGGCAGAGGGAGAGAGAGAGAGGGGGACCAGGGCCGAGAGACAGAGACCGACACAGAGGCAGAGGGAGAGAGAGAGAGGGGGACCAGGGCCGAGAGACAGAGACCGACACAGAGGCAGAGGGAGAGAGAGAGAGGGGGACCAGGGCCGAGAGACAGAGACCGACACAGAGGCAGAGGGAGAGAGAGAGAGGGGGACCAGGGCCGAGAGACAGAGACCGACACAGAGGCAGAGGGAGAGAGAGAGAGAGACAGAATGACAGAGACAGACACAGAATCAGAGAGATAGACAGAGTGAGAGACAGAGACAGACACAGAGGCAGAGGGAGAGAGAGAGAGACAGAATGACAGAGACAGACACAGAATCAGAGAGATAGACAGAGAGAGAGAGAGAGAGAGAGAGAGAGAGAGAGAAACATTCACAGAAACAGTGAGAGAGACAGAGAGAGATAGGAAGAGAGAGAGAGAGAGAGAGAAAGAAAAATGAGAGACAGAAACCAGAGAGGCGGCGAGAGAGATACATTGTTGTTGAGGCAATCACTGTCACTTATTTATCGCTGTTAATTATTGATATGGTCGGGATTCTACACAGAAACACACGCACATGTAGCGGCCTGTGACGGCGTATTGTGTGAGTGTGACATACGTTTGAGTGAAGACAACCCCGCACTCAAACAGGGAAAGGATGGGAGATGAAGAGATGCGTGAAAGACACGAGTAGAGACAGCAGAATGTCACTCCCACGGGACTACGACTTGCAAGTGCTTGCAAGTGACAAGGGGAAAAACTATTTGTGTTTTCCACCGTTTTTCCTTGCACCAAACATGATGAAGAGTATTTAGCATGTGTGTATACCCCACATCCTACACTCTTTGTACAATCACAAAGCCTTTGTTGACACGGCGCAAGGAGGCAAGCAGACACAAGAAAAGAGACATATCGCTGTCTTTGAAATCCACAAAGCCTTGCACATCGCACAGCCCCCCCCCCCAAACGAGACAAACATCCGAACTCCAAACTCTCAATGAGCTGACAAAAAAAACAAAAGGTTGTCTGGTATCGTCAATCACGCATAATGACAAACATCAAACTATATCTGGCGATCGCTAAAGACATTACAAATCCATAAATCCAAGCCCAAATCCAGTTAAATCTCCCTCCTTAACCCCCCACCTCACCCCACTCCCGTAAACATTCACTCAGGTTTTACCCCCCCCACCCCCTCCCCCTGATAGGAAGCCATCGTATCTAAGCCTGGCTCGTGATTCAATTGCGTGTGTAATTGATGGCGTCCTGTGAATACTCCTTGTTACGCTAATCTGACATGATGACCGTCCCTGACATGAGCCCACGGTATGAGCGAGGTCCATGTGGACAGCTTGGCTTCATTGACAGATATCCCATCCCCATCATATCGTCAATCACCGCTGCTGCCCCTGAACCCATTCATCAAACATTTATTTCCTATTACTACCCAAAAAAATGTGTCCGACAGTGTATTTTGCATGATCGATGATACCTCCCTTGTTTCGTTGGAGGTGCACTTCTGATTCAACCTGTGTGTGTGTGTGTGTGTGTGTGTGTGTGTGTGTGTGTGTGTGTGTGTGTGTGTGTGTGTGTGTGTGTGTGTGTGCGCGCACGCATGCGTGCGTGCGTGTGTGTGTCGCGTTGGCCTTTGAATCTGCAACGCTAACCCATCATATTGCAGCTGACAGGAGGCCTTCTGCTTCCCCCCGGTCTGTCAGTAGCCGGCTGGCCTCCTGACGCCTAGCGTCTGCTGGCAGACTACACACGTGGGCACTTGCGCACACACACACTCCACGACCATGTCTCTCTCTGCTCGATGACTGACTTACTCTGCTGCTCAGACACACACTAGCTGACCAAAGACGGTCAGTGACACAGCTCTGTTCATGGTCGTTATTATTATAAGCAGCGATGTAATAATGACATAATCGTAAAACGTTACTACACACTTTGCATTAGCAAGTGGCGTGAACAGATCTGTCTGTGTCTACAGAGATGATAGATGTCTCTCTTTTAGTTACTGATATTATTATTATCGTGTGCTTCATCAAACGCCTGTACTTCACTGCACGGCACAAAGGAGACGACGCTCATTTGTTGCGATAGCGGGTTGTGATGCACAAACACAAAGAACATCATTGTACATCCCTTAAGTAAATTAGGTTGAACACAGACCCACATGCTTAAACAAGGGGCTCCACAGGAAACCACAGTGTTGCCTTATACCTCTAACTGCCCATCTCCCCATTGTGCATCAGCCCTGAACACACACACACACACATACATACACAGCAACCATTGTATTGGCTCCCACTTCTGCTTAAAGACATACCATTTGAGTTCGCCAACGAAAACAAACAAACGGTTAGATCAGCACGTTAATCTGCAATACAAATTTGTTTCTCGTCATTCCAGCGTGTTCCCTTGCACAACATCAATCTGTGTCCCCATTGGAGGATTACAGCACTATCGGGAGGAAGTTGTTAATACCGGGTTAGGACCCTGAGCAAGACCTGGGACTGTAAGAGCAGCCTGCGATTACCACTGCTATGTATTGTTAAATCCATACGGACCGCCAGCACGGTGGATTACAACATATAGACGGGAGGGGGTAGAGAAAGTGAAAAAGAGGATGGGAGGAAGCTACACACAGGAATCAAAGATGATGAGAGCAAGGACGAGGGGGGGGGGGGGGGGAAACCAAAAAAGAAAGTAAGATCGAAAAAGAGGAGGAAAAGGGTGAAAAGTGTCTTAGTGGGAGGTGGATGGGAGAAACATCTTATCATCTGTAAGCCTCCTTGAGGCACTGGTCTCCGTAGCCCACAACAGCTGGGGGGCTCATTTCTGAACACTGGATTAGAGGCCCACAGCACACACAGCCTAAGCTGCCATGACCACAGAAAAAACACACACACTTTTGCACATCACACACGTTTGCACGTACACACACACACACACACACACACACACACACACACACAAGTTTGCACACACACACACACACACACTTTTTTTTAATGCACACAAGAACATCCGCCCACAAGCACAAGACTGACCCCCTATACATCACCATGCAAATTAATTGCATGTGTGTGTCAACATTGGCTTGTACAGCAAGTCTTTAGGGACACATCGAGGAGGCAGAAGACAAAAAGACAAATCTGTTCATAAACAGAACTACTCTTTGATTGGTTGCCATTGCCTCATCTTCGGACTCAGATATCCTGCCAAGACGCATCGCCGCCTCTACTAAACTGTGTTTCTACAGTAGAGCAATCTCCTGGTTGACATGATCATCCGACCAGCAGGTTAAGTGGTGACAAATACAATCGGATCTACTGCCACTGAACCACCTTGATCACAAGTATCACATGCTGTTGGCTGTGAATATTGCTGATCGTTGTGACGACCCAACAACAATGGGCTTGTCATTGCATCGTGTGTGGTTAGTTCAGGATACTTTAGCACTGAGAAGGTTTCCTCGAGATTAAGTAACAAGAGTTGTCCCTTCTTTTGGTTTGTTGTTGGCGTGTTTGTTTTGATATGCATGCACTTCACTTCTCCCATGCAGAGCTCTGTCCCTATACTGAAGAGTTTACAAGGGGACTTTTTTCTGACTCTCATTTATGCCATATATATCCCCCCACCCCCAGCTGCCCCGAGGCCAACCTCAAAGCGACCGGCGATTGGCTGACTGGCAGCCTTAGCTAACTCCCTGCTGGCATGCTAACAAGCTACTGCCTGCAGTTACATCCATTTTGCAAGACGCCTGCGAGCGCAGCGTAGGAGTCTGGGCTCCCACGTGTGCGGGAGTGGTTCCACTGCTGCGACCGTGTGAAGACCTCTGTCTTACCACCATCTCCTAAACCTCTTGCCTCGGGATGTAAACACAGCGCTCTCCGAATCCAGTATGAGAGATGTGTGAGGAGCTCACACATGTCCCCTGGGCGGTTCAGGTAGATACACAGCAGGTGAATGCCTCATAGTCTTGTATGTCTCCACTCCAAGGACATGAAGACCGTAGAGGCAGCAAACACATTATTTTAATTTGTTTTGTTACAAAAACAAAAGGCTATGTTTTCCCTGTTTATAACTCTTTTCTGTGAAGAGGACGGATACTTTTTTGCATAACAAGTGATAACAGTTTATTACCATCTACTATCTACCTCTTTTCTATTAAACTATGTAATTAGCATGGGACAAGACGTAGCAGTAACATGTGATTTGATTCTGCAGGGTTTAATTGGATGATGGAAGTGAAGAGACATGCCAGCCAGCGAGTCTGATGCCGTTCTATGAGGGGAAACATGTTATGATATTACTGGTGGAAATGTTAAGCCTGCCAGCAAGCATGGTCGGGTTAACGTCTTTACAACATTAATTCAGAAGCAGGGGAAGTTACCTTGATTCGATTTCAGCTGTAGGATAACCAATAGATTTATGTATATTAGGTGGGTGAAAAATATGCAGCAGGGGAATAATTTAACAATATTGTAGGTGAGTCATTTGCAATGTTGAAATGATTGTACAAGGTGAGGAATAACATTACAGTTCTTCAAAGTGACATTCAATTAGATTGGTGTGTCAGGAAGACAATACAGTATAAACATGGTGAAAAGATGCACGATTAAGAAGGATTCTGCTAACCAACGCAACAGAACAGCTTTCAGTGAGAGCTTGGACACACTTGCAGACAACCGTGGTAGACTATGGCACAGATGGTCAGTAATATATCTGCTGTCCGTTCCAATATCGGGGACGTTCTACTTTCAAGAAAACCGTTGAAAGGTTTCGCGGCTGGCTTTCCTTTCCTTGATGTAATGGGAGAGGGAGGATTCCTGCTGGGTACATTGGGAAACAGGAGGAGGAATGTGGAGCAGAGGAGCATCTGTAGTCAGGACAGAAGCAATAGAAGACAACATGAAGATCAATAAAATGTTAAAAGACAGGACGAGCGAGGTGTGAGGAATGGAAAAGACAACCGTCAGAAGGTAGACAGAGAAATCGATGGGAAGAAATGAGAGGTTAAAAACCCATGGAAGACAGGTTGACACAAAAGAATGCAAGGAGCATTTAGGAGAATACTGAAAGGTAGAGAGACAACGGGAGAGAGAGAGAGAGAGAGAGAGAGAGAGAGAGAGAGAGAGAGAGAGAGAGAGAGAGAGAGAGAGAGAGAGAGAGAGAAACAGAACAGAGAGAAACAGAACAGAGAGGGGTGGAAGGTAATGGAGAAGGAGGGAAAAAAACAAGCGCGGAAGCTGTGGATGTTTAATTGTGTGCGTGCGTTTGTGTGTGTGCGCGTGTGTGTGTGTCAAGTCCTAATTGATAAAGTCACCCTGGGCAGTGCTCGCGGTGCTAGTGGGCGGTCGATCAAGCAGGCAGGTTCACTTGAAACGGAGGCGCTACCTCCTCCTTCTCGGAGCAAACGGTCGTTGATTAATGCATGAGAAAACCAACACCTCCGGGAGCCCAGACATCTAGAGATGTGGGAATATGTGTGTGAGGGTGAATGTTTCCGATACTCTGTATGCGCATGTTAGCGTGTGAGTTCCCTGACTTTCTATTTGAGCTTCCTACCATCATGACATCTTGTGCTATGCATTGGGAACATGCACTGAACGCACACACACATACACACACGCGCACAAATTAGCATCACAGGCCTGTGTTTTTATTCATGCAGTTTCTCTTTTATTCATGTGCTTTTTTGCTAACTTTTATTTCAGTTTCAAACAGATGCCCGTGACGCTCTGGCGCAATGAGCCTCTGGCACAGCTTCACTTGGTGGGCTGGGACACACACACACACACACACACACACACACACGCACACACGCTGGCCACCCACACAAGCACAAACACACATTCTCATACACGCACGTGCGCAGATACACACAGACACACACGTGTTTGAGACTCATCACGCACCACCCTGTGATATGTATGTGAAGGGCAACACACTTGCTTTTTATCTGAAGCCACAGCCGTCACACACTCTGCCTTTCTCGCTTGTAATGCAGATGAAAGCAGCGCAGTCCTCCTGCCCATTAAGCCATGCAGCAGCTCCTGGAAACACACCAACCGGCCCCAGAGTCATGAACCGGTCAATGCTGCGGGTCGGCAATCAAGCAGAGTGTCAATATCAACGTTTTTTTCCACCCCTTCCGAACATTTCAAGGCGTTGGTGAACAGGTGCTCATTGTGAGGCCGCCGCTGTACAATATTCAACGTTCCCTGCTGTCCCATCCTCATTTCATTCGTGGCGCTGCTGTTTTTGCGTGACACGCGCCTACCTTTAGAGAGAGGGCGGATAACCTGCGAACGGGTCCCTCGTGCCCGCTGACCGGACCCGCCGCTGGGCGGCCATGCGTCGTCGCGTCTACCAGTTTCATGCCTCATACATTCCCAAACCCCGTCGACACTCGAGTGCTGGCTCCAACATGGCACCCCATCCCACAGCGGCCGCCACCTCCCCTCGGCCCCGCCAGGCCAGGCGGGGGTGACACCTCGTCCCCGCAGCGGCCCGCCTGAGTGTCAAGCACGACAGGGACACTCCATAACACACACTTGTTCACATTTCACCCCTCCTTCGAAACACACCCGCGCCCAGTAACCAGGGCTCAGCTGTCACACGGCTCCTAAACGACATGTTTAGAGAGAGGCGACGAGAATAGAACAGACACGCTCGCGATAAACAAGCACTAAAATGTCAATGGCTTAAATATGCTCAGCTGATAAAAGATGAGCGACATCGCCGAGACCGGCTCTTCAGTGCGCTCAAGCATGTCTGCTTGTGTGCGCTCGCGCAGGTGCGTGTGTGTGTGTAGGTGTGCGTGTAGGTGTGTGTAGGCATGTGTGCGTGCGTGTGTGCGTGCGTGGATGGATGTGAGTGCAAAGGCCACAATCCACACACAGCATGGACAACAGAGTAAGTGCGTTTGTCTGGCCTCTATTAACGCGCCCAGGAGGGGGTTCACAGTGGGCCTAGCCCAGGGAGATGAAGGACGTGGTGGGGCGGTTGAAGGTGCTGAGGAGAGGCTGACGACAGAGACAGATGGAGAGAGAGAGGGAGAGACGATGGAGGGAATGAGTGAGCAGGTGACCTTCCGTGTGAAACTCAGGTGGAGCCGTTGTGTTGTAGCCCAGATGCTCGCATTAACCTCATCAAGAGCAATGCCTCAGGGCACGACTGATGGGAGAAGCGACATAGAGACAAATCAAACACATTCTCGTTTGTTTCTGCATAAACACACACACACACACACACACACACACCCCATGTGTCACTTGTCTGAACATGCCACGAGGTTCGGTGGAGCAAACATTATTGTTTGTACTTCATTTTCCTCAGCATATCGAATCAAATCTAGAAACAAAGATAAAATAGAAAATGCCAATTGTTAATCGCCTTGTTTGTATGCAGGCTTTAGTCAGCACAGCAAACAGTATCCATGCATCTGTTACTGATTGCACATATATTTGGCAACACCGTTATTTATAAACACACCGGTAAGTATGTACCACTAGCTTTACTCTTGGTTTGAATGTGGCACGACTTGGCGGTGTTCTAAAATTTTACTGAAAATTGATATGTTATTTTTTAATAAACGTATTAGTCTTGGATGTAAGCATCAGGCAGTCTAGGAAACAAAGGAAACTAACAGGGCTTGGACAGGGCTGTGACAGGACCGGGGACAGGGCCGGGACAGACAGGGCCGGGACAGGGTCGGGATAGACGGGGACAGGGCCGGGATAGACGGGGTCAGGGCCGGGATAGACGGGGTCAGGGCCGGAACTGACGGGGTCAGGGCCGGGACTGACGGGGTCAGGGCCGGGATGGACGGGGTCAGGGCCGGGACGGACAGGGCTGGGACAGGGCCAGGCCAGTTTCTAACAGACATCAGCACATTAGAAAAGGTCTTCACTCATTTTTCAAAGCGATAGTCGTCCCGTCAGTGCGTGCGGGGCACTTCAATTCAGCATGTGACCAAACCTGGCCTCCTGAGACCTGGTAGGGGGCCAGTGGTTCCCCTGCAGTGTTAGCCTACTTGGTTCAAGCCGCCTGAAGGACCAGGATTTTGTCTTTTGCAATTACGCAATTGTGAATGCTTGCAATTTAGTTCTATAAAAATGTATAGAAGTGTAAATCAGAAGTTCATTACACCCCTTGTAAAATAAAATACAATTACCAACTTTTCCAACTCATTTTTGTTTTTGTTTTCTATACAGTAGATGCAACAGAAAAGTAAGTTCATTGATAATCTGTTCTAGAGTAGCGATGGTCCAATGGTACAATAACTGGTAAAAACAGTAAGACTACAGCCTCTAAGCACTGCATGAAATACAGAGAATCCCGCCTTATTGTAACAATTTAACAGAACGAGACATACCTGATTTAATTATCCCTGATAGCAACCTCTGCACATAAAGAAAATGAACAACAGAGGTATAAGTAGACATCCAAAAGGTGTACACTGCTGATCTTATTGGGTTATATCCCATTGGAGGAATATGAACCCAGGGCTGTGTCTATGGAACAATCGGTGCACCCACTACACATTAGAGAGGTGGAATTCAAAGGGCCTAGTGATTAGTGGCATTAGAAAAGCTTTGAACAGGACTTACCCCATCGCTTCAATTACTGCAGGGGTAAAACTCAAGGGTCTTACCCGTGTTTTTCAAAGGGTCCTCAGTGTGTCAAAGTAATGTCAGATAATGACTTTCTAAATTTGTGTCTGACCATGTCCACATAACTGTCCTTGTCCTGGTTTGCCGCCCCAACCCCTTTCCCCGGCCCCCCACCTCCTGCTGATTGATCAACGATGTGATCCTTATCATTCCCTTACTCAGTCTCGTCCAATGAGCTCCCAACCACCGGGATGACCCTTGCCAATCACTTGCATATCCCCTGGCCCTCCTACTCAGCTTGACCCCTGAGCCCCCCAATGCCCAATTCCATGGCCCCCAAGATCAACCTTACAGTCCTCCTACAAAACTCCTACAAAAACACTTAATAGCAGCATGCCATGTTAGTACTACCACCATAAAACCCACTCTGCCAACGCACCACAGCGGATGAGGTGATGATAACAGTGGGTCGTTGAACCGCTCAAAGCGGTCATTACCAACCTTCTGTGAGTCTCACACACATCTGCCCATCTTTCATACAAGTCACGTCCCGCTCTTTGTTATGTCCACGTCTCTAAGGAAAAGCACTAGTGATATAACAATCTGTAGAGAAGCTAAGGGTTAGCATACAAGATATCGTGCCGGGCTTCTCGTACTGAGTGACGGAGCAGAAAGTTAAAGTAGGCCACCGCCGGTCGTGCACACATAAGCCTGGAAGACCACTGCAAAAGCAGCAAACAGATGGCTGCATGCACGCACATACACATCAATGTGTGGGCAGTGCACCCACACACAACACACACACACACACACACACACACACACACACACACACACACACACACACACACACACACACACACACACATCCATGTGTGGGCAGTGCACCCAAACACACACACACACACACACACACACACACACACACACACACACACACACACACATCCAACTGCGGGTACCCACACACACACATACACACACACACACACGCACACACACACATCCATGTGTAGGCACCCACACACAAACACACACAAATCCATGCGTGGGCACCAACACACACACACACAAACATACACACAAACACACAACCATACACACACACACACACACACACATCAATGTGTTGGTACCTACAACGGGGGAACAAGGTACAACTGTAATCCAAAGCGCGACCGTCCATGTTAACAGCGAGACCCCTGCTGTTTGGACCACATCCCCCCTCGCGACCTCTCTGACGACAGCTGAACCGCCACCAGGGGCTTGAGTTTCTCCTAAAGACAGAAACAGCCAGGAGCCACCTAGATACAGGGGGTAACAGCAACGACACTCACTGTCTGGCCGTGTGTTATACTGCACATCACCACCTCCTCCACCCACCACCACCCGAGCACTCTGAGCCATAGCGGGTTTTGCGCATGCTAGGGTGACATCCTGCCGAGTTTGCTCATCTGCCAGTAAGAAGACATGATTGGCAGGAGGTTCTTTTTTTTTTGCGATTTGGCAGATGCTGTTTAGAACTCTCTTTTAAGTCCCTTTTTAACCGCGCTGTCTGTCTGATGGCTCTCACAGATTCAGACTGAAGTGGCATTTGACAGAATCTCTCCATCTGATGAGGTGCGTTGAGAGGGACAGGGCAGCGCATCAAAGACTATAGCCAGAGCCCTCTGAATGTGAACACGTGCTGGAGGTTCGTTTGTTGGCCTATATTTGAGGTGGCGACACAAGTAGAACGGTCAACAGTTCTACACATTTTGTATCCGTTTGTTTGACCAAATACTACTAGTTAAAAGCAAAGCAATCGGACACCAGAAATAATTGTTCTCAGTTTTTAATTTCATATGGACTCTTAATTCTTCTGTAATCACTAATCCCTCCGGATGGTGAGTTGGCGAAATCCAAGTATGGGGGGAATAAACAACACTGCGTTGCAATCCCAATTTTCTAGACACATAGCCAGAAAAATGCCCAGTTTCATTTCAGTCTTTTCCTGAGATTTCATGGAACACTCAATGATGTTTGAGGGTCGGAATGAGCCCTATTTTTAGACTCACTTTGCCAGCCTCCCTCTTACTTCACTGTCTTCATGTGAGTCTATTCTCAATCAGGGCACGGGTTAGCAACCCAGGGAGTCAAAGCTTCTGCAACCGCTCGCTAGCTCCAGCAGCTCACCTGCTTGGCCAGCAGATAATACAGCAGAGCAATCCTCAGAAGCAGTGTTTAGCCCTGCGTAACCCCATCCCAACTCACTTAGTAATTGGCCCAGGGGTAAGGATTGCCCTCAATTTGATTTGTTATTCAGCCCTTCCCCACTCTCATCTCTTTGTACTAGTTTATTTTCTCCTCACTCTTTCTCCTTCCGTCATTCTTTGGCTTCACACCCCTCTATACAGCAATCTATTCGCTCACTCTCTCTCCATTATTTTTTTTTGCCTTCATCCTTTTCTCTATCAACCATCTATTCTCTCTGTCCCACTGTCTCTCTACCTCGCATCCCGCCCCGTCCCAGGGAAAAGCAGTACAGTAGCAGCAGCAGCATCAGGCAGGTGAGTTGGTAGTACAGTGCCTGGTAATGATTCATTTCTCTACCCAACAGGCCCGCTGTGACCTAACCCCCAAATTATCTTCCACTTGTCTCACTACTAACAGCTGGGAAGACAAACTGGGAGAGAGAGAGAGAGAGAGAGAGAGAGAGAGAGAGAGAGAGAGAGAGAGAGAGAGAGAGAAGGAGAGAGATGAGAACGAGAAGGAGAGAGATAAAAACGAGAACGAGAACGAGAGAGAGAGAGAGAGGGAGAGAGCACTCTCTTGATCTAATTTCTTAATAATCCTTCGGAAAAATATTTTCAGAAGACAATTTCTCTAGCAGCAATGTGTTCATACCTGTTTCTAGTATAAAGGCCATGCAAGTGTATCACACAAAGGCAACTGTGGAAGAATAGCCAGAGAACTACAGCCAGAACAGGCGCTTAGACATGGCAAGAGGCAAAGTGGGAGAGACAGCAAGCAAGGTACCGAATTAACTGAGGTAAAAGAAAAACTGGGCCTATAAGATTGCAAAGGAGACGTGTGTAATAACTAGGGCGAGTGGTACACAAACTCCAAGTGTTTAGCCACCTCAGTGCTTTAATGTTTATGCCTTGCATTCAATCCCACACAAAAATTGGTGCGGTGAATCGGTGCGTGTCAAGCAACAGGGGTGCCTTGCTCATGGAGAGCCTGAGCCCCCCCCGCTTGCGCTGTGCCCCATGGGTCCTTATTTCGGAAAAATATGGAAGGTAGAAAAATCCTTTGTGGATACCGATTGAATGGCTCCATGAACAACACAAATTATGTTTGTCAATTTAAAAGCAAATTTTTGAAGATGCTTAACGACTTTAGCCTTAAGCTACTCTTTAATTGTAACCAAGGCAGCCCAGGCCTGGAACGACGTCAATGAACGGTTCCACGTACATCTACATCCTCGCTCGTTCCCGTTCCCTCGGCCTGGACTTCAAGTAGTTTAGTGAAATGCGACTCACCATCACATCGCATGCTTCCTGACATCAGAGAGAGCGGGGGAAGTCATTATAACTTCCTCAAATTCAATTCTGGAGAGCTGTTCGGCGATCACTCAGAAAAACGAGGGCGGAGCATTGCGGCGTCGGAAGGTTTGCTCTGATCCCTTTGATGTGCACGTTATCAATGGGTTGACTGGTATGCTGATGATGTTCAACTGCTCCTCAACCTCTGATCTGTGTGTGTGTGTGTGTGTGTGTGTGTGTGTGCGTGTGGATTGATGGCCAGGGGCGAGGGTGGGGTGCTAAAAATGCTAGCTCATCATCAACACTGGGAGCCGAGCAACATTCTTATTCTGCTCGACGGTCAGATTTACATCCCATTTCATACGGGAAACTTTACTGTTCTTAAATGCAGCCTGGCATGTGGACGTGCCCTGAATTCAGAAGTTATCACACACTCATACACACACGCACACTTCACATGGTACACGCACATGCACACTTCATATGGTACACACACACACACACACACACACAAACACACACACACACACACACACACACGAAGCACCGCCCTGTAGCTCTTCTAATATTCAGCAAAAAAGAAGGCCTGAAAAAAACTTCACCGCCAACGTGCTGAGTTAGCTCTCTGAAGACTATGGCGGCTGTTTCTGACAGGGCATTCAGGAACAAAACAAGAAACAAAAGCTGATCCAAGGTCAGGGAGGAGAAGAGCGACAGCGATACAAAGTGAGCATTTACCCCATTTAAGTTACATTAAAAAAAACAAAGAAAAGGCCTGCTCCAACATTGTGGCACACACAGAACTGAAATATCTGCTATGATCTGCTATCAATTGCATATCAAACACCCTATTATTCTCATAACATGGTGAGCAACTAATTTAAGAATTTTAATAAAACTCATAAGCCTCCACACAAACTGAATTAGACACTCTGGGATGTATATTCGGACAACAGGTATTAGAAATTGAGAATACAAACAGAACAGTTTGATTGACTCTAAATTCTGAATCGATTTTTTAGCCTTGAGCAAGTTCAGGGATGCTAGCTCTGTCTTTAAATCAACAGGTGTGATTATCAACAATTGGATAAGAATGATTGGTAACTGCTGTATATAGACAACATAGAAAACTGAATTGACTGCTTTTCATGTTTTTAATTATAAAGTAAAGCTGGAAAAAAGCAGTAAAGCATTGAAGCTGACGTTGAAGCAAAGGCCACCTCACGAGAGATCTTTAGAGCACTTGGTGGGTATTGTAGTGACGCTGTCCTTTTTTGTGTTATTTATTTGATTCTCCATATGTTCATGTGTGAATGTGTTGTATGTATGTATGTATGTATGCATATATTATGGGCATGTAGCATGCGTGCATCACTGTTTATTTGACAAAGCCGGAGCACAGCTGGTCCGGATGGCCCTGGCAAAGCCTTGTGGCTGTTGAACAAGCCTCTTCTTCCTCCTCCTCCTCCTCCTCCGTGAACAGAGGACAGAAAGAGAGAGAGAGGAAGAAAGGGTGAGGGAGGGAGAGGAAGAGTGACATGGCATAATAGAAGCAGGAGTGAGTGAACAGGAAGAAACAAAGAAGGAAAGAAAGATCAAAATACTAAAATAACGTAAAGGACAGAAAGAACGGAAGGAAGGGAGGAAGTGAGGGAGGCGGAGAGGGAGGAAGAGAGGAATATGTGTGGTTGAGCAGTGGCAACCAGCGGATTCAAACTCCACATCAGTGCGTTTATCTATAGTCACAACGACCCATTTGTGCAGATTAGCTCCAATATCATTCACAAAATAGCACTCAGGATCGCCGCCTGTCTAGCCAGAGTCGTATCAAGGTCTGATGGCATCACAAGGGTGTAGTTGTGCATCCTGAACATCATCAGTCACAACATTCGGACTGACTAAAGGGAAAGAACAAGCAGCCAAGACTCACTGGTACTGTATGTTCATGTTCAGGCTCCTTTACTTTGGTACCCTCAGAGGTAAAGCCCGTCTACCTAAGCCATCGATCAAAAGATCGAAAAATCGTGCGAATTGTGATGTTCCTCATTGACCATGTCATTGCTCTCATCTCTCCTCACCCACCCACTCTCCATCGTCAACATCACCATCATCCTCACTCAACCCCTTGACCCATTCTCTCTAATGTCTTGTTTTGATCTTTGTAATCTCTTCTTCTTAAGAGCCCTGTCCCTCCCAGCGCTCCCACAACTTCCTCTTTCCTAGCCCCTCTACCCCTGACCTAACCCCGCCCCCTCCCACCCCCTTCCTGTCTCCACTGCCCGGGGGCGGACTCTGATGGAGGCCGCGTAGCGAGGCGGTGGAGATCGATAGCCCTGCTCCCTCCAACGCCAGGGGGGAGGAACACAGAGGGTGGGGGTAGGGTGCTTGTGTGAGGGGGGTTTGTTGATAATACAGGCCCACTGCTCTCCCTAGTGCAGGTGTGTTTGTGTGAGTGTGTGGTGTGTGTGTGTGTGTGTGTGTGTGTGTGTGTTTATGTGTGTGGTCGTGTGTTAAACGAGGCCGCTGTGTGACAGCCTGATTGACAGTTTGGTCTGGAGGTGAGCAGAGAAATGTGTATGTGAGGAGTTTACGTGTGTGTGTGTGTGTGTGTGTGTGTGTGTGTGTGTGTGTGTGTGTGTGTGTGTGTGTGTGTGTGTGTCTAAGTGCAATCCTTCCTTAATGGGATCAGCATGTACCTGATGCAGTTACCATCGGTTAGCATCATTGTAGAGGCCTTCACCTTTCAACACACACACACACATCCCACCCACCTCGCATTCTCTGCACTCAAACCATCCGATCAGATTGCAGAAGGCTTGCAAGGGGGGTGTCAAGGAGCCCCCGTTCTCTCTTACTCTCCCCCTCATTTTATAAATATATAGCCATATTCTGAACATTGAAGGAAAATCAATAGCTGTCGCTCAGTGAGCCTGTAGATATTATTAAAAGGGCTTACCATTGATTGATTTAACCAGGGGTTCAACCATGGAAGGCTTGATATGCTGTCTAAAACATTGACAGGCGGTACGTTGAGTGACTATGTTTATCATAAAGCCTCCTAATGTCTGTTCTTATGTGTAGCTAATGAGTGCCCCTGCTCTATACCCACGCACACACACACACACACACACACACACACACACACACACACACACACACACACTCCTCAATAATCAGTTAAGCTATTCACAACAATCTCTGCTCGCGGCTACACACAGAATAAAAGCATTCATCCCATAATTGCTGTGGCGGCAGTTGCATGTGCACAAGCAGAGACACACACACGCACACACACACACACACACACACACACACAGACACACACACACTCTTGATGGTGCTATTCCTGTCTTCGAAAGGGCCCACAGAGAACACTGAGACGTACACCGGATACTCAAACATATGATGAGCCTCTCCTATACCTCCATCTATAGAGAGAGAGACGGGGAGAAGGCAGACGATACGCATCCGTCCTGACTCATTCACACGCCTCCCCTTTCAGGAACCCCGGATGCTGGTAGGGAAGAGAGTGTGTGTGTGTGTGTGTGTGTGTGTGTGTGTGTCTGTGTGTGTGTGTGTGTGGGCTACGGTGAGGTGGCTGTTGGAGGGGGTGGGGGTGGAATGATTGAAAAGACGGGTAAATCTTTTAAACCCTTTTTATCCTGAGACGCAATAGAAATAAAGAAATGACTATAAAAAAGCGAGAGCGACCGCCTTCACAGCAATGACGTAGGCAAATGGAGGAAGAAAAAAAAAGTGTCTAAGAATGAGTGTGTGTGTGTCTAAGGGTATGTGCGGCATGTGCGTGTGTGTGTGTGTGTGTGTGTGTGCGCGTGTGTGTGTGTGCCTTAGAGTGTGTGTGTGTGTGTGTGTCTACGGGTGTGTGTGTGTGTGTGTGTGTGTGTGTGTGTGTTGTGATGGGTGGGATGATCTAAAGCAGGGGCTCTCAGAGGTGTTGCCTTAATGCAGGCTGATCTATGATTCTAGGGATAAGCCGGCGCTGGCCTTTCTTTCAGGTGAACGTTAAAAAATCAATTGGGTGGTGGTTGGTTGGGAGTGGAGGTTTAGCGGGGTGGTACTCGAGGTTTAGCGGGGTGGTACTCAAGGTTTAGCGGGGTGGTAGTGGAGGTTTAGTGGGGTGGTGGTGGAGGTTTAGTGGAGTTGGGACGGGAGTGGAGGTTTAATAGGGAGGATGGGGTGGTTAACATAAGGGCTTAGTCCAGCCACAAGTCAGTTATTAGATGAAGTAGATTCCATAACTGTTCCTATGAAACCCTATTTGTAGAATATGAAGTAAAGAAGATGATCAGTTCCGAACATAGCTCAGTAAGTCAGCATAACAGTCAAGGACAGTCAGCCTTTTCCCCTTCCTTCCTGTTGGAAGATGAGATCAAACGTCCCGTCTCGACACCAACATCCTTAAACAAATTGTGTGTAAAGGTTACATATCAGACTAATGTATAAATACATTTGTTTGATTAGCTGTTAGACACCTCTTGACCTGCGAATGATTTAATGTTTGGAAGGAACATATTGCGCTAACAAAACAGGGAATAACGCATAACTTATTATCATAATAAATGATGTCATGAGCAGTCCAGGGGGCTCTCATTTCAGTCATTTGTTTAGTTGATTTGCTTGAGGGTTAAACACCTTACCTATACAAATCCTTTACAGCTGAGAGCGCAGCAAAGCACCCTGCCATTAACCCCCCCACTTTCCTCTGGGGATCCATAAGTCACAACCTAAACATTCCTTACGGCTACGACGTAAAATTACAAATGAAGACTTTGCGCGCCTATTGATCCAATCATTGACTTAGGCTATTGGGTGGCGAGCTGGCTTCATTATGTACCTGGGATGTTAATGGCTGTAGATGAAGAGGTATATATCCTGTGATACAGACAGACAGACAGACCTGTCTGTCTGTCTGTCTGAGGGCACAGGAGAGGCAGGCGAGAGAACAAAATTATTTCTTGCGCCTTTGAGACCTGAATTACACTTAAATATTCTCAGAACATTGAAGCCGAGGGAGCGATTCATGCTTTCACACCCCGCAAACACTCCACACAGATTCACACATTTCCCGAACCATTGTTATTTAGATATGCCCGGAGCAATCATCGATATTGATTGATCCACCACGATCGATAATGACCCCATCAAAAGGAACCAGCCAGCGACACATGCATCAGAGCGGCATGCCTGCTCGCCAGCAGCGACATAATGTCGCAGAATGTCAGAGGGTAGGCCTGATAAATAAATCAGTGATCGCTTCCTTTTGTGAAGCCCCTCTCGCCGCTGTGATGGTGAATATTCATGGAGGTAAATACAGCCCCGCTCCCTCTCTGGGGCTTCACACTTTGTTTTCTCTTTTTTTTTCCGCCTTCTGTCGATTTCTTTCTGTTGAAACCAGCTTGTCTCCTCCTGCTGTGCCGGTCGGTGCGCTGCTCATACGCCTCCTGAAGGGGACCGCTGCCCAGACTAAGGTTCTCCTCACGCTGGGATCACACCAAGGAAATATAGGCGTTAAAAGAAGCGTTGGCTTGTGTTATAGTCATGTAGAGAACATAATGCAACAAATCCAATACATAAAATGGATTGAGAAAGATTAAGAAGGAGTTGATATCATATTTGTAACTTTTGTATGAAGCAGAAGTTATATGTTTTACTATGAACTGATTATTTTGAGAATGTTGGAAAAGAGAGGTTAGTGAAACATTTCATATTTATCTCTATATATCTAGATATATGTATATATATATTTAATGATTTTCCTATCATCACAGAGTATCTTTTTATACACTGTGATCAATCTCTCCCTGCGATGTAAGGCTGATTGCTATTGGCAGGCCTCTATTGATCCTCTCCCTCACCATGCACACTTTGATCCGGGTGCCATGACACCGTCATTTGCCCCGGGATTCAGTGATATCTTGCTTCTGCATGGTCGACCAGTATAATAGACTCTCTCTCTCTTTCTCTCTCTCTCTCTCTTCTCTCTCTCTCTCTCTCCCACTCTCTCTCTACCTCTCCCTCCCTCCATCCCTCCCTCCACCACTTGCTCCACTTTCCTTTTTTGGGTCTGTGCTTTATCCTTTTCTCCCTCCATATTTTCTTCTATTGGATTTGCTTACGTACAGGAACCTGATGCCAAGGCATGCACTTTAAAACCCCACAGAACAACGTCATGGTGAACTTGCGCACGGGTGCATCTGCGCAACGCCCATGGCAACCCTAGACCGCGTGATTACCGGGACTCTAAGCTGCTTAAAGATTCTGTCCCATCTGGCTGTGGTGTTTGTGGCATCGTTCAGACCCCTGACCCCACGTCGCACCACCAGCACCTCAACCACGCACACACACACACACTAACACACACACACACAAACACTACGCATGCACACACTTACACACACAACCACTAGCATGCACACAAGCACAAAGCATGCCCAGCCACACAGCACAGTGCCCACACATGCACAGCTTCTGCTTAGAAAAAAAAACACACACAAGCATTGCGTGCATAGGAAGGCACATACACACACACACACACACACAGACAAACACACACACACGGGGGTGGAGCTAAAGGGATGATGATCCAGTGTAATCTGGGTTTACCAACTATGAGGCCTGCACAGTGTTTTCTTACGTAATCTAATAATCAGTGGAAACGTGCAGACATCCACTACAGCGTGACCCGCTGCGTGTGTGTGTGTGTAAGTGGTCCAAATAGCAGCCGGAAGGGATACCTCCCCATGCCACCTGGACTCCAGGGTAAAAAGGGCAGCTGTTCAGGGTGTAGATTCCCGTGTGCAGGGCTCTGCACTCTGACACGCTCCAATACCTACCCCTTGTCCGACAAGGACTGAGCCGATTCACAGCATTGATGAACACAAGCACCTGATTATATATTATCCACTGTACACGTCATCAAGTATAAAAAGAAAAACCTACGTGGATGTGAGCAGAAGAGGGCAACATATGACTATTGAAAAAACCCTGGTTGTTATATTATGAGCACACACATACAGGGATTTCTGTGTGTGTGTGTGCGTGCGTGCGCATGTGCACGTGTGCGTGTGTGTGTGTGTGTGTGTGTGTGTGTTGGTATGTGTGTCTTTGATATGTTAACATCTAGGCTAGAAGATGATATATTTGCTAAAAATGTAGAAAGCTAAGAGGGGGAAAGCGAGCGAGCGAGAGAGAGAGATAATAACAGAGAATCCCTGGAACATGCTTTCCGCAGAATAGATGAGGCGTTCCAGCGACCTAACATCGGCGAGCAAAAGAACACGAGGCGCACTCGTCGCATTTAATGTCACATGCCATGAGTGCCGTCAGTCCTGTTGATAACGGACGCCAGGGGGACGCTAAAGTCTAGGTTAAGCCTCTTTTATCAATTCCCCTCTTCCTAAACAAACCGAACACATGTCAATACATATCGCCGGCACTAATCTGTACCCTGCGTCATAAACCGGCGAGCGATCGACGTACAGTAAATAGATAACGGGCGCCGCCGTGTTGTTGTTCTTTCACACACGTTTGCGCACACGCACACACACACACACACACACACACACACACACTTTGAATAAAAAATGTGTTGGTTCGCGATGATGATTCCGGGTTGGCATCTTCCATATCGCCTCCAGGTGACCTTGGAAGTGATGGCAGACAGGCACAGCATAATATATGAACCAATGTTATCAATATAAATACATCCATATGCATACAGCCACCATTTACTTTGAGTTCTGCAGAGTAGAGAAAGCATTCCTCTCTACCTCCTCCCCCAACCCGCCTCAGAACACCCCAAGAGGATTCCCGCTTCTTCACCACGTCTTATAAGGAGAGACAGGGAGTGATCCCCAATCCCAGGGTCACCATTAGGTCCTCAGTCTCTCAGGGAACCGGAGAGAGGGGCTTTAGTAGGTATGGATGTGATTCTGATGGTTTGTACGGATTTAGCACAAGATACCCCCGTTCTCTCAGCCCTGCTGCAGTCTTACTGGCTGAGTGGTGTTATCCAGAGCTCTCTGCTGCTGCTGCTGCGTCTGTTTTATCTCCTAAGACCTCCAGAGAATTTGTACAACATGACTATTTCAGATGCCATTTTAAAAAGAGAGAGTGAGAGTGACAGTGAGAGAGAGGGAGAGAGAGAGAGAGAGACATAGTGAGAGAGAGTTGTCATTGGGTTTTCTCGCTTTCTTCTCGGTTTGACTCTCCTTGCTTGCCTTTTTATACATTGCACTGCTAAAGTACTCTGTCTCTCTGCTGCAGGGAAGTCACAGGGAAGACACACTATGTGTGTGTGTGTGTGTGTGTGTGTGTGTGTGTGTGTGTGTGTGTGTGTGTGTGTGTGTGTGTGTGTGTGTGCGTGTGTGTGTGTGTGTCGAGAGGGCAGATAGAAAGATGATGGTGGGGATGAATTATGTAGAGAGAAAGAGAGAGAGACCTATGCTCAGAGAGGAACACATTATGAATGATTCATCTCTAACTAAATTTGAGAAGCCCTGAATAAAAAAAAGAATTCATTTATTTATTTTAATCATAAAATATGTTAATTAAATTCATCAATGCAATTCATATCACTCATCTTCTCATGATTAATGTACGTCTCATTTTGATTGCTTAAAGAATATGAAAATGCATTGTTTATTGTCTAGAATCTATCTTTGGTATGTCCAGTCTTTTTTTAATGTAAATGTGTGCATGTACTGTAGGTAGGTACTAAGTAGGTGAGTGTATGGTTGAAAATTGTAAGTGAAAGTAATGCTGGGATACCAACCATAGTTTATCAGAACACTGCAGCACCAGGGAGGGTAGATCACCCTGCTGGGGTAGTTCACAATTAACTCATTCACTGCTAGTTCATTGTTGTGGAAGACAAAGACAGGGAGTTGACCAACACACACCACACACACTCTTACACACACACACACACACACACCCTTTCCATTATGCCCTTCTCTATTGACTCCCCACTGTATTTTCATTGTCTGTGGGATATACAATAATAATAAAAACAATATGTGTTGTTGTGCGAGGCCAGCAGCATCCCCTGTCAAAGCTCACAGTAACCAAATAAAGACAGCGACACACACACACACACACACACACACACACACACACACACACACAGTGTATGGCTCTCCCCGGGAGGTTATCCAACACAATATAAGTGTTCGGAGACAGACGCCGTGCACGACTCCTGATCAGTGTGCATGTCAACCCACCCCCCAGTCACACACACACACACACACACACACACACACACACACACACCCTAATGGCGCCTGTGATCCGTTGTCTGTCCCGAGTGCTGAGCGACTATCAAATGAGCCAAGGGAAAACAACAACAACAACAACAACAAAAGAAGAGGTGTGCGCCCATCCGTCTGGCGTCAGAGTGGGAGGCAGGAGAGACCAGGAGGTAAAGGGATGAGTGGGAGATACCCACCGAGACACACAGAGGAAATCCTCCGTGCGTGGGATGTGCCATGGCTCCCCTTCACTGCCATGGCTGTCCATATGGCAAGCTGCCCTAAAATCAACCAGTCAGAGCAAACCATCCATCCTCATTACCGGTTCCTTATCAGTACTGTGGGAAGGCAAGGGGAGGGGGGTGTGGGGTTATCTTTAAACTCTTGGGGTCCCCGATGGGAAAGCATCTCAGGAGAGATTTTTCAACGCACCTGCTACAAACTCAGAGAGAGAGAGAGAGAGAGAGAGAGAGAGAGAGAGAGAGAGAGAGAGAGAGAAAGAGAGAGAGAGAGAGAGAGAGAGAGAGAGAGAGAGAGAGAGAGAGAGAGAGAGAGAGAGAGAGAGAGAGAGAGAGAGAGAGAGAGAGAGAGAGAGAGAGACAGAGAGAGAGAGAGAGAGAGGTTACATCTACTCCTCTACAACTCGGAGTATGCTGTGGCCCACATCTTTACCACAGAAGTGTCAGAGGGAAGAGAATGGATGTGTTACCTTGGCCAAGACTGGGACTATCCCCAGGACATCTATTACTACTACTACTACAGCACACACACACACACACACACACACACACACACAGACACACACACACACACACACACACACACACACACACACACACACACACACACACACACACACACACACACACACACACTATATGTGAGCTGCAGGCCTGGTCAAGAGGACAGCTATAGAGTTAAGCTAGGGGCTGGAAAGATGGATTGAGAGAAAAAAAGGAAACTGAATCAAAAGAATGAGAGGAGTTGGAGAATGACAGGAAGCCATGCTAGTGAGATGTGTTTGAGCCTTGCAGTGAATGTAATAAGAGTATTTATAAAAAAGTGAATTGATCTCTATACACCTTAGTAATAGGGAAAAGTAGAAAGAAAAGAGAATAATAAATATATTCCTGGTCAGCATGTAGTCATAATATATGATAATAACCTTCCAATGTAATAAAAGGAGAACATTAGCATTTCAGAAGCATGAAGCCTAAAAGTAGCAACACCTCATAGAACATTAATGTAATTAAGTCCTGCTTTATAAACTTCATATGCTGTTTAACTACAAATAGCAATGGAAATGAACAAAAAGTATAACACTTGTTCTACGGGACTTTCCTCGAGTCAGGGGGTGGAATATCATTCCAACCGATTCTCTTAGTTATGCTCGGCCGTTTAAAGGAGACAGCGACGTCTAAGGCCCAAACAGACAACTTTAGAATATAAATGACTTTGCATTGATCCAGTCTATTTCTGTTTTCCTCTCATCCCGGTTTTAGTCATGAATTAAAAAGTCCAAGTGGGCCCACACAGATGAGGATATAGTTGTTGAGCTTTGAGGGGGAACTAAGAATCTATCTGAGGCTAACATGTTTAGATTGTGTTAAACACAATGGCCTCGACAATGAGGCCATTGACTATCTCAGTTCAATAGGGTTGAAATTTGTGTCCTTGACAATATGTTAAATATAAAAAAGGCCTTGTGTATATGATCAAAACCCCTGGTCTAAATTGTCCTTCTTCGATAAAGATTAGGTAGACAAACTAAAGTAACGGGTGAAATAGAGAAAAAAAGATGCAATAACACACGGTCATGCCAAAATTCTGGTCTAGAATTTTGGCATGACATACAACATATAATACCCCTACAATTAATATATTCTTCTTAGAATTAAGTCCTTACCAAACCTTATTTTTGCTTCAATGCTGTAAAATTAGTTTAGTACTAGTCAACAGACACAAGACCCCAACTTTATTAATGATGATTCAGTACAGTAGTAAGTGGAAAAGGGCGGAGCCGAGGGAGGGGTCCGGGAGAGAATCATGAAACACACTGTTGTCCTCTCCACGGCGCGGGACCCACTGGGATGATCAGCACATGATGCCCACCCATTGGACAGAGCTACGCCTCTCAGGCACACGGCCAGCATGAACACACACCACACACACCAGACACAGACACAGACACAGACACAGACACACACACACACACACACACACACACACACACACACAGACACAGACACAGACACAGACACACACATACACACAAACAGACACAGACACACACACACAGAGACACACACACACACACAGACACATAGACACACACACAGACACACGCACAGACACACGCACACACACACACACAGGAGTGGACCCAAACACAGACACACACACACACACACACACACACACACACACACACACACAGACACACACACAGGAGTGCACACAAACACACACAAACAGACACAGACACAGACACACACACACATGCACACACACGCACACACACCAACAATATGCACAAATAAATCCTTGCCGGCCTTTGTACAAAAGACAAACTCTTGTTAGCATGTACACAAACATGCATACGCACATACACACAGACGCACACGCATAAACACAAACAAACAAACAAACACAGATGCTTCCTCCAGTACCCACACACACTCACAAACACCTCAACATGACCACATTTCGGGGCCGTTGAAGCCAGCTGCTGTGTCACATCGTGCGTCTAGACTGAATCCCTGGAAAAAAGCTCAGGCGAAAATAAAAGCAAATCAAACAAATTTCCAGCTGAATGGCTTCTGTCGAAACCAATTACGACCAATGGCTTCCCCTGATCATAGCACAATTAAAAATACATGTGCTTTCACGATGTGGAACCTGTGTCCTCAAAAGATGAACTCACCCAGCCCATTTAAGGCCACTGCGCTGTGCCCCTGTGGGTTACGAAGCAGGCCGTTTGAGACGACATAGTCAGACCACAAACATGCTTGTAAACCAAGATGTGAGGAGACACAACATGAGAAGGGCGTGTCTCCCGGGACTAAAATACAGAGTTGTGTAATGCAGTAACCCAACTAAACACAGTCACCCAGGATCCAGTATATCAAGACCCATACATGTACACCAGTCTAAAGTACCTAACTACATTGGATCAGATAAAAGGGTGGGGGGGGGGGGGCTGTGCCTCCCCTTGCCCCCCTTCACACCCGCCCTCGCCGACAGACAGGAAGAAGGAGACTCGGAGGACCGACGGGGTGTCTATAAATATAGCAACGTGTCAGTTTCTCCTTCTTTGCTGTTGTCTCCCCAAACACGCACACACACACACACACACACACACACACACACACACACTCCTTAAATTTCACACAGGAATTGAGTGGAGCCGAGTACCAGTGGTTCTTACACCACTAAGTACCACAAGAAAGAAGAACTCGCCGTTGTTCTAACCCCAGTTAGAACCACCATTAAGAACTCGTTGTTGTTCGTACACCAGTAAGAACCACCACCACCACCCCCAGCCCCATCTCTCCTTGTTGTTGAGATGTCTCTGGTGTCGATCGGTTTCCGCCCATGGAAGGATTACTCTGTAAGACTATGTTTAAATCAAAGACCCCCGGGACCCTCCCGCAGCACCTTCTTAAGCCTGAGCGGGGGCTGGGTTTCAAGGCCAAGTACGGCACCAAGCGGGGCTTTGCCTGGAGACAAGTGGTGTGGTGTTTGCTGACCAAGGAGTGGATGACAATGGCTGGGTCGTCTGGAGGGAAGACATTATGACGTTGATTGAAAATATTGTTCTCAATTTCGTGTAAACTCGACCGGTAAAATTCAGTGTTTTCACATCGCTGTTCTTCTCCCTTTTACACGATGCAGGATTGCATGGAAGACATTTATAAGAAGATAAAGAATTGAAGCCGAACCTCAGCAATGTCTATTTCTATCGATCTGAACAGCGCGCATTGATTCGTTCCCCCCCCCCCCCCCCCTATGCTCTAGTGAGTATTTCTGTAACCCGTTAATCACTGATGAAAGACATCCCTTCTCCCGACTCAGTGTGTCAGATACCAAAATGTATGAGAAGCGGTGGATCTTAGAACTCAACACTGCGCTGCGAGAGCGAACAAACTCACTCATCTTCTTTTATTACCTGAACCTTGACCCACACATGGATTGTTTGAGGGTTTTGTTTATTTGAAGGTGATGTAACTGTTGGTTCTATTGTTAATGAGACAACAGACATGCACTCCTGGCTCTGCCGAGCGGGCTTCATTAGGCATGCTACTTCGACCTGCTGGTTAAGGAAAGAGCAAATGAGAGACCAAGAGAGCGAAAGAGAGAGCAAGAGAGAGAGAGAGAGGGTGAGAGAACGAGAGAGTGAGCAGCCTCTGCTTATAGAGGCGGTGTAATTTCGATCCTCGAGATTTCACGCTCGCTCCTGCGAAAAATCACACTTGAAGGGGCTCCAGTTAGCTGGCTCTTAATTGGCTCTGACGTGACTCGCATGAAATCAACTTACTCCCAGCGTTCGATCACACACCCCGACATGTGCGCCTGCGTTACAGTGACACACCCAAACACGCACGCACGCACACATATTAATTCTTTGCAGAACACTGTATGCGCGCATGTGCTGCCTACGGCACAGCTGATCTACCTGCATTTATATGCAGTGCGAACACTCAGTCAAATCCTCCACCTCACACCTATAGTGGTCCATGAGAGAGAGAGAGAGAGAGAGAGACAGAGAGAGAGAGAGAGAGAGAGAGAGAGAGAGATGGATAGAGAAAGAGAAACAGAGCACGAGAGAGGAAGAAAACTCAGTTGAGTAATGAGTGGCCCGACTGCCACCATAAATCATAACCAATGAATAACGCGGAGAAAGCCAGAGAATACATTATCAAAGCTATTACCCCCTAATGGATGTGAGCACCAGCAGGCCTTAATATAGCCTTGTTTACACAGCCGCTATAGGCGTCCTCTACTCTCCGTCGACCGGGGCTTAGCCCTTCACAAATTCATTCACAGAGTAGTAGAGAGTATTACACACTGATTAGTGTCTCCGTAATTCTGATTGGCTGTTAAACTGTCAAAAAGCCCTCAAATGATTTATCGAGGTTGCGTGCCTCTGCACCGATTGTTGTCAGTCCACACGCCCACCACGGGGCAGGAAAGCTTTAATTGAGTGCAATGTAAACACGTTGTCGTGGTAACGGTGTTAATTCAGGTCCCGCACAATCGGGTTATTCATGGCTATAAAGAGCCACAGCTTTTTTGCTGCCGTTAATCCAGTAGGTAATTACATGTATATGCAAGGTTGTGTGCGTTCAGCGCGGTGTGCGCAAGCTATTTATGAATTCACGCGTTAACCGCCGCTGAGTAACGAGCGTGGCGATCACTGGTGGGCACTAATTATTTTTCCCCCCGTTAGTTACCTGTGCTCGTTAAGAGACACCCGGCACGGCGATGTGTCCTCTGGTGTTGTGAATATCTGAGAACATTGTAATAACCCCCATATTTACATACAGGCCCACGATGTGTCCTTTAGAAGTGATTAAAACAGGGTTCCTTGTGGCGCGTTACCGTTGATGGATTTTTTTTTATCTGTGTCTCGTGATTGCAGCTGTTTTTTTAAGTGGAGCAAATTAAGTGTTCCTTAGTAGGAACCAAAGTGAATAAAATAACGCAT
Source organism: Pollachius pollachius (assembly GCF_949987615.1). Taxonomy (NCBI): domain Eukaryota; kingdom Metazoa; phylum Chordata; class Actinopteri; order Gadiformes; family Gadidae; genus Pollachius; species Pollachius pollachius. The sequence continues at coordinate 18,307,316 of NC_136936.1, forward strand.
AAATCACCCAGTGCTACTCATAATTTGAGCCACAAAATGAATAATGAATGTTCTTTGACCCTTTGCTCTCATGGGCTGTCGGAGGAGAGACATGGCTGCCGTATCCCTTAAGCATTACTAGATGCTAATTCCGGGCCGCCCACCAGAAAACACAGATAAGATAATTGCGCGGCCCTATACCGCCCGAGGATAGGAGCAGGAATGGGCCTCACGAGCAACCTATGGTCTGACACGGCAGCAGTAAGACGCTGGGTTTTAATACGAAGCTGAAGAACAGCTGTTCACCTATGTGTAAACAAACACATACAACCCACACGCAAACACACACACTCAAACTCAAACACTATGAACTCTTATGGACCACGTGATAATCCCAGATCGAGAGACCCATGTTCCCAGACACCAATAGGGGGGAATACCAAAGTATCTCATAAGGCGGCTTCAGGAATAGAAATGAAACGATTCCTTAAAAGAGGGGGGTCCGATGTGCAGACGGACGCGGTGGTCCACGCCAGATCCCCTCCTGTATGTCAACATGGCGAAGACGCAATCCTAACCGCCCTCTTGGAATAGCTCACTCCGCGACCCCACGCCACCCGATACCTCCTTCCACTCTCACCTTCTCCCTTTCACTCCGCCAAAAGCCCCCTACTGCCACACCCTCACTTTCTCTCTCCCTCTCTCTCTCACCCGGCGTCGTTTGATACGCTGTGACCTGCACCCCTTAACTCACTCAGGTCCCCTCGAAATAACCGCCAACTCCACACCACCACCGCCCCACCACTATTTTATCTTCTCCTGCTCCTCCGCTGCCTCCCTTTGAATGCCACAGCTGTTAACGGTGTATAAATAGCGCCGCACCACCACCGCCGCCACCTCTTGACCCCGGAGCCCCGGCTTCTTGAGACGTCTCAGGAGGAAAATCTTTAAAGTCAAGCGCAAGGTGCTGACGGTCAGCGGTGAGAGTGGGGGGGAGGGGGGAGGGAGAGAGAGGAGGGGAGGGGGAATGGCAAATTAAACCGCGCTGACAAACATGAATAAGGAAAGCGCTGAACTGAAGTCCAAAGCGCCCCGACTGCCCTGCGTTGAACTGGCGGTCTCCGATATCACGGCAGGCCTCGTTTACGACCTGCTGAAGGTAGACAGATTTTCAACACGCTCTCGCTGCAAGGACGGATTTAGATTCAGCATACATGTCTAAAGCAACAATTATCGTAGTTTAATTGTGTTGCCCTAATCCCTAAAATGAATAAATAAATAATAATAAAGTTATAATTGAAGTTAATTAAGTATTGTACATCTAGATTACGTTATTTCTAACACCATACTAGTTCAGACTCTAACTCAAACGTTGACAATGGGAAACTTGGCTGAGCTTTGAGCTAACTCGAGGTAATGGAAAGGGATTAGCTCTAATAATAGGTGAAGAACATAGCGCTCAGAGCGACAACACACTTCTACTTTTCACCATTCTTGTGGAAAGTGCTCCAGTTGAACACACCTTGAGGGCAGTGAGAGTGTGGATCTTTTTTTTTCCCTCGTTCCCCCTCTGCCTCATTGTTGAAAAGCACTGAACTTCCAAGACCGCTGACTGTTACACATATTAGGTATCCGTGTCTTTTTTATAATGGTATTTCCGTACCTCCTGAAATGGATGTAAATGCTTTGCCCGGAAGGAAACTTAGAAGTCGTAGGTATTGTGGTAGGAATTCAGTGGAGAAAGAATGAACACACTGAGGTTTTCCAGGTTAAAGAGAGCGGAAATCCTTTGAATCCATGAATAAATAATTAATTTAAAACAGTCTGGAGATGGCAAATACGGATTGCTCGGACCAGGATGAATTATAGTCAGAATAGAACATGGAAGACTGGTGTTAAATATTTAGACCAAATTAGAGATTCTGTTCACCTACCCAGAGACAAGCGCAGATTTATAGGTGCATACAATAATTCAAAGTGAAAGAAAACTGCCAACACTCCCTAATCTGCTTTTAATATGGTTTTAATATATGGAAACTCACTCGCCGTGCGGTAGCTCATCATTTCAACATTTGCGTACCACTTCCCACCCTCTGTTAACAAATATCAGCAAATTAAGTAATGATTTCACAATGTAGTATTCATTAAGTCACAGCTTGGGCATATTTAAAGGGGAGGATTATTGATAAAATAAAGTCAACCACAAAAGAAAAATGAAAAAGGGGCCTAACTCGATGGTAATGTGGCCTAACACTAACTGGGTTTCAAGGCATGATGCCAATAATTCCTTCAGAGTTTAGAGTAATAGAGTATTAGTAGTAGTATGGCTGTGTACTACACACTCCCCAAGGGCAGCAGGTCCACCAGACAGCTGGGGACTGAGACAGAGGGAGTTCACCTGAGCGGTCATGTACTTTGTGGAAGTGATGATGTTTGGCGGTGTGTGTGTGTGTGTGTGTGTGTGTGTGTGTGTGTGTGTGTGTGTGTGTGTGTGTGTGTGTGTGTGTGTGTGTGTGTGTGTGTGTGTGTGTGTGTGTGTGCGTGCGTGCGTGCGTGCGTGCGTGCGTGCGTGCGTGCGTGCGTGCGTGCGTGCGTGCGTGCGTGCGTGCGTGCGTGCGTGCGTGCGTGCGTGCGTGCGTGCGTGCGTGCGTGCGTGCGTGTGTGTGTGTGTGTGCGCGCGTGCACGCCTGCGCGCTTATATACTGCCGACGATGGGCGCAGAACAATGATGAGAATGGCTTGCTTTTCCTCCTCACATCACTTAAGATGACAGAGTGCAAGGACGGCGACACCCCACAAACATACACACACACACACACACCACTGACACTTGGACTGATGGCATCCAGCACTCTGCATGGCTGCGGTGGGCCAGGTAGGGCCAGCAGACAGCTGGGCTGGGGTCACAGCCTGAGGAGGCAGAACGAGCAGCACCGGCAGGCCAGCTTGTTACCTCAGCCCGCCTGGCCACCACGCACGGCCCTGGCCACCATGCACGGCCCTGGCCACCATGCACGGCCCTGGCCACCATGCACGGCCCTGGCCACCATACACAGCCCTGCCCTTGTAGTGTATAGCCCCCCTGCTGGTCTGCGACCACCCAGAGCCACGGAAAGATTGAACATTTTCAGCCCGTGGCGATAAAGGGATCATTTGTTTCGCGCATCTGCCGCACAAACGGACAAATATGCGGGGTTATTATGCTTCACTTGGTGCCTGATGCGGTTGCCATTGTCCACCATGGTTGTTTTCGCTTGTACTGAAAGGATAAATGGAACAATGTTGCACCGTTGACAAACAATGTCGCTGGCAATGGTTCCTTCCCCGTGTTTAAAAAACGGCTTTGTTCAGCTAGCAAGGAAACAAAGTGAAAAAAAAGGCTGTTTACATTGAATCAGAACACAGGAATTAAACATTGACTTCAAAACAGCATTTGCTCGCTGTTCCCTACTTCCCCCTTGGGGGGACGTTGCACATTATATCTGAATCCTCCAGACACGTTAGACATCAAACTGTTGTTGTACACCAGCCTCCCATTTATCCCTGGAAATGTTTATTAGCCCTCTCCCCTCCTTTTGATCGTATATTCATTAAAACAAATTCAGTTCATTTTAAAAAAATGCATTTCTGTGTTTTGCTTACAAATGTTAACATGAATCCTATGAGCAGCGAGATGCCGTGTCGCCCGGCAAAGAAAGATGGATGGTTCTGTCACCCTAGGATTACTGCTAAACTACAGAGGGAACGTTTAAAAGCAACTTCTTGCACACATTTAATATTCTATTACCCACATGCATGATTTGTAAGCAATTACTTATGACAAGCAGCTTGGAGTCCCCAATCCCCACAACATGAAGCGATCCACGTTGTGAGTGAGCCTGTCTGCCTCCTCGTCTGCCCCTTGAGCACAACAACACATACACAAACATACGCACAAAAACCACACACGCACACATTAAAAAAAACTGACGGCCACAATCAAGGCGTACAAGCTCAGCTCAAGCTTGACTGATTCTCTCACACTCTTTGACTTTAGGCTCTGACTGTTTGCCGAACTCGTGAATCCCTCCTGCTTTGAAGTGCATGTTGAAGTTAAAATGAGGCGAGCGCTAGGACTAATTAACACCCCCCGCCCCCCACCCCCTCCCCACTTCTTCAAGAGAGAGGGTGCAACAGCTGGGGAAGAAATGTATAGGGTCAGAGTTCTCTCTTTCTTTCTTGTACTATTTTTGTTTCTCCTTATATGAATGCTTAATTTACCATTTTAATTGTTTGCTATACATATACTACTGCTGTAGGACTTCCAGTTCATACAGTGGCATGTACTGACATCATGCAGCTAGGTTACGCTGGCCTAATGTTTGGGATCCTCTTCGTCTGAATATCTGTTATCATAAAAAACAATGTCCAAGAATTTTGTCCTAAAAGATAAAGTAAAAAATATATAGCTCACGCAATCTTTGAGTATCTCACAATTTCACAGGTTTTCATTCGAATTTGATTGTTGGCATCATGATTCTAATTTCTAAATAATTGCATGAAAGTATGAAAGGTCTGAATAACATTGTTGTCTTTCAGATTGAAAAAAGTTATGTAGACTAATTGCAATATTGTAAATACACAGAGACAAACCTAAAAAAAAATATGAATCATTTCAGAATCATAGACGACATAAATACGTGAAACCTTTTTTGTCCGAACCCCTTAATGCCAGCTACGAAGTTGCCAAGTGCACTTTTATTACAAGTTTCCACGTCGATCTTGTGTCTATAATTAGCTCAAATGTATTACTTCTGCTCGCTGCTAGACAGCTACATTCACACCTGGTGCCCCAGTGGGTTCTGGGAGACAGGTGTGGTGACGGAGGCCCTAAAGCCCAACTGCCAGTCCAGGGACTGAATCACACACGCTTGTAAAAGCAGTGTTAACGTTTCCTGGTGCAAAATGCTAAAGCTTCATTCCCAAGAGGGAATGAAACTCTGGACAGCGTGTGTGTGTGTGTGTGTTTTCAGTGTATGTTCAATCTATAAAAAGCTTTCAGCCGTGGAAATGATAATTTCCTATTTTTATTTTGCATCATCCCAGCTTTTTAAAATAAAGAATTGCATGTGCCAAACTGCCAAAGCCCTCCAGGTAGAATCTGGAGAGGGCTGAGTGGGTTAGAAGGACCACTTGTTAGGCAGGGAATTATGTACTGCCAAGGTAAGATGCAGTGGAAAATGTTGTCAAACCCACAAGGAGATAGGTGTGAGAACAGTTTATGTGTATTTGTGCGTGTTCAGTGGGCATATGTAAATGTATGTGTTGTTCTGTGGCTATTTATACAAGTCTGTGTGTGTGTGTGTGTGTGTGTGTGTGTGTGTGTGTGTGTGTGTGTGTGTGTGTGTTTGTGTGTGACATGATAAGAACTTAACTCCTGTGCAAGATTGTTTAGCATGTTTCATTTGTTTCAATTGTCATTTTGTTTAGAATGTAATTTAATTAGTTTGCTTTGCTAGTTGATTATATTTTTATTTTCTTTGAAAACACTCGTTATTAGTTTCAGTGTTTTTGTCCTTTTTGTTTTATGTTTATTTTTTATATTGTTTGTCAGGGGCGATATTCAAAAGTATCTAGTGTGTTATCAAAACACTACAAAACAGCATACCATTTAAAAAAAGATAAAGAGATCATCTCTATAATTTTTTGGAGAGCCGTTAACAATAACAACCCTGATCCTGTTTCATAAGCTGCTGGAAAATATGGTCAAATATGCACAAGGAATACGGTTAATATTACGACGTGGTAGGATACCTTATATATTCAAGAACCACTTCAATACACAAGATGTGTGTTGCATCAGGACATGAACGCCCCTAGAAACACCACACGGATCAGGCACATTATCGCCCCAACAGATCCAGATAAGCCAATCACACTAAGTAGCAATATGTATTGTTTCTCACTGTGTGCAAAAGAGCACTCGTCACACAATAGTCGAAACCAGCAAGCAGCTAGATATTGTAATACATCCTTTATCAATGTCCCACGTCATTGTTGCTGTGTGGAAATCAGAGCTCCTGAATTGTGCTTTTTGAAAACACAAACACACACATGGAGGCACCCAGTAGAATCTGGATGTGTGCGGGCTGAGAGAAGATTCCTCTGGGCAAGGAAACAACAAATGATAAACCCAGTGAAGGCAGTCGTTTAGTAGGCCGCAGTGTGGTAAGAGATGTCAGTCTGGTGAGAGGGTCAGTGAAGTGGTATGCATCGTGTGAACCACAAATGATACAGACAGGAGGAGAAGCGCTGCAGTCCAACTAGAACACAAGCGCCTGCAGCAAGAGAGACGACTAGGCATCTATGGTGTGTACGTGTGTGTCTGTTTGTGCATGTGCGCATGTGTGTCTTATTGTGTGTGTGTGTGTGTGTGAGTGTGTGTTTGTGTTTATGTGTCTATTAGCCAGTGGAATGACACAGAAAAAAAATGAATTAATAAAATTTCAGAGGCATGTGGACAAAAACTTGTAAAGTAATGCAATTTACACAAACAGTATGCATCCATTAACAACGTTATTATGATTAACGCTAAACTGATGCTTGTCAAGAATAAATCTGCTACTGAAGTAGCACCTTCACAGCGCCGACACAGTGTTAAACCCCGACACCAGATGTAAGGGGGAGTCAGTATGGGTTCGTTCTCAGAGGAAACCGTGCTCTCAGCCTCAGTTCCTCTGAAACTTTCATTGGGACTTTAGTGAAAAGAAGTTGCGCATCAAGGTGAAGGGGCGATCTGAAGGCAGCCAGAATGATACACTTCCTGGCACTTCTGCCTGTATTCCCTCATCCAACACCACCCATCCATATCCACCCACACCAACCCACCAACTGTCCTTGGCTGTTACTCCCCTGCCATGTTCAGTCCCTTTTTATCGGGAGACAAACACTACTGGACGGAGAAGGACACACACACACACACAGCCACACAAACACCAATGTACGCACTCAGGCACAATCAAATAATTGTGCCTGAATAATAGTGGTGTATAACAATAATATGGAGGTGCAGCTTAAAGGTTGCTCACCATTCCTATGCTGCAGATTTGATGATTTAACCTTGCATCACGGTTTGAACAACAGAACCACTTGGATGGGGTGGTGACATAACCCATTCTCTGATTCCTGCTCTCTCCCTCCTACATTTTCTTTCACTCTCCTTCACGGATCTGTACGGATCTGCCACTCCCCCCCCCCCTCCCCAATTGTCTCATAAACCTAACCACTGCTCCTAACTTGAACTACATACTTAACCCTCTTCTAACTCACTGGGTCCACACCACCACAAGCCACTCTGGCGCTCTCTCTTTCTTCTGGATTTGTTTGGCTGAGGAGTGTTAGAAATGATGCATGAGAAAGGCTAGGAGAATATTAATGGCGTGTGACTATTTTGCCACCACAGCTGTTCTGCATGGCGCCGGTGACAAAGTGCCGTTAAACCGCGTGCCCGCCTTGTCGCATCCTGGCAGCGGCGTCTCTCCTCCCTCCACAAGATGCATTGCGTGCAAAGGCATAGCTTATGGTGTCTAATGGAAGCCAAATGCAGGGTGGGATGGTTCTGTTCTTCTAACCCTCTCCTCCAGCCTGTAAGGGACCATTACACATGGGTGGGGGGGGGAGAAGGCTGCAAGTGTAAATCCTGGCTGTTTTTTTATTGAGCAGGTAAAATATACGATTCAATGTCAGCCTTTTGATCACTGCCTTTTGTTCACCTTTTGTTCACTGTCTAATCAGTAGATCAATACAGATTTGAAATTTAGTATTAGGTATGGACAAATACTGGATGTGATTCATTATTTTTATTTGCTTTATTTATTATTATATTTGTATAGTGTATACGGAGTCAGTAACTATGATCAAGCTCAACTGTCTGAAGTCAGTATCGTTTTTTGTCAAGAAACTTTCAGCACAGAACCAAACTCTCTTGTGCTATATTTTCAGTGCTTGTTTGATACACTGCTGCGGTCAGTGCAGCAGCAACAGAACAATTCTCCTCCAACAACACAGACGCACAGTCAAACGCACAGACAAACACACATACTCCAGGTCTCTACACTTGTGCTATTTGGGCACAATCTCAATGCCCCTCCTGTGGCAATGAAAGATTTAGTACGAGTGGTTGTTTATTTTATGTGCTTTTTTCCAGCAATCATCACATTTTTAAGAACGGGTATATGCCATGCCTAAAGGGAAGATTAAAATAACGTCTGCTTAAAGAAAATCAACGACTACGATTAAAGCAGAAGATGTCCCCTCTTGTCTCGCATACAAAATCCCTCATTAGCAGGACAGGTGCTTGTTTTTACGACCCCAATATCGTCTGGGAAATGGAGTCCTCAAAGCCGGACACACCTTCAGTCGATTCCTCATCATTGGGGATTCAGGCACCTCATCATAGTTTCTACATGAATAAATTATTGATATCATTACCGCAGCAGTCGTCCTCTATGCTTTCATCTAACAAGCCTAGCGTTACCACTCTACAAGGCACTACCATGAAAGTGCATCAGCCTCAGATCATGTCGACGTCTCTTTGAATATGCACACTTGTTTCTAAGACGCCACAGCGAACCCTGTTCCAGTGGTGCGGGGGGGGAGGGGGGAGGGACCGGCAGAGCGGAGCGCTTGTGTTAGAGAGTAGGAGTGTTGCGATGTCTCCGTCTGCGATAAACGAACGTGGAGGTAATCTTTCTCCAGGGTCCCCAGTACTACAAGGGTGTCCATCTGGGAGATTCGTGGCATAAATATTCCCTTTAACTTTTACCTTTCACTTTTATGCTCCAGTACCTATGATGTAGTTATAAAAGGAGGGAGTCGGCACCCATTCCCTGTCCTCTTTTACCGGGGAAACAGCCTGAGGCAAGAACACACACACAGGAGAGACGAGAGAGAGGGAGAGAGAGAGGGAGAGGGAGAGCGAGAGCGAGAGCGAGAGCGAGAGAGAGAGAGAGGAAGCAGTGGTACATTGGGAGAGAGCGAAAGAGGGACATCTGAAGAGAACTCACCCAAGGCAACAGAATTGCCCAGTGAGTGTCGGAGGTAAAACAGATGGAACTACACAAAAAAATGGTTTTCAGAAGAAGTCGTTTTGGGGAAAGACATCCGAGCCAAGCTGTTGAAACCAAGGAAAAACACCCTTGAGCGTCACAGACACACACACACACACTTCTACAATGAATGATAAAATGCAGCAGAGCTGAAATCGTTTTTGCCAGGAATTTGGATGAGGAAAAGGAAGATTAAAAATAATAAATCACTTGCCGTCCTTCAGACCGTGAAAATACAACGCAACGGCAGTCTATGCAAATACTGTATATTGAAAATTTCGAATTGGGTCAGGACCAGTCCACAAACACTATTACAATACATTTGTTACATGTCAAATTCAGCCTTGTTTTTCTATTGCCTAGCAGGATAGATATGCTTGTCAGCTCATAACCGGAGTCTCGTTTCTCTCCGTCATCCGAGACAGAATGCGTCTGCAAAGTACAGGAAGTCTGCAGGTGTCAAGAAAAAGGGGCCAAGTCAAAAACCGGCTTCTGCTTTGTTCCTCGAATGAACATTTGTTCCCAAAAAAGACCTGCTTTATGTGAATCAAAATGTATTGACTTAACTTAGCGCAGTGTTTTATCAAGTAGAAGTAATAAATAAATAATGCTACCATCAAACACTGGGGCGCGGCGCAGGGAGAGCGGAGCCTCGTTTGTTATGCTAATTAAATGCATGCTCCCTAACTGGATATGAATAAAATCATCTACCTCAGGGTCCCCTGAGGTATGGGCCTCCCTTGGCGAGCAGGGACTTCCTGTGGTTCAGGAAATAACCAGAGGGGGACTCCGCTTTCAAACACATCGCCGCATATTGGACGTACAAAGAAAAACGAATCATCAAGTACTTTCGCGTGTAGGTGCTGCATGGACCAACCTCAGATAAGGAGAAGGAATGAATGTTTGGTAACGACACGATTACATTCACATCACATCTGACTCATCCGCAAACATATTTCACGAGACAAAGTTGCGAGCAAAATAAAAATAACGCAAACCAAACAGTTTGGTCATGTTTTGGCAGTTTTCCTCCCCCATATTGTTCCCGCCATGAGTCAGGCGAGCCTGTGTGGCTCTGACAGATTGAGCCTCCCTCTCCCTTCGAGAAAGCCTTCATATGGCTGAGATATGGACCATATTAGACATTATGTTAGCCTGCCTCAGAGATCTGCCACTCACCATATTGGTGCGATGTGCTAATTGAGGCTCTGACACATGAATCATGGGAGTATTGTTATTATTAAAAACATTTCGATGACGACAACGTCTGCTCTCCCCCCACCTCTCGGATGTCAGCCAGTCACCCGGCTTCTTGTCACCCAATATTATCCGTTCATTTCTAGATAAACGACCCAAACAACACTGCTGTTGCTGTGTAAGAGAGAGAGAGACAGAGACAGAGAGAGAGACAGACAGAGAGAGAGAGAGACAAACAAACGCACACACACAGACAAACAGAGAAAGAGACAGAGAGACAGAAGGAGAGAGAGAGACACACACACACACATGCACACATACACAGACAGACAGAGAGAGAGAAAGAGAGAGTGAATCAGAGAACCCAAAACAGGTATACCGAGAAAGAGGGACATCTGAACAAAAATCCCCCGAGGCTGCACGACTTGCCCAGCAAGTGTCGGAGGTGAAACCGACAGAGAGAGCGTGAGAAAGAGAGGGAAATATTCTGACCCACCCCACTGGCCTGATGCACTTGTTTCTGACCAGCATCAAATATTCAGTTGATGTCATGAGCGCAGGCTCGCCAAGGAAACAAACAACAAAGGACACCACGGCTGCTGCTGCAGTTAGTACCTGTCGGCCATGCATTCGTCTTGCCATGGAGGATCCACCCTAGGGAGCGGTGATGTGTCCACTGGGAAGACCGGCAGGCCGCCGCTGGCCCACTTCCGGCCTCTGTGGCGTCCCTCACCCCCCCCGCCCCCCGCCATAATGAATCAAATTAAGTGGAATGTCAGCGTGGCCATCGGAGCGCCAACGCCACGGCTTCCACACCGTGCGAAAGTGAAAGAAACGCTTTGCGTTCGGCAATTCGTCTCTGCCCAACCCCCCCAGAACATTTTTTATTAATGAATAATACAAACGGGAAGTTATGAAAAGGAAAAGTGCAGGAAGGAAGTGGAGGAAAGGGCGGGAAGGCGGGCGAACAAAAGAAGGAAGACAAATCCAATTTGAAGGTGGAATCTCTCTTCCGATTCAGCGGGAGGTGGAGGGCCGGGCCGGGCCGGGGGGGTGGTGTGCGGCTGCAGCTGGGACGCCGCTCTGGGTTTGAGGGAAATATATGCATAGGTATTGCATTCCAAGGGATATAATATCACCCACCCACCACCACCCACCACCACTATCACCCCCATGGCCAGGGATCCTCCTTCTCCCTCTGAAGACAGTAATGGAATACATAAAGGCAGCGTGATGAGAGGGGGGCCCCGGCTCCTGGTGATACGGACAGCAGCGACTACAGACAAACCTCTGATATGCAGATGATACGCGGCCCGGGAAGAAGGGAGGACATGAAAGAGTCGGACTGGGGGAACTTAAATTAACTGCCAGCCATGTTAGAATTGAGGAGCCGCGATGCCATGTTTGGGTCTTAGGCGTGAGTGACTTTAGTTCATTTAAATTTCATTTCTTTATGGGCAACAGGCTTCTTTTGACTATTTAATTACATTTTTTGTTCTATTTTGGGCTTTGATGGCCTATAGCCATACGTATATATACCCAATGGGCCATTACAATGGAAATCCCTTAGAATGGACAGATTTCAATTATGGGGCATTTTATGATCTGTTTGTTGGGATTGATCTCTTTAATCTGAGCACCGATGCTCTTATAGACAGAATTAAGCTTTAGGTTAAGCTTGTCTGGAATTCAGTTCCAGATTTAGATGTTTCAGTATGCAAATCTGTGACGGACAATGGAGAGAGTTCCATTGTGGGTGGTCTCCGAAGACACGACAGAACACTGAAGCAGGAGGCCTTAAAAGCGGCATTATGTATCGGCCCTTCACCAGGAGTGAATATATCAAAAGGTATTGCTGATCACATGGAAAACACCTACCTCCATGATAAAGAGGAGGATAACACCGGAGGACAACCATATTGGTTCTGTAATACAGAGCATCAATCTCTGCAGCGCAGGAAAATCCCATGATTTACAGCAAACAGAGAGGGAAGCTTAGAGGGGGGGGGGGGGCGACAGAGCACCAGAGTGAGTGAGATCGAGAGAGATAAAGAGAGACAGTGAGAGAGACACAGAGAGAGTGAAAGAGTAAGATTATCCATAGCCTTTCTATGTAGTTCTAATCCATACTTTACTATATTGTCGCCAGGGGCCCGAAGACCATAAATCTGACCCGTGACACATTATATAGCAACACTTAGCGGAGAAATGGACGAGCCGGGATGGGCCGGTGGGTGGGGAGCATTACAGAGGCCTCCAAGGTAATCCGTCACTCTCTCAGCAGACAGATAAGTGCGATTCCATGAGTACCGGAACCAAGGGCAGCACTAGCAAGCCTTCGCTCTATTGGTATTTTATTTTATTTGACTTGACCATGACGAGTGCTGGCCCAGATGAAGTGGGATCCCATGTCACGCCCCTCGGGGAATCCTAACCAATGACATGTCAATACACCCGCGCCGTAAGGTTGTGAAATAACAATCCCCCCCGTCCTGGGGTGGTTGCGAGGGACGATGACCTGTCCCCATCCCGGGTTCCCACCACATTATCGCGCCTTAAAAATAGACAAACAGGACTCCACACACTACCAGCACCCTCCTGCCTGTGATACTTCAGCCGAAATCACCCAAGTCAGGGTCACTGTAAACACAACGCTCATCTTTGTGCCCTATGTGAGCTCCTCATTGGGTTAGTGGGGAGGGGGGGCTGTATATTATGCAGGACAGAATTCAGCCACTGGGTTCCTTCCTACCCCAGTGCACGGAGCCACAGTGTCTGGAAATGGTGGCAGGGAGACCATGAGGGCCCTGCCATATCCATCACCCGGGCGTAAGCCCCAAAGGTGTGTCCAACGGCCACGAAGCAGGGAGATGGGCTGGGGAGGGGACGGTGGGCGCAAGGCGGAAAGATGAATAAGAAATGCTGCAGCAGACCAACTATATATAGCAGGTAATCTGTCATCTGGGCTTTTTGTCGTCCTTCATCTCTCCCTACTTTGCTGCGAGGAGTGAGGGATTGATGAGGGGGGGGGGGGGGGGGGGGGGGGGAGAGAGGGATGAACGACGACAGTTCAGAGAGGGAAGGGACATGCGCGTGTGTGTGTCTGTGTGTGTGTGTATGTGCGTGCGTGCGTGCGTGCGTGCATGGGTGCGTGCGTGCGTGGGTACGTGTGTGGTGTGTGTGCATGTGCGTTCGTCATAAAGAATGAAACAAGCAAAACAATATTTTGGGCCGCCGTGCCCTTGTGCAATACATCCCCAGGAAGAGTTGCCTTCCCCTGGAGGACGGAGCAGTGATTACACGGCAGCCCCCAGTCTGGCAACTGCCTGCTCCGCATAGCGGCGGAGGAGACGGCGCTTCAATGCCTCTTCAGCGCTGACAGCTCAGACTACCTGGCTCCCAGATCAGTCAGAAGACAAAATACATGTCTACACACACACCACCGCACCACAGGTTTACGCACACACAGCACAGACAGGCACCACCCTCCCACACACAGAATCAGACACACACTCACCACACGCATACACACTCAGCATTCCGCGGGAAGGTGTTGAAGGAGCTAATGTTATTGTGTAGTCAACCAGAGCTCCTTTCTCCACGGACACAGGTTGGCTTTGTGGACACTTCTGAGGAGGAATGAATAGCAGGATGAAAGACGGCAGCGAGGAGTGGGCAGAGCGGCAGAGAGAGAGCGAGAGCGGGAGCGAGAAGGGGGATATTAGAGGATGAGAGCAGGCGTTGGTAGATGATAAAAAAGAATGGAGGGGAGACATTCGATTGGCTGCACACGTGGACACTCACACACACACACACAAAGGAGCCCGCACACACACACAGGGAATGAAACAAGGGGGCGCCAGAGAGATCAAGGGGGAGAGCGAGATAGCGAGAGATCACAGGCGATCAAGAGAGAAAGTGGGAGAGAAAGAAAGAGCAAGAGACCGAGAAAGCGAGAGAGCATAGAGTGAGAGAGTGAGGGCTAGGTCCTGACTAAGCAGAGGGTCCAGATTAGGCAGTGGGTCCTGACTTAGAAGGGGGTCCTGACTAAGAAGGGGGTCCTGACTAAGAAGGGGGTCCTGACTAAGAAGAGGGTCCAGATTAGGCAGTGGGTCCTGACTTAGAAGGGGGTCCTGACTAAGAAGGGGGTCCTGACTAAGAAGAGTGTACTGAATAAGTAGAGGGTCCTGACTAGGCAGAGGGTCCTGACAGGGTAGTGGCTACTGACCAGGCAGGGGGTCCTGAGCAGGCAGAGGGTCCTGAGCAGGCAGGGGGTCCTGACTAGGCAGCGGATCCCGTCAGGGTTGTGGAGCCAGGCGGGCAGCGGCTGGAGTCAGCAGGAACACTCTGATACATGCAGCCTGAGATCATTAAAAACACCCTGACATCCATCCATGGTAGGCTTTAACCAGCGAGCCCGATCCGGGAAACATTCCCGGTGAATTATTCAAAAGGGGGTGTAAATAAAATATATCCCGGCGACCTCACCTTTAAAAGGAAATATGGAAACAGGGCATTTTTTGCATATCAGTAATCGGCCCTGCCAAGTTTTGACAGTTGCAGATATCGGTTATATAAGAAAATTGGAAGAAAACGCACCTAAGCTTTTGGTTATTCCCATTAATGTTCAAGGGGAAGGTGCTGAAATGGAATAACTTATCAGCGTGTTTGTCTCTCCAAGATGAGACAGAATTAATCCCTTCTCCAGAGCGGTGAGAAAACCGTAAAATAAATCTAACTCCATCGTCTCCCTAACACCACCCCCACGGTTATCCTTTAGAAAAAACCTTGACAGGCATATTACTGACCATTCATTTCCCCATGCATAACAGAATATACCCAATGTTTATTGCCATTTCCCCTCTGCTATAATAATGTCATACATATTGCATGAGCTGTCTAAATCAGGCCCAAATAGATTGCGCACACACACACACGCACGCACGCACGCACGCACGCACGCACACACACACACACACACACACACACACACACACACACACACACACACACACACACACACACACACACACACACACACACACACACACACACACACACACACACACACACACACACACACACAGCTAGGTTGCCAGAAGCATTTATTTTACTTGGAAGTCGTCAGCATCGTGACTGAAGCTCAGATACCCTTGATGTCCACATATGTAGCAGGGTTTCAAACGTGCGTCCCATTCCAACGTGTTTATGTGGCCTAGAAATTGAAATGAAAAGCAGCAACGACCCAAAGCAGGTGTAACTCATGTAAATTTGTTGCTTCAGTTCAAAGTGGTGTTTATGGCAAATGCCAGGCTCAGTGTGGCATTTTTTATATTTAGTGAAATTCCACCTTCACAGAAAATGTTGTGAGGAGCGTATTTTCCTGTGTATCCACTTTGAGATGCTAGACAAACATGTGTTTCTCCCTCTAGTGACAGAGTTGTTGGCTTGCCACCGGTCACCCATTTAATTCTTTGTCTCCCAAACACTTTCTTTATAAACTTTGGCTGGCTGTCCATCACATCCCGTCGCCCCGCCCCTTCCCCACCTCCATTTGTTTTCCGTCTGGCCACCTTTCCTGTCGTCTCGCTCTAATCAATTCTTCTTCTCTGCTATCCCTCTTTTGTTGCCACCTGTGTGTTGGCCCTCCACACATTTCCTCCGTTAGTCAACTGGGTCAAACGTGTGGCGTTATTCAATCAGTCAGTCAGTCAGTCAGACGGAGAGTTAGTAAGTCAGAGCGCGCGTGTGTGTGTGTTTGTGTGTGTGAATTGGTCTGTGTCTGTGTGTGTGTGTGTGTGTGTGTGTGTGTGTGTGTGTGTGTGTGTGTGTGTGTGTGTGTGTGTGTGTGTGTGTGTGTGTGTGAGTTTGTGTATTTTGCAGATTGTATTACACAAACATGGCACATTCTAAATCAACCCCTCTGACAACCGGAGCTTGTTGTGCTCTGTACAGCAAACCATAGAACACATCTAAGATTTAGTTTCGCATACTGAAGACAACAATGTCCTCAGTGTGGAGGTCTGCCTCGTGTCAAGCTCCCTCTCCAAATGGAAAGTTGAGCCCTTTGATGAACAAGAAAACACAAACAACACAATCGCAAATAATTGATGAATACAAATTCAAAATCAATCATCCTCTTCTTTCTATGCACCATTCTGGACTACAATACTAGAATCAAAACTGTTACTATTTCCAGACACCTGGAATATTTGATCAGACTTGAAAACAAAAAATGTTGTGTGTCTTTCACTGCCGATTCAGGTCACCTCACTGCCAAGTGTATTCTGTTGTTACAGAGCCATTCTTTGAACCGCCACTAACTGCATCCATCAGTTTCCCCTGCTAACTGCAGCTAGGTCTCGGATTTGCAGACTTGTAGATGAAACAATTAATGACGCCGCTACCTACAGCGATTAGGAGAGCACAAGCACTTAAAGTCTGTTCCTCGCTCACTGATGTTAGCATCTGCTCGCTTGCGCACAATAATTAGCTTGTAGGTGAGGTACCTTTGTCTGCAGAGCGGCAGAGTAAAATAGGGCACTACCTTGTAGGTACTTGCAAAAGGATGGAAAGAATAGAATAGAATGGAAAAGTGGTGCCACTGCATAGCACTTACAAGTTGATTTGAGATCATAGTTCTAATGTTCCAACTCTCTCTTAGAGGACAGCTCCTTTTAAATAGCCCAAGGCTTCAGGTCTGGCCCCTCAGTAACTCTGAAGCACGCACTGCTAATTCCAATTGGTGTGTGTTTCAACGTTCAACCTTTCAGTTGATTAAAGTTGCGTTTCGCTAAACCACCTTCCAAGGCTCAGGCTATATGAAGCATCAGGTTCATAGCTCTTGTGTCGACCGGGTGGTGTACTTGGATTTCATCACCAATGGTGTGATTTGAGGTTGAAGGATGTCAAAGAGGTGCTAGTTTGAGATGGATGCTGACCTGCCAATAAACAGCAACACACACGAGTATTTACGTACGTGTGTTTGTGAGAGTATGAGTGAGTGAGTGAGTGTGTGTGTATCAGGTTGTTCGACATTTTTCATATTTGAATGGGGTCAATGGAGAGAGAATGTGACATAGAGACAACATGAAAGAAAAAAAAATTGTGAGAAAAATAATGAAAGAGAATGAGAGAAATAAGGAATAATAGGCATTATAAGGCACCTCCCACGTCAAAAGATATCTCAAAAAAAAAAGTAAATGTATTATTTCATCATAACAGCTGTATTAAATGTATGAGATGTGCATACAGGTATATGTAGATGATGAAGCAGTAGGAAAGACTGTAAGCCTTTAAATCGCCAAAAATACAGATACGACGTATTGGACGTAAGCAGACAGACAATTCTGTCACTTCCTTCCATATTGTTGGCGATGGAGGACGTGAGGGAACATTCAAAGTCAGCGTTAGCAATCCAGTCACATTTCACCTCCGTACCAATCTTCTTCTGTATTCCTCTACCCTGCTCCAAAGTGAGGGAGAAAGACTTGCAAGACTTTCCAATAAGGGTACATTAATCAACCATCAATTAACATTACTGAATGCAGTAATCAGCATTAACTTAGAATTAACTCACTGTTTATTTACAGTTAACTAATGGTCTAGTAATCTTTCACTCATTTTAACTAATGGTGTTCAGGTTAAATGGGGGTGGCTTGTTCTTGCGGGACACTAGTAATGCGTGGCTTATCAGCTGACAGCTAACAGATAACGCTGTCCAACCAAACGCACAAACAATTGTTGCATGACTAAGTGCATTAACTAATGTAAAGTAATGGTTCATTAATGTACCCAAAAACCTCTACTCACTTCCAGAAGAGAATTCTTCTTTTGCTGTTTTTTTCTCATTAACGTTTTTCAAAACCTTCCTATAAAACTCTTAAAATAAAGTGCATGCCTTAACTGACTAAGACACATTCCCACACATAGCAGCTCTTCTCTCTCTCTTCTTCTTCTCTCTTTCCATTCTTCCCGCCCTTTTCTCCTCATTGTTCTCAGCAGCTTAAGACTTGAGTGTTCATTAGAGGGGGTGTGTGTGTGTGTGTGTGTGTGTGTGTGTGTGTGTGTGTGTGTGTGTGTGTGACTGAGTGAGTGTGTGTGTGTGTGTGTGTGTGATGTACTCTCTGAGATCCTCTTTATTATCTGTGAAACTGCGGACTACATCTCTAAGCTGATTAGCCCTAAAGCTGCCTTTCGTAGCATTTCAATTAGGGCCGTCTTTGGGTGTGTGAATATGGCCAAGGCAGACAACGTGTTCATTACCTTAAGCACTTGACGGCGACCTAAGCGCTTGGTAATCATAGCGCTGTATGACAATGGCCACGCAGTACAATGGCTCTACATCCATACAGAAACTCAATGTAAAAGACATTATGTAGATGGTTACATTGGGTTTACACCGGGCATGCCACCCCTTATTTTGATGGAATTAAATAATTTCTGAATGTCCGATTATCCAATTATCAGAACAACGAATGTGACATCAGAGTGTGAATGAAAGAAGGGGGGGGAGAAGAGAGAGAGAGAGAGAGAGAGAGAGAGAGAGAGAGAGAGAGAGAGAGAGAGAGAGAGAGAGAGAGAGAGCTGTGGCTCCTATTGGGAATGTTTATTGAAGCAAGCGGATACCATTTCACTTACTTTGTATGTGTGTGCGTGCGCGCGTGTTTGCGCGTATGCGTCTGTGATGTCATTAGTGACCAAGCCAAATTGTGATGATTTCAGGATATTATGAGTATCTGTTTAAGGTATCCGGCTTAACCAAATAATACCCACTTGCCCCTGTCAGAGGAGGGACCATCCCTTTTTATCATCAGGTCTCTAAGTCACACACACACACACACACACACACACACACACACACACACACACACACACACACACACACACAAATACCCACGTTAATCCACTCCAATTCATTGTTAATCCAGCAGTGTGCTGCCGATGCTGGCCTGTGTCGTACACCACTGACATGGCGAGATTGAGGCGCTGATGTCATACGTCTGTTATTTCCGATGTCATTGATGTAATTGAGGTGTGCACGTCGCCGGGGTTCAAAAAACGAGAACAAACTCATAGGTAAGTAGAACATTTTGGCCCTGCTGGTTTCTAATAATAGACACGTGAGGTTTCCAGAAATAGAACGGCAGGCAAAATCATGCCACTCTTTCATTCATATTAGCAGTAATCCCTCCCCCTGGCTTACTAAACACTGACTATCAGTGTCGCCATGCAGCCTTTTCACTGTTCCACCCGTCCACACGGAACACTATTTAGACCCATCGTCTGGGAGGCTGCACCCAGGGGTACGAGGCCGGGCTGGGTGTGGATGGAGGAGCACCAAAGGCACGCTTGTGGAGGCCTGACAGCATATTCATAGGCTAAATTAATAATCATATCTTCATATATTAATAATATATTAATATAATAATATTTTATAATATATTAATACATACTTGCGAAGCTAAGGCCTTTTAATGTGGGTTTGCGGGGAAAAATCCTTTTTCAATGGTGGGACTTCAGGTTGGTGTGCATGAGCTTTGCGATGGTGATGCATGGCAGCGTTACGCTAGGGTACATAAAACTAACGGTTTACTCTGGGGGATGCTACTACAACGCGTACTGGGATACAATGACCCCAGTCAACGTTTAGTTAAGTCTAGCTTGTGTGTGATTGTGTAAACATGCCGGGGCCACCACTGCGTCTTCACCACAGTGTTGATAGGATCATTGTGTCTGTTTTTACCACAGTGTCTGTTATTCATTGTGATTTTATTATCCACAGTGGCGAGGCACATGGAGCCGGATCACACTGTACAGAAGTACAGACCGGGTGCATACAGAAGGCGTCTTTCAGTCTGCGGGGGGTCTGAATAGAGGCTGTCATCTGACTTTATGGAAGGAGATTCCAGATTACGATTGGTCAGGCTGGAGGGGAAAAGCAGGGGGGTGGGGTGGGGCCGTCCGTAAACATGGGGGAGGAAGGGGACGAGGGGAGGATAGAGAAAAGGACAGCGGTCAGGAGATATTGTGACCTTCAAAGAAACGCTTTCAGATGTCCCATGGATGACGGATCAGAAAGAAAGAGAGAATGAAAGAGACAGAGATCGAGAGAGACGGAGAGAGGGAGAGAGAGAGCTAAATGGACAGAAAGAGAGAGCAAGAGAGCGAGAGAGAGAGAGAAAGAGAGACTAAGAGAATTGAGAGGTAGAGAGATAGACAGATATATATATTGAGAGAGAGAGAGAGAGAGAGAGAGAGAGAGAGAGAGAGAGAGAGAGAGATAAATGGACAGAAAGAGAGAGCGAGAGACAGAGAGAGAGAGACGTAGAGAGAGAGACGTAGAGAGAGACAGTAGGAGATTGAGAGGGAAAGAGAGAGAGAGAGAGAGAGAGAGAGAGAGAGAGGAGCGAGAGAGGGTGAGATACTGAGCGCTCCAACGTAGTGGAGGAGACAGCAGATGGAGGGGATTATTCTGGACTAAAATACTCTGGGATCCACACAGGGAAGGCTGCAGATACAGACCTCTACAGAAGCCATCTGAGCCGGGATAGACAGAGAAGACACACAGCTACTGTAGTTCCCTCCATCGCTCGACAGATGCAGCTCGGATGGCAGGCACATTATTTGGACAACTACACCAAACAAAGTGTTATTATATTCGTGTATACTTTGAATGTGTCAAAATAAAACGGGGTATTTGGTTCCTTTGACTAAAAACAAAAGCCACACTACATATGAATACTGCTAGACATGGTGTCTAGCCGTCTCAATTCACCATCTAGCACTGTCAGATTACCTATCCAGCTGCTCACACGCCTGTGTTTATCCAGGTTTTTCATTTACACACGTTAATATGACGATATGGGGGAATGGCCCTGCATGAGACTGTGTCCACAAATAACATGCCTCCCTGTGATTTGCATGTGCTATGCTTTTTGTTTTAATTAGCCATGAAAATCCATCGACACATCGCAACACATACTCAATCGCACCAGATCATCACCGTTGGTGTCAACATTTAAACTAAGATGAGACACATGAATGAGCAAGCAAAGAGTTTGGGTTTTACCTTTTGCTGTATTCAGATCAAATCTGGAACCTGTGGAAGAAGGAGAGTACATATTAACAACGGGGCTGCGTTCGGACACAGACAATAACAAAAGGCCATTAGTCGGACACCCTGGTGACGAAGCAATCTGAAAAGAAAATCGACAGCGCTGCTATTCTCCTTTGGTAGGAGCGAATTGGCAGCATGACTCCGTTCCTAGGGGGGGAGAGGGCCTGTAATTGTCTATTGAGCCGTGCCACTCAAGGCCTGTTTTTATGTTCCCTGAAAAGGTACTAATTGTCAGTACATTCAAGCCTCAGCATCAGCGTAGGCGAGGACATGTATTGACGAGTAGAGTGTGTGTGTGTGCAGTGTGCACGTGTGTGTTATTCATCAATCATCTATCCCCCAGGATGCGGGAACAGTTGGTTATATCCTGCTCTTGGCACAGAATATTATTGCCCACGGATCTATATCATCAACATAGGCACAGCCAGCGGAACGTGCTTGAAGGCATATGTCACACTTTACCTGCGCACAGCACAATTGTCATTACAGATTCTCGCCTCTCTCTCTCTCTCTCTCTCTCTCTCTCTCTCTCTCTCTCTCTCTCTCTCTCTCTCTCTCTCTCTCTCTCTCTCTCTCTCTCTCTCTCTCTCTCTCTCTCTCTCTCTCTCTCTCTCTCTCTCTCTCTCTCTCTCTCTCTCTCTCTCTCTCTCTCTCCCCCCCCCCCTCTCTGTCTCCCCCTCTCAGAGGGAGATCAGTCGTCTGCTGGATGAGGGCAGATCAATGATTTTTCCAACAGACAATACGGTCATCATTGATCGGGTCATTATGATTGGCAGCGATTGAACTCCCCGACTTCACCTCCCCTCAACTGGACACACACCAGCACCATGGCACCAGTAGCGTGGTGATCAGGGCTGGCCGAGGCCTCCTCTCTCACCCGCGCTTTAGGGCTATAACTCCCACGGTCTCCAGTGTGAGAGCAGCCACCTTTTTATACTTGAGACTATAAGTCAGACATAAAAGTCACAATGTTCTCTTTCCACCGAGAGCGATGGGCTATTGTTAGCTGGCTGTAAAGGGCATAAGAGTATACATGTATCGGTAGACCTATTCAGATCACTGCGGGCGTACTGCACGATTAATAATGAATTCAGCAGGGTGGCATGGTGGCTCTACTCGAAGTGTGCTATCCACGTAGGGAACACGCCTTGTAGGGGATCAACTCCCACCTCCGTCCCCTGTGGGGCGTACATATTAGGGAAGCATCAGATCTAGGGCAGCTCTGCCTGAAGTTCAGGATCTGATGGAGAGTTCTGACGACGTCCTAATATACACCGTGCCTAGGGCTATGGCTGCTCGATTATGGAAAAAATAATAATCAGGATTATTTTGGTCAATATTGAAATCAGGATTATTCAAACGATTATTTTTGAGTTTGAAAACATGATGTATTTATTCAGCATGTCTCTCCCACAATACACTTTGTGATTGAGAACTTTGAAATTTTGTTTTAAAGGAATACACAAAATGGTCAAAAAGAAAATGTTTGAATCTAAAATGATGTACAGATATGTATCCAGCTGTAAACTCGATTATATTAGTTTTGTGATCGTTTGAAGCTAAAATCGAAATTGCAATACAAATTCGATTGATCGCCCAGCCCTAACGTCAACACACTTACCTGTCTCACTCCACTTTCCACTTCATAAAGGCAAAAAAGCCTACATTATTTTTCATCTATGAGATTTAGTCAGAATTTTAAATGTTTCGTACGCCTTCCTAACAGTGTGCTTCCAACCGGGAGCCCAACGTCACGGGCCGCTTGTCCCAAAATGTCCACAACACAAACCGACATAGAAATGCATGTTCACACACACACACAGAAACCCATGCACGGATCCACACATCCACACACAACCACAATCCCACACACAGAAGCCCATGCACAGATCCACACATGCACACTCACACACACACAGAAACCCATGGACGGATTGCAGACAATCACACAGACAAATCTTCCCCCGAA
Organism: Pollachius pollachius; assembly: GCF_949987615.1. NCBI lineage: Eukaryota > Metazoa > Chordata > Actinopteri > Gadiformes > Gadidae > Pollachius > Pollachius pollachius. Next base: position 18,330,666 of record NC_136936.1, read on the forward strand.
AACCCCTCAATGACAGCCCATCCCACTAGCACGGCCGGCATTGGGAGGCAGCTGCAGCACAACAAACAGAGCTCAAGTCAGCCACGGAGACGGGAGCCCCGCTCCCCCAGTCGGTTTGAACATGCACTGGCAGATGCCGCTCACGCTCTGATAACAGCCTCCCCAGCATCACCACGGTGGCCGACTGGCATTGATCAGTGACATTTTGCTAAGCGGCGCTACGTGTTTGAAATCCGTAACCCTCAGACCGGCCAGGGCTTGAGACATGTAGGGTTCTCCTTTGGGAAAGAGCATTGTGAAGGTACAAGAATGGGAATGTTCCCCGCTGTTGCAGAAGCTGAATTAATCTATTATTCATTTGGTTCTGTGTTTGTGGTTGTCGTGTTTGTGACTTGGTGTGTAAAGTGAAATGTTAAAATGATATGCTGTGTTTGCATGCTCGATACTAAACAGGAGTGTTCTTCGTGGACAGGTGATCAGCATCTACAATAAAGAGGCACTGAGGTGAGGTTGGGAATACAAATAACAAATGATATCCAACACATTGACAGACACACACAGACATATAACACTAACCCATTTACCAAAACACACCTATACACATTTGACACACCATCCGACATACACGCACATACAGACCCAACTAGTACAATACATTTGTGTGAGCCAAAAATTCGCATATGAATGCATAAAATAGTGATCTCCTATACTCAATCAGTTGCAGAAAGAAGCAAACACAGACACACAGACACACACATACACACATCTAAGGTACAAATCTCATTTTGCACCCCATGGATGTAGTTTGAGTGAGACTTTCTATTTCACACATGAAAGAGCCCACATCTGTGACCGTGATTCGTGATTGTGCATGTGAGACATGTCCTGCCAATCAACGTCAATGGCATAGTAGATTCCACTAAACCCATCACGTACCATGTGTAAAGAAAACCAGCATTTTGTGAAGCATGAAAAGGTCGGTCCTTGGTTGTTCTCAAAATAAACAACATTGTGTGTCGGTGTGTGTGTGTCTGTGTGTGTGTGTGTGTGTGTGTGTGTGTGTCTGTGTGTGTGTGTGTGTGTGTGTGTGTGTGTGTGTGTGTCTGTGTGTGTGTGTGTGTGTGTGTGTGACAGGGACACGATCGTGGTCGATGGTAGCACGGGACAGATCTCTAGGAAACGTGTAACCGAGCGCTGCAGACTACACACACACGGACACTATTTATTTATACTTTTTTTTTTTTACATAAACACTTTATTTTTTAAGTTTTCTAACACTAAACTTTGTGTGTTAATCACTGTGTGTGTGTCTTTCTTTCTTATTTGACAGGTAATGCACGCATATAAGGTCCCGGGGGAGTGTGCATGTGTGTTTGTCGCAAACACACCACCAACACCCACCCACCAACACCAACACCCACCCCCACCCCCACCCACACCCACACCAACCCACCCACCCACACACACACCCCTGCTCCCCTAACGCTACACCTGTAATATATACGAACAATCTCCCAAGACGCAGGGCAGAAATCATTCCATCACTTGCTACGCAGCAGGCCATGACCAATTTTACAGCAAAAACTGGACGGTCTGGAGCAAGGCATTGTGGGAAATCCTGAGAGGAGGGAAAGAAATGACCAGAGAGGAAATAGAAAACACTTGCACATACACAACAATACAGTTATTTTGTCTGTCTGTCGGTCTGGTTGAGACCCTCATGAGACAGGTTTGTGTAAACCTACTAATGTGGTGTTGTTGCAATAATAACACAATATGCAACATACATTATGTTTCGTTGTTTGAAGTTACTTTTTCGCATTTCCTTTTTGAAACCCAAACAAACACATTAGACACCGTATCCAGCTTACTACTATATAATAGCAGGCCTGTTGCACAAGTTACTCAAGTTGGTCAGTGTGCATGTGCTAAGCAGCCTGCAGCTCACTCATACACACACAGCACTCACGAACGCACACATACACCGCGCGCACGCACGCACGCACGCACACACGCACAAACACACACGTGCGCGCGCACAAACACACGCGCGCGCGCTGACGCAGACGTTTCAAGACAAAGGCCACACACACACAGCACACGCGAACGCACATATACACTGCACAAACGCACATACGCACCGCATGCACACACGCGCACATTAAAAGACAACTGCAAGATCTTTCCCGTATCCCGCAATGTCTTGCGATGTTGATATCCCCCACTCCCCCTTGTGTCTGTTTCAACGGCATTGCCGTCGACAAACTTTCCCAGGTAAGACGTTCTGTATATAGACGGTAGAAATTGCGATAAAAGAAGCGAAGAGACAATTTCTCACCTCGACAAGCAACGGCAGGTCGTTCATTTTGTCATATACAAAATGTTAAATTCAAACATCGTGCCGACGGGCATATCAACACACAAGTCACGTGATCGAGATAGCGTCCCTATAACACAGAACGAAAACATGCAATAACACAGTATGGTGAATTAGGTCTCTCGAGTCCACCACAGGACTACACTTTGTTGCTCAAATGTAATATTACTCTCCTCTTTGAGCCTCCCGAAATGTCTTTACACCTTGTTGCTCAAACTAAATATTACTCTTCTTCTCGAGCGTTCCGAAATGTCTTGCGACATTGATATCCCCCCTCCCCCCTGCAGTTGTTTTATTTGTCTTATGTTTTGTTTGTATGCTATGTGCGACTGTAGGATACTGCTGCCTGTTACCCATAAATTGACAAATTTTATAATGTAAATAAATGCTCACACACCAGCTGCTTTCAGCTAGTGTGTGAGTTAGTCCAGTATCCTCAGTATGTGTGGACAATATATCCTGACATTTGTACCCTGAAAATCTCCTGAATAATACTACCCCTGAGGTAGTATTTTCTCCGTAGGAAAATTACCTTATATGTGAATGAGGAGTAGAAAGTAGGGATGGGCACTGTTATTTGAATATTTGATTATTCGAAATGACATGGGTATTCGACTTTGGCTGTAGTGTATTTTTTTTAATTTTTGCCTAAAGTTAATTAAATATTATTCATTAGCTATATTAATTGCATATTGTTGATTAAACGTGTATACTAATGCCATTTAAAATATGGAAAGTAGAAAGAAAGAAAAAACACAATTGCAATACATTACGATACATTTTTGTGCATTTGCCCATCACATAGTTAAACTTGCAGGCAGCACGCACACTAAAAGAAATGGCGACCAAAACAAGCGAAGTGTGGAAATATATTGACCAGATTGCTGAAAAAAATGTGCAATGCAAACTCTTTGCAAGGCAAAAATACATGGCTATACCGGCAACCTCCGTTCCGGCGGAGTCTTTTCCATGGTGGGCTTGATTGTAAATCACCTCCGCACCCGCCTATCCCCCAGCACGTAGATATGCTAATTTTTTTGAACAAGAATGAGTGATGCAGTAGGTGGGCTTATGTGTTATGTTAACTGGAAATCAAATGTTTTAGACATACTGTATTCCCGTCTTACACATAATTTATTTTTGTTGATGTTCTGTTATATGCACTTTATGCGTAATGCAAGGCAGGCCCATGCGCTGCAAGTGGAGTTCTGTTGATATCCAAGCCCAACAGTACTTATACTTTTTGCTGTTGTGCTTCAGTTACTTGAATCTATTCAGTTTGTGCCTTAAATTTACTTGAATCTAATTTCAGTTTGTGCCTTAAGTATGCAATACGGTTCATTCATATTCATTCATTCATAGTCGTAAAGGATGGTTTCGTTTCAACTCGTTTCGATTCAGCATACTGATTTCGAGTGTTTTTTTTCCTTCTAAAATCCTCAATAAATTGAATAAATTAGATTTGATTTCCTTATTTAGTTGACTTATAGATGGAAAACTAATTCATTTGTTTAGTGAAGACCAGATCACGGAACCCCTTCAGGTTACATTATGAGTGCGATACACTTTTTCTTTTCTTTTTTTATTATTATTATTACTGACAAAAGTCAGCTTAACATCATAGGGTTTTCTCAGTTAAACACAGAAATCAACTACATCTGTCCAAGTGTTAGTTATATGTGAAATTAAGCAAAAAAATACGCTCTCTTTCTCCGGTAACGCAGTCGTTCATGACGCCTTTCTTCTTCGTCGTTTCTTCTATTTGTCTCCAACTCATTCTCCAAGCTTTGGATTTTGTGGATGCAACGCAATATATGATGCATAATTTTAGCAACATTTAAGATGATCGCGAGAGAGTTCTGCCCGTTCTGCCTCCATTTTGTCGATCGTCAAATCAAAACAAACTACAGTGACAGCGGTCACACTTATCCCGGCTCTTGCGAACTTAGACCCTATACATCATATCCCGCTCCTTGCAAGCCCACCCCCCTAAACCCCCCATTGATTCTACTGATTTCTAAACGACATCGATGTCCGCATATAAAGCATTAAGTGTGAAGCAACCTCAGGGTAGTATCTCCTGATATACAAATGCGTCAAAAATGTATGAAAACGGCTTATAGGTAGAAAATTATTATGCTTGCTTCATAATGTAAGGAGGAAATTATTATGCTTGCTTCAATACGTAATAGGTGAACCAAAATGTTATAAGTTGTAACATTATAGGCAAAATGTTATTATATTATACGCTCAGAAATTTGTTACATTATCGATTCGGGTTTCCACATTATTGCTATGGGTTTAATGGAGGAGCTAGAGGTTGAGCTTGCCCAACGCGCGCACGGAAACTCTAGTATGGATTAAATGTGCATATACATTCACTCTCCCTTCACTGTAGGCTGAGTGCGGCGGTCCCTGTGCTGTCTGAACCTACTACCCGCCTCTGAGCCACTTTTCGTAGTATTCTGAGCCATTACCCGCGCACGACAATCATTGCTAACTGCCAAGCACAGAGCACCATCAAGAGAATGTCAGTTGCCATGGAGACCGAGGCGCCCTGGCTATGCCCCCCCCCCCCCCCACTCCCCCCCAGCATCTCAGTCTAAGTGTACTCCACCCCCCCGCACCCCCGTTCTCCCACCCTCCCACCTGCCATGTCAGACACACCTCTCCCTCTCTCTCTCTCTCTCTCTCTCTCTCTCTCATCAGTGTGTATGCATTCCTCTACAAGTTATTCATCCCTGTTTTCAAACAACTGTCAGTGTTGTTTACCAGGGCTACCAGTACTCAGTCTCCTAACAAACGCTGCTCATTCGCTGCGCCTCTCGCTCTCGCTCTTCCTGTCTCTCTCCACTGGGGGCATGGTGGTCGCAGAGTGAGAACCTCATCCAGAGACTGATGGCGTGTCAAAACCAAGAGTTAGAAAAAAGGATGTTGTTTGACAAGCAACGACTTCGGTCTCCAGATATCACGGGATGTCGCTTTGGCCCCGCCCCCCGCGCCAGAGGGAAGGCAAAAGCCTCTGAACATCAATTTACTGAATGACAAGGAATCACATGCTTACACACACACACACACACACAAACACACACACACACACACACACACACACACACAACAAGGCACATGACTGACTTGTGATTGAAAGTGATTGCTGCGACATGGACAGATAGCGAGGGTTTTGTATTTCAGAGGAGTCAAACAAGAGCCTGACGCCACTGAACAACAGTATAAGAAGTTGAAAGTGTCAAACCACATCAATGGAGCGCCGTGCCTTTAAGGAGCTCTCTTTATCGCACCACTTCCAGCTGCTCATTTCCCCCTTATGTCAGTCTATCCCCACTATCCCTCACTATCTCCATTTCTCTCTCCATTTCCCACACAACCATCTATGTATCTGGCTTTCCCACTTGCTATCTGTGTGTGTGGGATTTGTGTGTGGGGGGGGATCTGTGTGTGTGTGTGTGTGTGTGTGTGTGTGTGTGTGTGTGTGTGTGTGTGTGTGTGTGTGTGTGTGTGCGCGCGCACGTGCGTGCTGCAGCCGTTATCTGCCTCTTGCCTCTGCATATCTACATGGCTGATTACTGTAGCATAATGGATAATGATGTGGCTTCATTGAGCTCTTGGTCGGTGTTCTTATTGCACACCAACTGCAATAAAGCAAATCCCTGCAGGCTGCCATTGGTTTAGCCCAAGAGTTCTTAGAATTGTGAGTAAAAAAAAAAGAAAGACAGCAGTTTAAGAATAGACACGGCAGGTGAATGTTATCACAGGCGATGTGACCTGTGTGTTTGAGTGTTTTTGTTTATGTGTTTATGTGTTTTGTGCGTGTGCGTGTGTGTGTTTACACGTCAATCTGATGGAAGAGTCTTTGGAACCATATGGAATCCCTGCTAGCTTTGCATGCGGTCTCATCCACGCTGTCAGCCCTAGGTTTTCCCTACTCTGTCTCCTGCTCACAGCAACAGCCGTCTCCTGGTGGGAATGAAACAACAAAAGAACAACAAGAGGCAAAAGGTCCCCGAATGAAATATTCAGCTGGAAAACGGTGATCTTTACCGAGGAGATTCACCGTTTAGGTTCAGTCTGGATGCCGGTTTGGAGCCAAGTTGTTCAGCTAATAACAACCAGCAGATTCGCTGTGTTTCTTAACACCACTGTTGAACAACTATTAAAAGAGATATTTTCACACATGATTTCATGCCTCACGTTGCTCACACCTGATGTATCTTTCTGCTTCCCTGAGTCTTAAAATGGGCCTCTTGGTGTTAAGAAGAGATGTTATTCTTTACGGAGAATGATTTGTTTGTTTAATGTTCCAGCCTCGCGATCCTCCAAGGCCCTAACCTAGATTACAGCACAAAGACTATTAATCATTGATGATCAAACCTTTTTATTATTGCTCATCTATAATTAATCTGCACCATAATCAAAAGCATGTAGATCATGCGATTCGAAAATGTGTTTGATATCCATTTTAGGGAAGAAATATATAATAATTAGACGAAAGAATGTATATTTATAATCGTTTCTAACTGTCAGAAAATGGAATAGCTATTTTTCCTTAAGATTCAGCTCTGATCAAAATCCTAGATTAAAAGAACAGTCAGAAAATGACGAGAAAATGAAAGGCTTTTTCTCTCTGTTAATGAAAAGATTCTGCGAATTATTGGTACTACCCCACAATTCAACCAATTTCTTTAAATCTTGTTCTTAGAATGCAGAGGCTAATGCATGGGTTAAAGTCTAGCAGAAGGTTGATCAGGGCAGGGACCTAAGGGTAATGCAAAATGTTCCCATAATTGTGCGGATGTGCACATCAAGAGCAGTTCATTATCACAGAGGTGGGAGCAGGACCCATGAGGGCAATTAGACCTCCGTCTGCGTGAACCCAGGGTCTTTACAAACACGCCCTGCAAGACAACCTAAACACCCACATCAGAGCCGTGCACACACAACACGTACATGCTGTGATAATGACCAACACACCCACATGAGCCAATGGTAATAAAAACAACACACATAAACACACACACACACACACACACTTGGTGTTGTGCCAAGGATGTTACTACTCTTCAGTGGCCAAGTGGAGGTGTACTAACATACAGGCAAGGCAGATGCCGCTGATGGCTGTGATTTAATCTCAGGTCATGATTGAATATGAATATGTGTCAATGAGTAAATAAGCACATTGAGACAGATAGGGCTACATCTTTCAGCCTGGCACGGACCACAAATTAAGAACTACAACTCCCAAGATGCCAGCCCTCTTCCACCCTGGTAATCGGAGGTAGAGAGACCGCTCCATACAACACCATACAAGTAGCACCTTGTGTGCCCCTGGGCTCCGTTTGAACACGCGTCCCCCTATGTAGCCCGCGGCACGGGACCTTTAGGACAAGGCACAGGCAGACCCCGAGACGATCACCGTTGACATGGCGATGCGATTCATGACGCACAATGACGTGGTATGATATGTGACATGGGCCTAGCACAGCCCCATATGGCCTCCTGGGCGCCGAAGGATGGTGTGACCACAAGTCGCTATGGAGTCACACACCATTACCACTGTGGATGGCTGGGTGCAAAAAATAACACTGGTCATTTTAACCACTTTCTCATGTTGAACCCACTATTTGAAAGCACTGACGCACGTACTGACGCACGTGTCCTCCTGAAAAACGGCACCGGATACTTGGTTGATACGCTGCGAAACGGACATTAAAATCCTCTTCATGTGTCGCTTCGTCCGTTCCGACCAAAACACCCAGATCGCGGGGCCGTGTTTGGAGAGCTGCGCGCAAACCGTGGAGGTAATCAACCGACGACGTGTTGGTTAAAACCAACGAGGCGACACAAGCAGTCGATTTAAATGTTTGTTTCCCATCACGTCAATACCTTATAATTTCCCCGTAACCACAGCGTTTTAAATAAGGACACGTGCATCAGTACAGTGATTGGGCCCTTCCAAACCACCAATTCGACATCGGAAATTGGTCACTTGTGTTCAATACATGATGATATGGAGTGCAGGAGAAACATATAGGGCTAGGCCTAGCATATGTGTTAAATGATCATTAAAGTTCTTAAATTCGAGAGAAGTTGTTCACTTATAAAGTGTAGCAGTGTGTATAGCAGGTTAGGGAGGTGGTTGATTAGGCAGATGATAGATGTCCAGTCCAACACAGGAGTTAAATCCAAAAGTGTTCTTTAAAATATTTAAAGAAGTTCAAACTTGTATAAACTATCAACATTTACCCTTCAAAGTAATAAAAAAGGAGCAAGGTGTGGTTCCATTATTTTTCAAGCATTCAAAAATTGTCATGTGTAGAGTGGTAAAACAGTAGGTCTTCCAATGTGTTCCCTTGTCAAACAAACAAACAGATGCACATGTGTTGAACGCCGCCCTCTTTTATGGTTTCCTATAGTCCTTCAAAATGAGAGCATCTGGACTTTCTACAATTTTTACCAAAAGTAAATGTCAGAATTATTAAAGGGGACATATTATACCACCAGGTGTGAGCGTGATTAACCTTACAAGCCGTTTAGAGAATCTGCCCCATATGACATCACTAGTGGGCGTGTCCACCTAGATCTGTGCTGGATAGATCAGTCTGCCAGCCTACCCAGTGGACTGAAGTAAACGTTGCTCATCTACCAGCACAGATCTAGGTGGACACGCCCACTAGTGATGTCGTATGGGGCAGATTTTTAAAATGGCTTGTAAGACTAGTCACACTCACACCTGGTGGTATAATATCTCCCCTTTAAGCCTTCTGCAATATTACCTATTTCTACTCATACTTCCCACATCCGCACACGCACACCAAGCGCACACATTAAAACAAACGACAGCGTCTTCAAGCACATTTAATGAGAATGGGCAAAAGGGTTCACTTCATCCACCTCAGGCTATGTGGGCCTTTAAATTGGTACCAGTGCGCTGTGGGAGTTTGTACCGCGGGCCTGACCTATAACTCCTGCCCGGTGCCGCATTGAATTAATCTGCAACAGCCCAATCGATACTGAAACAGTGGCGGGTTCGGACACGGGCTCCTGGGGGGACGGATGCTCTTAATGAACAGAGGGGACTTGTTGATCTCGTTGGACTGTTGGACACCTGACCGCGTTGACCGCGGTGACCGCCGTGACCACGGTGACCGCGCTGACCGCGGTGACCGCGATGACCGCGCGGGCCACCCGCCCCGCCCGCCTCGTGGTGTCCCCAAGACGGCCATGTTGCCTCTCGTCTTCTGTCAGAACGTGGAAAAAGAAACGAGTGGAAGCTGACGGAGGGATGGATCACATGACAGCACAGGGTTCACGGCACGGAGGGCCTCTCGGAGGACTAGGATCGAGGGGGGGGGGAGTGTGACGACACTGATTCAGCAAAAATATTTAGCCTTCAACCCAGATACACAATGCTCGAAGCGCAAGTATCGACACGCAGAATAGGCACAATGCAACCTGTCACGTCTAGCAGCAGCCCCCATGAATGCAGTGAAGTGTTGTTTTCACCAATAGGTTTTCAAACAAACCCGGTACTGATGATAATATGTGGTACAGATGGCACGGTACCGTACCACGCCACATGGTAGCACCAGGCCAAGTGGTAGCGTACGGCAGCCTGGCCCTCCACTGGGCTCTGGGAGGGTGAGGGGGAAGGGGGGGGGGGAGAGGCAGTGTGGGGGAGGAAGGAGGAGGAGGAGTGGGGGTGCTGGCACCGAGAACAGGGGCCTCCTTGTATTGGCAGATTCACAGTGGAAGGATACATGATGCATTCACATGATAATGAGCCACAGCAGCACGTAAGGCCGCCCCATCGTCTTTTTTTCACTCTCTCTCTCTCTCTCTCCTCTCTGTTTGTCTCTATATATTTCTCTCCTTCTCTCTCTCTTTCCCTCTCCTCTTTCTCCTTCCCCCTCTCTCTCATTCTCTCTCTTTCTCTCTGTCCCTCCTTCCCTCTACCTCTCTCTCCCTCTATCTCTCTCTCCCTCTACCTCTCTCTCTCCCTCTACCGCTCTCTCTCCTCACCCTTTCTGACATCAGACTATGCGCACATACTCACAGACCTTCACAGCACGGTAACATGCATGCAAATGCAAATACGCCATTTGAACACCCATAAATACAGAGAGGGAGACCCACACACACACACACACACACACACACACACGCAAACAATCAGAAACCCCTCAGTGTCTGGCACAGAGCAGCCTGACCACTGGCCTCCCCGTCACCAAGGAGACGGATGCTAAGCAGGCGCCTGGCAGTGACTGACTGGCATTTAGCATTTAGGACCCCAGAAAGCTATCAGAGAGCGAAAGGGGGCTGAGCAGTCAAATATATACGACCAGTGGGTTTGTAAAACCAGCAGACGAATGGAGGAATGAGCCAAGCGCACGACGCAGAACATAGAAACGTGGTGAAACGTCAAGGCGCTACGACGAGCTCAGAGTCTACGAATATCCCCCAAAAAGACTCACTTTCAACCCCGAAATAACTGAATGCCTCTCCCCCTTCTCCTCATCACTGCAGGGGCCCAGAAAAAAGGGTTGAATGGCTGCGTCTCGGAGGCGCGTCACAGCGTATGTGAGAAGATGCGAAAGAGCACCCTACTTAGAGCGTTAAGAGGGGCATGTGCCACCCACTGACGTCAGTGTTGCAGAGGGCTATTAATAATCATTTCCACCTGATTTGACGCCAGGGTCGGGTGGAGGTGCTGGTGGTGGTGCTGGTGGTGGTGGTGGTGGTAGAGGTGAGGGGGAGGGGGAGGGGGGGGGCACCGCGATGCAAATTAACTGTAAAAATGAAAGACATGCGTTCTTTTTTTACTTTTCGGAGTAAGGAGGAGACGAAGAAAAAAGGAAGAGAAAAGAGAACCAAAAGGGAATGGAAATGAAGCGCTACCGCCTTGTGAAAACTTTAAAGGCAGATGATGAATGAAGGGCGTGGCTCTCTGGAGGGCTTTCAGAGTTGAGGGAGATGATGGATCACATCTCATGGAGGAGAGGAAAGGAACGAATAAGGAGGGCGAGGGGCAAGAAAGGCAGCAATAGAAAAGCTGAGATTGCATCAGCAGACGCCAAGGCAGCTTGGAAGATAAAATCACGTCCTTGTCCTCCGATGGACTCGGAGCATCGACCAACGGTGTCACTGGAGCTTCAATCTGCCATTGCTCCTCTCATGTGATTCGCTCCTCTGCAGGCGCATCTCTCAACTGACCTCACACAACCAGGTTACTTAGCAGACGATTGTTTGATCCGAAGCATCCCACGAGATTAGGGTGTTACAGAGCAGCACAAGGGCAGGCTTAACATCTCCCTGGTGGATCCAACCAAGACCCTTTTAGAATATGACCCAGCTGACTGTCTCGCACCTCAGGCACTAGATTGTCTTTTCTTTCTTCAACCTCAACCGATTAACAGCCAAGGCCCTGTCAGCCGTCGACCTCCGCCACCACCACCACAGCTTTATCTACACCTAGCACCACCTTTAACCGTAGGGAAGAGTTTGTAATAACTCGCCCCATCCACAACACCACATACATCATCATAATGTCTTGTGATATACCTCCCTGCCACACATTTCCTCTCACACACACACACATACACACACAACCCTTACACACACACACACACACACACACACACACACACACACACACACACACACACACACACGCACACTCAAACACTCACGTCTGTGATTCGAATGTAGAAACTCCCTCCATATTTAACACATTTCCTAACACAGGAGACTTGATGCATAATGCTCTTCCAAGCTTTCCTCTATCCACTCCACTCCATCCACGCATGTGCTATGTTTTTCTCCCTGGCAGCAGTCCACTGTTGTGTGTCCACATGGTGGACCCGTGTCTTTTACTACACGTTGAGTAAGCTTGATTGTGAAAGGGAAGAATCAGCAGGCTGATATACCCCCCCTGTTTGACGAACCCGATGCAGCTGCTTCTCTCTCTGTGTCTTCTCTCTCCACACCTCCCCTGGCCAGATGTTACTTCCTGCTTTCTCTACATCCTTCCTGTTCATAGCATCCACTGTTCAGCCGCATTATGAACCCTCCAACCCCTTTCCCTGCCCCTCCATCCATGATGTCTTGCACGCCACGGTCCTGAAGAACAATGCCTCATACAAACCGAATCGCTTCACCACATCCGGAAGGGTCTGTTCATCCCAGATTTTAAGCGAGAATTAATTTCACAAAATCAATTGTTTGCTGCCATTGATTTTCTTTGCTCTTTTCACGGCGTGCGCGAACGGGACGTGAGTGGGTGCTGGCGGGCTGCCTGCCGTCGGCGGGGCTGTGATCGGCGACCTGCCTTGCAGCTCTTTTATTCACGCATTGTTGTGTAATCAACAATGAGCGAGCGACGTCGCGTGTCTCCTTGCGGATCGCCATCGCGGCGGTCTCAACGGGCCTCCTTATTCCAGCCTAGCCCCCGTCCTTTTCACAAAGAGCTTTATTTCATTCATTGTCTTCATTCATTTATGTATGGAGATAATACAGTCACCATGAGTCCCTGTCCATCCTCTCTCTCTCTCTCTCTCTCTCTCTCTCTCTCTCTCTCTCTCTCTCTCTCTCTCTCTCTCTCTCTCTCTCTCTCTCTCTCTCTCTCTCTCTCTCTCTCTCTCTCTCTCTCTCTCCAGCTCTCTCTCTCTCGTCTTCCAGCCAAATAAACAGGGACTCGCCACGCTCTTTCTCGCTTATCATGAGGCGCCGCACAACAACAGGAACCTCACACAGCACAGCACAGACATAAGAGTCGAGAGGGCTCAGATTCCGATGGGACTGTGTGTGTGTATCTGTGTGGAAAACATATATATGTACCCCCTATTAATATGGAGCACTGGATTCCCCCAGTGAGACAATGCCCTGAGTTAAACACCATGCAGCACTCGGGGACAATGTGGAGCCATTGATCACGTTGTGTCATCGTTAAAACCCAACTGTAATAAAGAACAAATGTCAGCCGTGCTACAGGGCCTCCACAAGATGGATGGGCTGATGCTCCGGCCATTGATTAGGAGATATGTTTATGGAGGGAAAGATCAACACAAGGGCTCAGACAGAGAGATTGCGCCTTCCTCCTCTCCCCTACAAGTCCGGCTCACAGTGACTTTGTGGATGTGTGTTTTTTCTTGCGCCACCATGTGATATAAGTGCACTCTGACTACACAATATTGCTGTGGTGTGATTAGCGTGTGAGATGGAGCACAGGGTGGAATAGCCATGATTGTCTGTGGATAATTACCCAAATTGGTTAGATGGTACTTAATTGGGTTGTTTGAAATTGCTGTGTGGCTAATGTGCGTGCGTGCGTGCGTGCGTGTGTGCGTGTGTGTGTGTGGTTTGCTTGTGTGTACAGTTAGGGTAGACAAATGAACAAATTACTCTATTTGTAGGCACAGCCATACAGAAGGCAGTCTCTTTTCTCAGCATCTCTACAGAGACCCCCTTTTGGAGCGTACCTCAATACAATATGAGAACAGGTGCATTAGGTAAAAAGGGCAAGAAACAATAGGACAATGGCAAAGAATTATACAGAGGATAAACACATCAATAAAATGGAGAGGAGGCATGATGACTTTACAACATCATAGGCTTGTATGTTGGATTAATGTTTGAGTGTGCATTAAAGTCAGCGTGCGTCAGGTCTCCAGTGTGTGGGTGCGTGTGCGTGTTTGCAGAAGTGCGTATGCTTGCACATTTGTGAGTAGCAACACGTGTGACCCTGCAAGAGATTTTGTTCATTTCTGACACCGAACCGATCAAATAAAGCC
>NC_136936.1:18347346-18432346 GCF_949987615.1 Pollachius pollachius
TACCAGGAACCCATTATCCTCAAGTGCTGCCATATTCCAGAACTGCAACCTACCCGGAGTGCCCAGAATTACAAGGTGTTCAGTGCTTAGAGACATGGCCAAGGTAAGGAAGGCTGAAACCCGACCACCACTGAACAAAACACACAAGTTGAAACGTCAAGACTGGGCCAAAACATTTCTGAAGACAGATTTTTCAAAGGTTTTATGGACTGATGAGATGAGAGACTCTTGATGGACCAGATGGATGGGCCCGTGGCTGGATCAGTAACGGACACAGCGCTCCACTTCGATTCAGACGCCAGCAAGGTGGAGGTGGGGTACTGGTATGGGCTGGTATTATTAAAGATGAGCTAGTTGGACCTTTTGGGTTGAAGATGGCCTCAAAATCAACTCCCAAACCTACTGCCAGTTTTTAGAAGACACTTTCTTCAAGCAGTGGTAAAGGAAAAAGTCTGCATCTTTCAAGAAGACCATGATTTTTATGCAGGACAATGCTCCATCCAATGCATCGAAGTACTCCACTGCATGGCTAGCCTGTAAAGGCCTTAAGGATGAAAAAATAATGACATGGCCCCCTCCCTCACCTGACCTAAACCCTATTGAGAACCTGTGGGCCCTGCTTAAACGGGAGATTTACAGTGAAGGAAAACAGTACACCTCTCTGAACAGTGTCTGGGAGGCTGTGGTTGCTGCTGCACAAAAAGTTGATTGTCAACAGATCAAGAAACTGACAGACTCCATGAATGGAAGGCTTCTGACAGTTATTGAAAAGAAGGGTGGCTATATTGGTCACTAATTTCTTTTTTTTGATATGTCAGAAAGGTTTATTTGTAAATTTCGAGCTATTTTGTTATTCTCACTTTAACAGATGAAAATAAACAAGTGAGATGGGAAAATGTTCGTTTTTTCACTTAGTTGCATAATAATTCTGCACACTAATAGTTGCCTACTAATTGTGCACATTCTCTTAAGAAAGACAAATCCTCACTTTTTTCTTTTAGTTAGTTCACTGTAGTTGTTCAATAATAAAATAAATCCTCAAAAATACAACTTGCCTAATAATTGTGCACAGTGTATATAAAGGCACCTGGGCTTTGTATGTCTGTCTGTCTGTCTGTCTGTCTGTCTGTCTGTCTGTCTGTCTGTCTGTCTGTCTGTCTGTCTGTCTGTCTGTCTGTCTGTCTGTCTGTCTGTCTGTCTGTCTGTCTGTGTGTGTGTGTTTAAGAGGGGGAGGGATTGACAGAATAGCACAGTGGGAGAGCAGACATGGAAGACGTAAACTGATAAGCAGATAAGAAAGGCACGAGAGGACGAATCCAAAAATGGAGATGTTTAGCAAAGAGGGGATTGGAAGAAAAAAAAGCAGAAGCAAGACACAAATGGGCTTGTTTATACATGAATTCCTGGCCAGGCATTAAGCACTATGGAATTGAGCCACGCAGGGCTAATGAAGAGGCTCATAAAAACAGACTTGCACTTAACGGGAAGCCAAGGCTTTCTTACCATCCATCCATCCATCCATCCTCTATCTAGTATTCATCCATCCATCCATCCATCCAGCCATCCTCTGCCCATGGTTCATCCATACATCCATCCATCTATCCTCCATCAATCTATCCATCCTTTATCCATCCATTCATCCATTCATCCATCCTCCTACCCCCATCCATCCATCTATTCACCAGCCAAGTGGACTTCATATTTCTCAACGACTACCTTATCTAACTTTGATGGAATAAAACAGACTGAGAACACACTGGCCCAGATGTCGGTCGAGGAAAGCAGTTTAACAACCTGTTCCGTTAATGAAGAACATATGTGCATAAAAAGGCCTGGGGCATTTTAATGACAGACATTCTGTCAAATTGTCTCCCTCTCTCTCTCATGCCACTGCTATTGTGTCTCTCCGGTCCTCAACAGCAGAGAACCCAAAGCCTCACGCTGTCCAAACTCAAGTCCACACGGTGTTTTGAGCGCCGGTAACCAGGGATTAATGGAATGGGACTGGATTGGATCGACTACGCAGGTAGGTGTTAAGGTTTGAGGAAAAAAAAATGCTGAATATAATTTAAATTTGCACAAGAGGTCATACACTATAGTAATTCCTCAAGAGACTCGCTTTTTGCAATCTCAATGCCAACAATGCCAATGCCACTGTGGCCCCCCTTAAACCTTTACAAGCTTAGAGAGAGAGAGAGAGAGAGAGAGAGAGAGAGAGAGAGAGAGAGAGAGAGAGAGAGAGAGAGAGAGAGAGAGAGAGAGAGAGAGAGAGAGAGAGAGAGAGAGAAACATAATAGCCATCAGAGGTGCTTTTGAGCCATGCTGCTCAAAGAAGCCATTACAGAAAGCTGAGACAATGCAGTGCCGGCGACAGCCCATCATTTTCTAAATCACATTTTTCTCGTCTATGAAATCATCTATAGTGCATTTTTACAGCCAATTTATGGTAAATTGCTAAGTCATAAGGATTTCAACAGTCTTGTAATTTCCGTTGCGCAAGCCGGCGCAATATTCTGTTATTTGATCAGAACCATGTCTCCGGGCCACTCATGGTTCCTGTGTGCATACCAATGTTTAATTCCGGCGGCGAGGGGTGTCCATGATATTGAAGCTGTCCACCGGTGGGACGCTGTGTGGGTGGACAGTTTGGATTATCAATGGCTGCGAGGTCATTTTGCTTTGGTACAGATCAACTGACAAATCGATTTTGCATTAACGACGCTGGGTCACTGAAGATCAGGCAGCAGGCTTACAGGCAGTGATAAATATATTCAATGACTACATAGGGAGTGTGTTTGCAAACTCATTTGTTGGGCATACTGTATCTGACTTCCAATCCACCGCAGGCGTTCAATAATTGTATTTACTTGAACTTTTCACCAGGGACCACGTTTCTTTTCATGGGTACTCACAGTTCTAAATCTGGTTGACGTAAAGGTTATCCGCTTCTAGTGTTTGGCCACGATGAGATATTGTTTGATGGATCGCACTTTTGCTTTTGTAAGTTTGTTACTCATAACTCTTGGGAAAACGTTAGAACATAATCCAATTAAGGTTTTTAGAACCAAGCCCTGTGCATGATGCTCACGCATCCTGAAAGCTACTCTACTAAAGAGGGGGGGAAACAGCTGCACACATGCTGAATGCTACTCATAAATGCACCAAACAAGGTAAAGAAGAGAACCACAACAACACAGCTTGAAACCTGATGAACTGCGTTGTCGTTATTCTGAACCATGACTCTGATGGTGAGCCAGCCGGCGAGACTCCTGTGAGATGCTTCTGAACCCAGACGACCATCTGAGCTGCAGTCTGAGAGAACCCTGGGAGGGGGCCCACTGTATTGTGAGTGGTGGAGCGTGGTGATGAGGTCATTCCAAGGCAGGGAGACACTACCTCCTTGGAGAGATGCAATATTGTTTGGCCATGGGGACACACACACATATACACACAAAGAACACACACACACACACACACACACACACACACACACACACACACACACATGCACATGGCACAGGCTAACTCCTAAGCAAACACATTTCCGTAAATATTGATTTGAGCTTCTTCGGATTTTCCTTGATAAACACAGTCCCTATTCCTTGTAAGGACGTAGACATCTCCCCAAACAGCCTCATGTCTAACATTGATGGATTGTAACAATTTATCACACACACACACACACTCCAGGGACTTTGTTTAGGAGACATTATATGATGCAAAACCTAATTAGCCTGGCTCGTTAACGGAAGCAATCAATGGAATTTGTTTTTATAGTATTTGTTGAACATATCAGTACATTGATATGTCGTTTTAGGGCGTTGGTCAGTTGGTGAGCGATGTTCTACAATCATTAGAATATATGAAGCAGAAGCTCTGAGAATATATATACAGAGACATGCCGCTCACATTGCGTAGACACATAACATGTACAACGGTAAAGCTGAATTGCAATTTAAAGGTGTGTGTCAATGCAGAAACTGCTATTCATTGGGTTGTTGCCAGACATTTGTCAACCAATTGTCATGGGAGACTAATTGCTATGTACAATAAATGGGCTCATCCACTATGCAACTGTAAGAAATCCGAAAAAAAAACTAAAAATTATTGCAGTCATCTATCTTGCATAGAAGTCCATTAGTTTTGAGCAATATCAACATTGTAAGGTCAAAATCACATTGAGCGTTTTGACCGTTTCTTAGTGCACATAAGGAACGGCTGTTATCCTACCTAATTAGGACAAACACCTCACCTAACATCCACTGTGGAAGGGGCCCCAGAGGTGAGCATAGCCCACATGCCGTGATTAATCCAAACGGTGAAACTGAATACTCGCTAATTTTAAAGCAAGTTTTCTAATCTCATAGTGTTAATTCCTACCACCGCCCCCCCCCCCCCCCCCCCCCACAGGTTCCTCCCGGACACATTTCGAGGTCGGTCCAAACCCCTAATCCGTCCAAGACCCAGTTAGAAGCACATCCGGTTGAGACCCTACAACATCTCTGGGCCTGTCCCGATTCAACTCCAAACTCAACTTCAGTAACTTTTTTGGGATTAAAGGTGTTGCCCACCCTGAAGGCACACGCTTCCCCGTTCCAAAAAAATATCCCCCCCCTTCCCCCCCCCACCCCAAGGACCGCAGGCCCGATCTGGGGCGGGAACACAGATGTTGAACCCAACAGAGCAGTCTGGGGACTCTGGTGAGGGGGAGAGGGATGGGCGGGGCTTAATATGTCCTTAAGATACTCTCTCTCACTCTCTCTCTCTCTCCACTCTGAATTTCAGCCTATCTTTTATTCATACACATCCCCCGGAACGGCTTGTCTCTCTGCCATCATCTGAGGTTGTTTCTCAGCCTCTGTCATTCACACACACACACACACACACACACACACACACACACACACACACACACGTGCGCACGTACACACGCACATTAATGCAAACGCTCACATGCACTTTTGCACGCGGTCCCAGAGCTCTTATAATTTTTTGAGAGTCTATTTTTAGTGGGAAAAGTAATTGAGGTGGAAAGTTCCATCTGTCCAACACACTCATATCCAGCTGCTCCTTTTTAGCAGCCGGCTGAGAGAGGAGGTGAAAAAAAAGCACTACTTACGCATCAATTTGCCAGATAAAACTGACGCGGACAGGGTTTTTTCACTTATTTTTTGGGTAACTATCTGTTCTGCATCAATAGGATGTTTTCATCAAAGGTTCGAGTGCTTGAGGTGCTTTCAGTTGCAGAAAAAAAGAGGTTTGCTTTGAAAGACGAGCTTTGATTATGGAGAGCGCGAGCCTAGTTAAATGGCTCAGCGAGCTGTGAACGCTCTTGGTCACCTCTCCAACAAATCAGGCCCTCCTCTCATCACTCTCTCTCTCTCCGCATGGCCACTTGTTATCCTCACTCCAGTTAACTCTGTTCACCTCCACAAAAGTTAAATGGTAAAAAAATAACTGAATTGTCTGACTTGTTGAATTGTGCAACATGTTTCACAAGCCTCCTGTTTTTGTAAAAAAGCATGCACACACACACATGCACACGTACACACACACGCACACGCACACACACACACAAGCACACACGGTGTGCACTGGTAACCGTATAGATCCTGCGGCCAATGTGCTACATTATGTACGACTGGGTGATTGAACATGTAAAAATAATAAATGAGAGAATAGTGAATCACAAACACAGCATGCAAATATCATGAAATATCACACTGGATGATCAACCAGAGTCACACAGAGAGAGTGAGAGTGAGAGTGAGAGAGAGGGAGACCGAGAGAGAGAGAGAAGGGTGAAACTGATCTTAAATGCGGGCCTAAGGCAGACAGGGCCATCATGCACATAAACCACACATCCCATGTCATGTGAGTGCCGTGAATAGTTTTAAACGCACGGGGGGGAAGTGGGGAACTAAGAACGCTTTGTGTCCCTCAAGGACAAAAAACATCAGAGACATCCTGGGCAAGTGTTCCCTCCAAGCATATCTTGTCTATCGTGTTGTGACATGGAGAGCTAAGAGGCCACTAACCAACTCCAGTTGAATTCTGCCGAAATGGCGTGTGTATCACTGGAGGCAGAGGGGAAAGTCCAGAGAAAAGATGATCCAATCAGTCCATAAACACCGAGCCAAATCATTGCCTATTCCGATGATTTCCAGAACGTCTATATCAGGCCCTTTATCTTTGGTTTCACGCTCTACGGGCGGCTCTGAATACTCTGCCACTTTTGCCTGTGTGCTCACCCAGCTGCAAGATGGCGAACGCAAAGGGGAGGAAAAAAAGAGTGATGCAATTTTAATGCTCAGCTTGGGGAGGCGCATGCTTGTCAGCCGGTCACGAGAGACAGCCTGTCCAGCGCTCATGTTGACTGTGTGACCAGGACACCTGCGGTGAGACGCACGCAACGCCTAACTCCTGTCCCCAGCATTGTGGAGCACATCTCTCTCACTATTCTGCGCCCCTTTCCTTCGAAGTCTTTGAACACTGCTGCGTATTATACTGCCAACAAACACACATAGCATGGTGAGTGTTTGTGTATGTTTGTGTGTGTATGTGTGTATGGATATGTGTGGGCCTGCGTGTGCGTGCATGTGTGCATGCATTTTTGTGTGTGTCTGAGTGTGTGTGTGTGTGTGTGTGTGTGTGTGTGTGTGTGTGTGTGTGTGTGTGTGTGTGTGTGTGTGTGTGTGTGTGTTTGTGTGACACCCAGAACAAGGAACAAGGGATGGTAACTGTGGACCACCGGGAGTTTTCCAAGGGCATAAACAGGGAACATGAAGTCATACCTAAAGCAAGGTGTCTGCCATCCTGGCCCAGCAGCTCATTACGACACGATAACTCAGGTCAGCGCTTACATAACCTGATCAATGGGAGCGGATAGTGACACGCTCCACATGCAGGGGGTGGAGGAGGACACTGATACATCCAGGCAAAACAAACAGGCACACAAATGATAAATCAATGCACACGTCTGCTGCTGCAGCAGTTATTCACTGGAATATTGGCCCTTCTCCCTGTAGATGTATCAGATGAAATTGCCTGCGTGTGTGTGTGTTTGTGTGTTTGGTTGTGTGTGTGTGTTTCTGTGTTTAAACAGGTTTGATGGTTTAAACACTGCTCTCGTTTCCTCTGAAGTTTGCTTTTGTTCCAACCCTCTCCGGGTTGGAGAGGGTTGGAGAGTTATATTTTGAGGTGTCAGTTTAAATCGTCCAATGATTTATAGCAATAAGTCCAAAAATCAATTTTTCCCCAAACAATGAGAACCTCAGCGAAATAAACAATACTATTGTTATGACTGGCGTGTGCGCGCAGTCCCCCTGAGTGAGCATGGGGGGACGGCCATGCACGAGCAGCCCATGACTAACCGCTCCAGTGAAGCACCTCGTAATCAGAGGCAGACTCAATCTCGTACCCCAGTGTGTGGGACTCTTCAGCTGACGTATCTTTAATAGACATGTCACCTCGGTACAGTTGCCCGTGAATTGAGGGGAGGCTGAAGTAATTGGCCCTCTAAATTGGGTTTGGGGACTTTAAGTGTTTATTCTGATAAAGGCCTGATTATCCCCCCCCCCCCCCCCCCCCTTTATTCCCATGGACGGAAAATACGTCCAAAAAAACATTGACCAAGAGCATATAGCGAATAAAAAGTGAATTCGTCAGGAAAAGACGAAGATCATCCCTTAAAAATGACTACCTTGTGGTTAAAAAATAGTTTTTGTACATACATATATTGTATGTTTCTTATCGTCGTATGTTTTTTGTACATCCCATAGGTTTCGCTCCCTAATCGCTGCCTCACTGTTGATAACGAGGTCTGTGTTGTGTCACATGCACCGTGTTCCTCTTAATCGCGGGGATTACCGGCGCAGCCCTACACCGTCTGCTCCCGTTTCTATTTCAAATCACCCGGACGTCCCACCACCGTGGTGGGACCCCGGCACCACGACAGCGTAGCCTGCTCGCAAAGTTACGGGATGAATTTATTTTCCCCCGAGCAATTAAAAGTGCGTCTTCTTCTTGAGAAGTGCAGGAGGACCATGCTTTAAACTGTGCTTCAGTTTGTGTGGAGATGCCCGGGATAGGTCAGCAGAATCACGCATGTTGAGGAGGGGATCACACGGCTTCATGGGATCTGGAGATGTCGTTGGCACGATATATATATATATATATATTTCATGTTATTGTAGATAGAGTAAAGGCCTACATCTGTTTGGAAAATACTGACAAACAAGACCATTGGTAATGACTTTATAAGTGGTTTATAGGATGCTCACAGGGTGCTGCATGCTTCCAGTAAATATACTGCATGCTTCCAGTAAACACACTACATGCTCCCAGTAAACATACTGCATTCTTCCAGTGAACATGGCACTGTGGAACAAGTAGCCTAGAGACAAGAGCTGCGACTCAAGTTGTAGAGAAACGGAAAACTTACCCTCCATGCAAAAAATGACAATCCAGGCTATCCAGAGGTCCGAGTTATGAAACTTCAACATGGTTCCTAGTGGGTCAGTGAGTCTCTGGGACTCAGTATCACCTCCTCGCTGAGTTCAAATGTCTTCTCTCACAGTGTGTCGTCGGATTGAAAGAAGCTTTCCCGCGCCTCGGCATACATGAATGCATATATCAACCGCAAATGCATGCGCGGGAAGAAAGCGCGTAAAATGTTTCAAAAGTTCTCCGTCCTTCCACGATGCGAGCGGTTCACTTGTTCGGCGCTCGTGTTGTGCTCCTCTCCTCTAGTTCTCCGTTAGTTCCTCCACCGCTGCTGCTGCTCCGTCCACACACGCTTCCTAACACCGTTCGGCATTTCCCCGGTCACCACTCAACTCAATCACAAAATCATCCGTGGCTGACTGGTTGTTGTTATCATTACATTAACTAACACAACATTGGAAAGTGTCCACTTTTCTCTTCAGGTTGCTCACTCTCCTACGCGCCCTGTGCGCCATGGTCTGCTGTCGCTGGCTCGCGCTCCACCCGCTGCAGCAACGATCTATTTGGAACGCTTGATTGAGACAAGAGCGAGTCCGGGTGTTGCCAGGATACCGCTGACGCCACTGAGGAGGAGACACGTCAGCGCCCCCCCTGGCGAGGATGGAATTACAGGATACCTCACAGTGCACAGTGGAGAGATGGGAAGAGGAAAAGATGAAGTCCATTGGTAACCCTTTGCAATAAAGGTACATGAATTAACCATTAAGTACGTTTATGCAGTAATAAGAATTAACTTACAGCTAATTAACAGTTAACTATTTGTGTATCATTCACAAATGGTGTTCAAGTCTAATAATGCTGGTCATTTTAACTAAGGTATTATTGTAGACATTATTTAATAGGGTTAGGGTTAATCCTAAACCTAATCCACTACTAAGTATCGGAGGTGGTGTGCCAGTGCAACCAGAGATACTTTAACTAGCAAGAACTCAACTACAAATGCAAAACTCTAGCCCTAACCCTGACCCTTAACCCTAAACTTAACCTCTATGCTCATGTTATTCAATAAGTATTACTTATTTATTTACTATGTCTTGTGCTGACGTAACTATTTTTAATTAAAGGTTAATGATTGGACCCTTTTTGAAAAGTGTTATTAGTCCCTTTATTTGGATTGTTACATTCAGGCCCTTATCCCTCATAGTTCTTGTTTGCAAGGTTTAGTTTTACAAGTCCATTGGTAACCCTTTACAATAAAGGTACATGAATTAACCATTAAGTAAGTTTATGCGGTAATAAGAATTAACTTACAGCTAGTTAACAGTTAACTATTTGTGTATCATTCACAAATGGTGTTCAAGTCTAATAATGCTGGTCATTTTAACTAAGGTATTATTGTAGACATTATTTAATAGGGTTAGGGTTAATCCTAAACCTAATCCACTACTAAGTATCGGAGATGGTGTGCCAGTGCAACCAGAGATACTTTAACTAGCAAGAACTCAACTACAAATGCAAAACTCTAGCCCTAACCCTGACCCTTAACCCTAAACTTAACCTCTATGCTCATGTTATTCAATAAGTTTTACTTATTTATTTATTTACTATGTCTTGTGCTGAATTAACTATTTTTAATCAAAGGTTAATGATTGGACCCTTTTTGAAAAGTGTTATTAGTCCATTTATTTATTGATACATTCAGGCCCTTATCCCTCATAGTTCTTGTTTGCAAGGTTTAGTTTTACAAGTTTAAAAGAATGGATGGTGTCGACTCGGGACACCCACCTGATGGGGGATAGGCCCCTACTGGGCTAAGGGGGAGGCTATGCAGAGTCTAGTAGAACAAGTGAGTCTTGAAGTGCAGAGTGAACGAATCTAGACGCCTCATTCTCTTCTACTTTTGTTTGTCCACTGCTGGAATGAGAGTAAAAGAACAGGCTGTCGCTGCATGTCTAGATTACTAATACTTTGTTTTTATTGATGAGTGAATCAGAGTAACCAAAGTTCCCATCTGAACTCCCTCCCTGCGCTGATGGCTGCTGGCCATGGAGTCCTGGAGTTCAGTGTTGAAAGGAGCAGGGGGAACATTGGATTTATTGGCCTCCGCAGATTCTGTCGGGCCTTTTTTCTTCAGTCGCGGAGGAGTTCTTCCCCGCCAAAGTCACCGTCAACGCTGCTGGGGGTTTAATCTCTGACACGCACGCACGCACGCACGCACGCACACACACACACACACACACACACACACACACACACACACACACACACACACACACACACACACACACACACACACACACACACACACACACACACACACACTCAGTCAGTCATGTGAAGGCATCCCTTAGGCTGGGTTAAAAAATGGACAATGCATCCCCTATATCAGAATCCCAAAAGAGATCTAAAGACACTATGTTTTTGTGTGTTTCTTTTGTGTTAATTCCATATTTGCCGAAGCTCTTTGTGCTTCTTGCAGCTGCTCAAACATGGCACATAAACACTCCC
Organism: Pollachius pollachius; assembly: GCF_949987615.1. Lineage (NCBI taxonomy): Eukaryota > Metazoa > Chordata > Actinopteri > Gadiformes > Gadidae > Pollachius > Pollachius pollachius. Next base: position 18,358,300 of record NC_136936.1, read on the forward strand.
AAGGAGGGGGCTGGACGCCACTGCCACAGTGGGTATTTGTCAACAGTCTCAGATTGAATGTTTCAGTCAATCCTTCACGTAGGTCCATGGATATCTCCCCCTACTATCACTGATATTAGATCCATTGGAAATTAATATTGTTTAGTTTCTGCAAAATCTTTACCATATGCTCAAAGCAACAGAAATTGACGAGAAGAAGCATGGGAAACAATGTTGATGCCAGGGAGTGTTGTTATCAATATCTCGAATAACACCGTTAGCAAGAAAACTGTTTGGTCCGGTTTGATAGACATTTTCAGTTTAACACACACACACACACACACACACACACACACACACACACACACACACACACACACACACACACACAGACACACACACACACACAGACACACACACACAAATACACGTTTGCTTTGTAAGCCTAATATTTTATATCTTTGAATGTATTAAGCCAGCAGGGTTTCTTAACCTCGCCTGCACGTGTCTGTCTCAATTAATGTTTTTGATATTTTCTGAATATATAAAAGTTAATAAAAAATGTATGTATATATAGCTTTACGTGTTATTTGTTGCTTGTATGTGCCAATCATCAATGCTTGAGTATTTGTGAATGTTGAAACGTCTTCAGGCGGTTTTTGGTTGGAAGGTTACAAATAACTGACTGTTACATGCTGCCATCTAGTGGGAAAAACAGTAACAACATTAAAAAATAGATAATGTTTCTGTTAGTCTTTTTAAGCTGCAGAAGAGACCATAATCGTGATCTAGTATTTCCACTGAGCTGCATATTCTCACGAGCCATTTAATGTCACTTATAAAGCCTGTCCGCTAAATTGCTGCATTCTTATCTTGTGCGCCTTAAGATTAGTCATGTTCATATGTACATGAGAGTATGCCTTGTCATCGTCTTGGTGACCACAGCTGTTGTTGTGTGGGCCTGTGTGTAAGTGTGGGCGTTGTCAATGTAATAAGTTAGTAAACTAGATGTATTACGTTAAACCAAATAGGTGAAATTGTTGGTTGTGGCATCAGTTGCAACCGATTCTGATTCATTCTTTATTCCAAGAGGATAATGAGTTTCATAGTTGGAAAATGGCAAGGGACACATTAGCACAACATCAAGGGTTTGTTGCTGATGAAACCGTGGATCCATAATCCATCGGATGGAGGGAGTGGAGGGGGCTGGGATTATGGCCAGTGAATGAGGTGGGGTATGTAAGTGTGCACTGCTGTCCATGCTGCTAAATCCTGTTCTAATGTTTCCTCATGTGGAGTATGGGTTGCTGGGGTATCTGGTTCCAAAATGAGCCTTATTTTTTTATTATTATGAATACTTAGGATGGAGGTCATAGCCAACGAGGATGACTATGAATAGGTCAGAGTTCAAGTTTTTACCTTTGTACACTTTCTATTCATCATGCCGAGAATGAGGAAGAGTATGATTATTAAGGGCGTGACCAGAGGACTTGGAGAAAGTAGATTTGCTTGTTTAAGAGGGAGAGGCAGGGATGTGGTCATACCACATCTTGGAGCCACACCAAGAATTCCTGTCAGGTGTGTTTTTTTTCTCTCCATTAAACAAGCACTGTTTACAGCTTCAACATGAGCTTGTTCATTAAGGACAAAATGTATGTTTGAAGGTTTTAAATACTTCCAGGGTTATAACTGATGCAAAGGCCAATACAACATGACTCAGGCTGTACCTTGTGACCATATGTGAATGTTATCATACAGTAAATAATGTTTGTGATTGAAATTGCTTGCGTAATCCTACAAAACCATGAACCAATAAAACGCAAAACCGTGTTAAAACCCATGTCAATCCAGGACAGAAAAACAAAACAAACATGTTTTGAAGCACCATTTAGTAGTTTACATTGTAGTAAGAACACATATTTTGTCACCAGGCCAGTTAAGAAACAACAGATGTATAGTTCATAGGCAGACAGCATACATACAGCAGTAGTAAATGTTACAAGTACTCAGCGAACTGTTGTTCCTCATCCTTGCATCAGATATTTAGTCCTGTAGCAAAACAAAAAGAGGTGTGTTAGCATAGAACACATTTTCAAAGAACATCCTACAAGAACCAGCATCTGCAATATCACCAGCAGAGCAGCCATTACAATGACACTTTTGTCTGACTACCATTTGTGTACACGTTAACATCATTTCCATGGATACAATCTTTTTTTACAACTCCTATCCGATCTTTTGCTCTCCCACGCCCAGGGTGTGTACTTTCTGAAGCATTACAGTAGCGTTAAGGAATACTGTTGTATAATCAGACACCCTCTGATAATCAGACAACCACAACTCTGTCATCATCATGTTGATCGGTACAAAAGTTAGGTTAAGTATGTTCACTACAACTAGGCCTGGACGATATGCACTAGTGTATGGCCCAAGAGTAGATAGAGTAACACCCAGATTAGTAGTGCAGGACAACTCAACATTGTGTATCATCATTGTTTACACCATTCAACTTGAAAGTGAACTTGAAGTGCAGCTGTGATCCAATATTCATCCTTAAAAAAATATCAAAGTGTCCATTCATTTAAAACAGAGATATTTGCCCTGATAATCGTGACAATAAAAGCAATCACTCTATATTGTCGAGTTGGAGACGATATAGAGTGATTGCTTGTTTCAGAGTTAAGGGATTCTTAAAATAACTGCTCACAAAAGCTGTTCTGGTAAGGAACTCAATTCTTAGCCTTTAATTGTTTTATCAAGGAGTAAACCTTTGACCCAAGGTGCGCCAGGTGTGTGACCTGTTGTGCTAGATTTTTGGAGGCGCCATGATAATAAAACACCGGCCTACAATGGGTTGTTTACCGTGCTCACTCAAAAGAGTCATAGCTAGTTTGATGATAGAATAGTACATTAGGACTTTTAGTTTGGTATATACATATACATATACACACACACACACATATATACATATATATATATATATATATATATATATATATCACAATTAAAATGACATTTTGGGACAACTAATATTTGTTTAGAATCAGAGTGTGACTTTGCATGACCTACCGAGTCACTACTTGAGGAGGAGGAGGAGGATGACGAAGAGGAGCCACTTCCGTGCTCCTTTTTCTTGTGCTCCCCGTCTCCGTGTTTCTTGTGCTTCTTCTCTCCTCCGTGCTCCTTGTCCTTCTTCTTGTGCTGCTTGTCTTTCTTGTGCTCCTTGCCAACTCCCTTGTGTTTCTTGTCTCCCTTGCTCTTGTCGTGGTCCTTTGACTTGTCCTTGCAGTCAGACTGTGATGGAACCCAAAAGAAACAAAGAATCATGTTGACTGCATATTCATATTTTAGTGACATAACTATAAAATGAATCAAGAGAGTGCGTAAGAGTAACACCCATTACAGAGGAATCATCGAGGATCGGCTACTGCTAGGCAGACAAAGTTTAGTAAGCTGTTTTGATTGGATAGTTTATTAAAATATGTTTGCAACAACAGACCATGACACAGTTGGTAGAAAAGACACTGTAGAGTAAACGTTATTTGAATATAATTTGGATATGCTTCAATATATCTGCGCAGATGCTCATATTAAATTTCATACCTTGCCCTTTTTGTCCTTTTTGCCGAAAAAGGAAAACTCTGTGCTATTTGCATCGTTCTTCTTCACCTCGTCAGGTTCGCAGGCTAGATAATAACAGACAGACAGACGGACAGACAGTCAGTCACAAAATTGAATTGTCGTCTCCATGGTCTAGATGTGATCCACTTTCTAATATGGTTCAAGAGCCCCAAATGGTCTCGGGTCATGCGTCCGCAATGTGTAGGTAGGCCTACAATTGTAGAGCATGAAAGCAAACATTCAGCATTACAGATAATGGGAGAGAATGCCCCAGCCAAGGAAATATTGATCCAAAAACACTGGATCGGCCCATCGCTTCTACCTGTCAACTTGGCTGCGCTGTCACAACTTTTCCCCACAACAACAACTAGGTTACTACTAGATCTACACATTTCAGGAAACATTTCAAGAACCCAACACGAATATTCCACATTGTATGAATTCTTCAAAGGTAACGGATAAAAGTTACCTGACTCCAGACTGAAATCCATGGTTGTTTAGCTGCTGCGAGGCTGTGTCTTCGGGACAGTGACGTGAACATCGCACGACGAGCTTCTTTTATGGTTACAGGAATACCGGTCTAGCGACTCTTGGGCCCACACCCCCACGCGCCGGCACAAGGGCTGCCATAGGACAGGCTCTTCTGCCTCTGAGGGTTCAAAGGGCCTTTCAGAGATAAATAAAATAAACAGCTATCATATGAAGGTCCTCTCGCTCTTAATAGCTCTGAAGATTCCTTAACGAGTGAAAGGACCCGGAAGTATTTAAGTGTCAGCCATGATGTCAGCATGAAGTGCTGTTCAAATTATGTTAATGCTAAGGAAAGGGGATTCAATGCTTCCTTTCTTATCTCCTTTAGCATAGGGTACACTGGGACATCCTTAGCGAAAGGAAAGGAGATAACGCTGTCCCAAAATTTCTTGTTGCAGGAACCATTCGCCCATTCATGTAAATAATCGATCAAAAAATGACTGATTATTTTTCTATGCAATCACACAAATTGGCATCTGTGTCCATGAATATGATTTGACAGGAGTGTGAGCGTGAGCAATCATCAATTTGGCAACTGTTTAGTATCCCTTTGTGACTGGTAGCCTACATGCCTTTTTTAATTTCAAGTTTTAGAGCTCCGGGAGTCCGCAAACAGCAACAATCACTTCTCCTCCATGCTGCTGTTCACGCTGGACTGCAGGGAGTGAACGCTGATTGGCTGTTATGTTACGTCCCTCAGGGAGTGAACGCTGGTTGGCATTGTGGGAGTTGTCGTCTTCAATCCGCAAGCGCCAAAAAATCACTGTCTGCCTTTTCTCTGTCAAGGAGGCACAAAATTAGAAATTTATGTTACTATTCGACTAAATATATGATCCACTTTCAATACAGATTCATGTCTCCACCTGTGAAGTATCCCTTTAAGCAGGCTGGGCGTTGGCATGGGAATGGGTGGGAGTTCCAACAGAGGGATGACGTCACTCCTTGTAATTCTGGACGTTCCAGGACCTCTAGCAGCGGTCAACAAACAAACACAACACAAACAAACAAACACACAACAAATAAAAATATTTCCGGTCCGGCCATGTCCCCACGTCTCTGAAAACTGCTGTCATCAAGCCATTACTCAAAAAGCCCAGCCTTGACCCCAAAGCACCTGCCAACTACCGCCCCATCTCCAACCTCCCTTTCCTATCAAAGGTGTTGGAAAAGGTTGTTTCTGCCCAACTCCACAACCACTTCATAACAAACAGTCTTTATGAGAAGTTCCAGTCTGGTTTCCGCTCTGGCCACAGTACGGAAACTGCCCTGGTCAGGGTCACCAATGACCTGCTGATAACTGCTGATGCTGGCTCTCCATCACTTCTCATCCTTCTCGACCTCACCGCAGCATTTGACACCGTCGACCACCACATCCATCTACACCGCCTTCACTACTCCATCGGTCTCTCTGACACTACCCTGGCATGGTTCACATCATATCTCTCGGACAGAACAGAGTATGTATCCCTGGGTGATGCTAAATCGTACACGCACTCTGTCACTTGTGGTGTCCCTCAAGGATCAGTCCTTGGCCCCACCCTCTTCACGCTATACATGCTCCCCCTTGGTCGTGTCATCAGCCAGCATGGAATATCTTTCTACTGCTACGCTGATGACACCCAACTCTACATAAAAACAAACCCAACCCCCTCTGCAGCCCTATCCACACTTTCCACCTGCCTGGAGGAGATAAAGGTGTGGATGGCGCCAACTTCCTGCAGCTCAATGGCTCAAAAACAGAAGCCATTCTTGCTGGCACTCCACAGTCCCGGTCATCCACTATCACCAACATCAGCTTCTCCGGCCACGACATCCACCTCTCATCCTTAGTCACTAACCTCAGTGTCAGAATGGACCCTCACCTGATCTTTGAGGCCCACATTCTACATCTTTGCAAATCCTCCTTTTTTCACCTCAGGAACATTGCAAAACTCGCCCAATATTCACTCTCCCCGATTCCGAAAAACCTGTCCACGCCTATGTCTCCTCCAGGCTTGACTACTGCAACGCACTCCTCATCAGGATCCCCAGCAAGAACATCCAACAGCTGCAGTACATCCAGAATTGTGCTGCCAGGATCCTGATGGGGGTGCGGAAGTACCACCACATCACACCCATCCACAAATCCCTCCACTGACTTCCTGTCCAGTACAGGATCAAATTCAAGATCTCCCTTCTGTCCCACCAGTGCCTCCATGGCACTGCCCCCCTTCACCTCAAAAAACTCATCACCCCCCATTCCTCCTCACGCCATCTACGCTCTGGACTGGACAACCTCCTCCAGCTTCTGAGGACAAGGCTCCGAATTATGGGCGATCGCGCCTTCTGCTCAGCTGCACCCAGTCTGTGGAATGCTCTCCCTGACCATCTAAGGGCACCACAGACTGTGGATTATTTTTAAAAAGGCCTAAAAACACATCTAGAGACATTTAGAAAAGCCTTTGGCTAAACTGCTATTTTAAATGATTATCTTTCTCTGTTATTTTTCTTTTTAATCTAGTTAGTCTTTTATGTTGTATTCATCTTTTATTGTGCATTGTAGCACTTTGAGGTCATAGAGTTGATGTAAAGTGTGTTATAAATAAAATGTATTATTATTATTATTATTATTATTATTATTATTATTATTATCCATTTGTATGGTACGCCGGTACATCCGACCTGTTCTATCAAGATTGTGACGTAATTTCTTGGCTTGCAGCACTTTAGCTTTCCCGTTCCTCATTGGCTAGTCATTGTTAGCTACATTAGCCTCTTTAGCAAACCAGTTTGAATACAAACAACACAACTTGACATTGTATTGCACGCACAGCAAGACCGTGCAATGCATAAATTGGTGACCAGAATAAAGTAGCAATGTAATCAAGTGTGTAAGAGCATTTAAAATCAACATTAATGGTGCTATCCATTTGTATGGTACGCCGGTACATCTTAGCGAAAGGGGTAAATCTCCCAGCTTTCTTGCGGCAATTCACAGAGGAACGCCCTCTTTTGGTCAGTCCCACCCGCTATAGACCTCTGGAGAATAAGTCCCGCCTCCGAGGCTCCCGGTTCCCTCGGTCAAATGTCTATCGGAAATAACATGGCGTTTTTGAATGATCGTACATAACAAACTCTGTAGGTGGCGAAGAAGTAAAAGCTGCATCACGTTTTGAACAACACACTTTTTCCATCTAGTTTCAACTGGGGTTTTGGAATGTCGGTGCCGTAAAAGTAGTAAATGGTTATTAATGCTAACCGGGAGCTAGTTCCAAACTGCGCAGATTTCTTACGTCATACTTGTTAGGGAGGAGGGAGTTGAGATGTCCTTGCTCCCAGTCACAACCTAACGTGTTGGTCATTTCAAAACTTAATTCAGCCTTTTCTGCACGACTTAACTTTTTTTTCACACATGAACGAGTAGCATTGGTGCCACCTCCGTAGGCGGGCTCTAGTGCCACTGAACTCCATTTCGGTGAAGACAAACTATGAAACATTGCCGTTGCTACGCAACCTTGACTGGGAGAGTCCTGACGTCCTTAGTCTGCGCAGATCTGTGTTAGCATAATGCTTCTTCATAATAGTTAACTACTGTAACGGCACCGACAATCCAAAACCTAGTGGAAACTAAATGGAAAAAGTGTGTAGTTCAAAACATGACGTTTACTTCCTCGCCACCTACAGAGTTTTTTTTATGTACGATCATTCAAAAACACCATGTTATTTCCCATAGACATTTGACACAGGGAACCGGGTGCCTCGGAGGCGGGACTTCTTCAGGTCTATTCTGAAAGTAGAGCGAGTTCAGTGAGGCCGACCGTACGACTCGACAACAAAAATGGCTGCGCCCGTAAAGAGATTTATTTTCTTTGTATTTGTATCACATTGGTCATTTTAATGTAGATTTGAAATGCTCTTAAAAACTGGCTTGCTAAAGAGGCTAATGTAGCTAACAATAACAATGACTAGCCAATGAGAAATGGCAAAGCTATAAGTGCTGCAAGCCAGGAAATTACGTCACGTTCTTGCTAGAGCAGGTCGGACGTACCATACAAATGGATAGCAGCATAGAATGACCAACGTGTTGTTGAGTCGTATGGTCGGCTAGCCTGGCTATTTCCAGACCAAGCTCAATCGTAGATTGCACGTTGGTCTGGGCAGGCTGCTGTCATTTTATTCAGCACAAGAGGCGTGATCAACGGGCCAGGTTCAAACGATTCTGTACCCAATTGGCTGCTTGCTGTTGCTTCCCTGTCGTCATTGTGTTAAACCAGCCAATAGCGCGATTACATTGCTACTTTATTCTGGTCGCCATCCCCCAGGAGGAAAACACATTTACATTTAGGGCATTTAGCAGACGCTTTTATCCAAAGCGACTTACAATAAGTGCATTTGTTACAATAAGTACATTTGTCATAAGAAGTGAAACAATGTATCGCTGTCGGTACAGTAAAGATGTTCATAGAACCAAGTGCAAGTATTACAATCGCTAGGCTAACCCATTCCCCGTGTAAAGCAATGATAGCAGCTACTGTAGATGCTACACAATTAAGTACCTTAGGTTATCACCCAGTTGCTGGTGCCCAGGAGCCCCCGGGAAATGGTCTTCCAGGCGGCGCATTACAACCCAATGGCAGGCCATTTGGGGTATGATAAAACACTTAACCGGATAATGGCCCGGTTCTATTGGCCGGGGATTCGGGCGGAACTGCGCAGGTGGTGCGCATCCTGCCCTGAATGCCAGCTGGTGAATCCCCCGGCCGTCCCCAGGGCTCCCTTACAGCCCCTTCCCCAGGTGGAAGCCCCCTTTGACCGCGTTGGCATGGACATTATCGGGCCATTAGAACGTTCCGCACACGGGTATCGATTTGTGTTAGTCCTGATCGACCACGCAACCCGATACCCGGAAGCAATTCCATTGCGCAACATCTCCGCGAGGAGTGTTGCGCAGGCGTTGTTTCATGTCGTATCGCGGGTGGGAATCCCGAAAGAGATTCTCACTGACCAGGGCACCAATTTCATGTCACGCACGATTAGAGAACTTTACGGGTTGTTGAAGGTCAAGGCCGTTCGCACAAGCGTCTATCACCCAGCCACGGACGGCTTGTGTGAGAGGTTTAACCGGACGTTAAAGTCCATGATCCGCAAGTTCGTACATGAAGATGCTCGAAATTGGCATCGATGGCTAGACCCTCTGTTGTTTGCAGTGCGGGAAGTGCCCCAGGCTTCCACAGGGTTTTCCCCATTTGAGTTACTCTATGAGCGCAAGCCCAGGGGCGTCCTGGACCTCATTAAAGAAAACTGGGAGGAGGGGTCCAGTGACAGCAAAAATGAAATCCAGTACGTCATGGACCTGCGTGCAAAGCTTCACTCACTAGGGGTATTGTCACGTGAGCCCTTGCACCGAGCCCAGGAGAGTCAGAGATGCCTGTACAACAGAGGGACTAGATTACGCGATCTCACCCAGGGGGACAAGGTCCTGGTACTGCTGCCCACCTCTAGCACCAAATTACTCGCGAAGTGGCAAGGGCCCTTCGTGGTCACGCGGCGAGTCGGGGACGTGGATTACGAGGTAGCGCGTTCGGACAGGGGCGAAAACAAACAGGTGTACCAAATATACCTCCTGAAGAGGTGGAATGACGTGTTCCCTGTTGCGTTTGCGTCTACGCTGCCGGAGGGAGAAGAGCTCGGGCCGGAAGTCCCGGGCCCAGGTCCCACCCCTCCGGTAGGTCGGGGCGAGGACCTCTCGCGGAGTCAGGCGCGGGACATTGCTGGCCTGCAACTCCGGTTCGCTGACGTCTTTTCGCCCCTGCCCGGTCGCACCCCGCTAATTACTCATGACATCGAGACGCAGCCCGGGTTAACGGTGCGGACACGCCCCTATAGGCTGCCCGTCTATCGTAGGGTGAACGCGGTCTCGAAGTTCGACGCCTACCCAATGCCTCGGATCGACGAGCTCGTGGACCGGCTTAGCATGGCCACCTATTATATGACTCTGGACTGCACAAAGGGCTACTGGCAGATTCCGCTGTCTGCAGCAGCCCGGGAAAAAACGGCGTTCTCCACTCCGCTCGGTTTATACCAATTCAAGGTGCTTCCGTTCGGGTTGTTTGGGGCCCCGGCCACGTTTCAGCGAATGATGGACCGGGTGTTACGGCCACACGCCGCGTATGCTGCTGCATACATTGATGACGTGGTCATCTATAGTGGAACGTGGGAGCAGCATGTGCGGCAGGTGGCGGCCGTCCTTCGGTTGCTGAGACGGGCAGGGCTCACGGCCAACCCGAAGAAGTGCGTGATCGGGCGGAGGGAGATCCAGTATCTGGGGTACCATCTGGGGGGGGGGAAGGTCCGGCCACAGGTCGCTAAGACCACGGCGGTGGCCCTCTCCCCTCGGCCCAGAACCAAGAAGGAGGTGAGGTGGTTCTTGGGGCTGGCAGGGTACTACCGGCAGTTCGTGCAGCACTTCTCTGACCTGGCCAGCCCCTTGACCGACCTCACCCGTAAGAGGGCCCCAGATACAGTCCAGTGGTCGGAGCCATGCCAGGTGTCGTTTGAGGCTATTAAAACAGCCTTCTGTGGAGAGTCGGTCCTATGCGCTCCTAACTTTGATCTCCCTTTCTCCCTGCAGACGGACGCGTCGGAGAGGGGGCTGGGCGTGGTCCTGACCCAGCAGGTGGAGGGGGTCGACCGCCCGGTGCTGTACCTGAGCCGGAAACTATCAGACCAGGAGGGTCGGTACAGCACGGTGGAGAAGGAGTGTCTCGCCATCCGGTGGGCGGTCGGCGCCCTTCGCTACTACCTGCTGGGGCGCGCGTTCACCCTCTACTCCGACCACGCCCCCCTCCAGTGGCTCCACCGCATGAAGGATGTCAACGCGAGGATCACCCGGTGGTACCTCGCATTGCAGCCCTTCAACTTTCGGATCGTGCACAGGCCTGGGGCACAAATGGCCGACTTCCTCTCCCGCTCCGGGGGGGGGGAGTGAGTCGGCGGCCGGATGTGACCCCGACCTGTGTCGGGCGGTGGGGGCGTGTGGGGGGACGTGCGACGTCTGGCCTGCAGGGGGAGTATGGACAGGTTGGGAGCGCACGGGATTGGCCGAGGGGATTGGACCTGGTGGCGAGCAGGTGTCTGCACTCAGGTCAATCAGGGAGGATGTACTTATGTGCCTGCTTTCTGTTGTAGTAGGAGAAGGAAAACCCGGAGCACGGACCCCCGAGATCCCGCACGAGGGAAACCCACACGAGTCCCGAGAGAGAGAGACATTGTGGGAACGAACCCCTTTTTCGTTACCGTTACGAGTTTTTGTGTTCTCGTTTTAAAAACAATAAAAGAGACCTCCCGCTGAGGGACAGCACCCCTGCCTGCTCGCCTTTGTGTATTTGTGGACCCGTTACAAATTAATAAATAAATTATAATATTATATAATATATAGGTATCTATATAATATAATAAAATATATAATATCACAGCCAAAAGCTGTGTGTGCCTCCGAATGATATTATGAATTAAAAACTACGTCAGGTTCTCAGACGTCTCTGGTACTTAAGTAAAGACTCGTAGTGGGGGTTATCTCGGCCAGAGTCCTGCACGGGTTCGGGTACCCGACGGGTGAACCGCACAATTTCGATGAAAAAAGGTAAAAATAATGTAGGTACTGTGTCGGAGACAGGGTGCTGGTCGGGTCGGACGCCTGAACAGCGCGGGTCGGTCGTGGGTTTTACGATTGCGAGCAAGACTTCTCCAGTGCTGGCAATGTTATTCAGGAGCAGAGGAGTCAACTAAAACCGTCCACAGTGGATGATGTGCTTTTTTTGCACAGCAAACTAAAGCACCACGCCAAACACCAGATAGTGTAATTCCCCGCCGTTCCATCTAATGTGTCTAATTTTCCTTCGGGTGCGGGTTGGGCGTCGGTATCAATTTATAGTGGGTCTGGTCGGTTGCGGAATGTAATTCTCGGGTACGGGTTTGCAAAATAAGACCCGTGTATTGATTCTCAGCCATGGTGGAGAAGGAATTAGGGGAAGAAACGTTGGCTTTGACTCTCTGAAGTCCATATTGAACTGCAAATTCAGATTGATGTGGAACTGCGAACCGCGACATGAAGGAGAAAGGGATTGTTGCCTGCGATTGGCTCCCACGGAGTCCCGCTGCCCGCTGCCGAGGCGGTGGTGCCTCGGCGCGTGCAGCGGGCCTTCGGCGAAAGACAATCGTGGCCTACAATCGCGGGCAACAATCCCTTTCTCCTCCATGTCGCAGTTCAGTCTACTTCAGATTGATGTGGAAGTGGAAGAACCAGAGCCATCGGAGAACCCGACGGAGTCCTTTGAGATGATATTATGAATAAATGACTGCGTCGGGTACTCCGACGTCCACATCAATCTGAAGTTGCAGTTCAATCTGGACTTCAGAGAGTCAAAGCCAACGTTTCTTCCCCCAATTCCTTCTCCACCATGGCCGAGAATCAATAGACGGTTCTCCACTTCGGCTGTTTCCAATGCAAATTTGCTTCTGCCATGGTCTAAGGTTTCTGTTGGTCTAGTTCTCTAGCTAAGCGGTGAAAAAACATGGTGGACATTGTGTTTACATCTCGTACGCGAGCTCCCGCCCCCCTCATTCCTTATTGGTGCACTTACAAATTTGCAGAACCAGTGGTTTGTAGTTCTCTGCCCTTCTAGCAGGCAAGCAAATTTCTACTGATATGGCTTCAAACGCATCATTTGACGTCAGGAGAAATGTAAGGAGGACAGCTGTGCCAAGGGAAGACTGGGTTAGACTGAGGGAAGAAAAAACTTCATAATGATAGAACGCCGGTTCTGTATCGGTGAAGTATCCCTTTAAGTAAAAGTCCTGGCCACCCGTGACTGAACTCAACTTCCTGGCCATCCGTCAGTCAACTAAAAACTTTCTGCCAGGTCAGGCTGCCACTGCAGTGGCAGACTGACTGTTCCCATTTTTACCTTAGTTAACTGCCTACTACTTAACTACTACTTAACTGACACAAATCAGCTGGGCAAGTGTCAAGTATATTGTTTGCTCAGGTTGCATTTAGATTGTGTTTAGCTAGTTATTACATATTCAGAAAAACATATTCAGTAAGCATATATGTTGTGATCAGGTTTGATTGATCAAGAAAATCAGTCACTAGGTATGACACAACAAATGTTCAACAAAAGTTTGTTGACAATGTCAACAAACTTGTGCTTGTTAACATTGTCATTAATGTTGTAATCATTAGCCTAAATATTTTCTTTAATCTGCTTTGTTACAGAAATTGGAAACCAAACATGACCATCGAGATAAATCAATTTATTGCTTCACCAACATAGGCAAAAGGATGGATTTATAGAACCCCTCCAGCAGCCCAAGGTTTGCGGACCAAGACTCGTCAATATCCACTTCCAAGACCAGAGAGTCCTTGGTGGTCCAGGTGACAAAAGAGCACCGCTCTGTCCCAGTGATGTGCATCTGCCCCTGCACCTGATGCCAGTATCGGTGGGTTTTTTTTAGAGAATAATGCCCATCTACTTTTTCTAAGAAGAAGTATTTATTTTTCAAAGCCTCGTCAATTGTCAGGTCTCGGGCACTGTAAGGACACTTAACCTCAATGATGGATGATTCTCCCACCAAACCATCTGGTGAAGCGCCCAGCATCCCTGAGGGTGCAAGCCAAAGGCCGGACTTGTTGACCTGAACATTTTTGACTTGTTCAAAGACCTTGATTCCCTCAATCTCATTCGTACATCCCCACTGGATCGCTGGCAAATCGCCAAGGGAACTGGGGCTTAGCAACATTCCAATGACCGATGGAGCAACACTCCGTCCCTTCAGCAGAGCTGGCAACACATCGCCAAATTTGCTGGCCGTCAGCCTGCCCTCCCTAAGAGTGTGCCAAAGGGTGCTGGTGCTCTGACCGACAGTGGCAGCTTGCACAGCATCCCGCTGTTGGTCATTGACCATCATTGCAGTCACAATACCCTGAAGACCCTGGTTCTGTCGCCGGGCAATTATGGACCGCACAGCCAAAGATGTGAGGTCCTCCGGTTCAGCAATGGATCTTCCTGGTTCAGGTTCCTCTTCTGTGGGCTCCCGATCAAGAGGGTTGAATTCAGCCCGAGGAAACAGCTCCTTGAAACGTGACGTTTTCCATCAAGGACAAGAAACATATGTTAAAAAAGCACATAGGACGTGATTATTTTGACTATCCGACCATAACTTAATTTCAACAGATTAATTTACCCAGCGCAACACTTTAAAAATAAAAACAAATAAACAATGACTCCTTTAATTGTTAGGTGGTTTATTTGCAAAGAAAATTAAGGTAATCAATTTTTGGTCAATTCAGTCTTCGTAAACGTCTGATAGGCCAATACATAAATTCCGCGGATCACTTGAATAATAATACATTTTAGAATGCCCACCTATACTATATGCCCAGTTGGACCTGTGGAGGCGGGAAAGATGCAGCTGATTGGACCACCCACAGCCACTACCAATTAGTGTTGGACGTGGCACACGTGTGATCGTTCATACTCAAGTTAATTTACTGGAATCTTTATGTTGATGTTTGTGTCATGTTCAAATGTATCACACAAATTAGCGAGTAGGCTTCAGAGAACAAACAGAGGCACAAATTATATTTCCATATTCCCAATGATTTTAATTTTGATTTCAGGAAGCACCATCCAAATGTGTCATTCTTTCTTAAAAGCACTGAGGCCAAGAGAAGATGAGATTAAAGCAATGACCATGGCCAGCTGAAAAGTACCTCTGTCTCGTGACCTTGAGGTAATCTCTGAACAATGCCAACAAAAAAACAATTTATTCAATTAACCAATTTCAGGCAACATTTTTTTTTTGCAACATACATACTCATAAATCACTGATATAATCATCTTTGACTTGACTCCCCCAACATTATTATAATCTTCCCATTCTGAAGACGATTGGATCAGAAGGACATTTTCAGGAGCTTGTTGCTGGTCGTCAGTGACGATACGACCTTTGGCCTCTTAGCAAATCACTTGAGGTGAGGTAGCTGGTGGTAGTGGAGGAGGAGGAGGTGGTGGTGGTGGTGGATGGGTTGGTGGTGGGGAGACTTCCAGCGTCCATGGTCCTCCTGGGGTTCCCCAACAGGGCCTCCATGGGGCTGGGGGGCCTGCGGATGGGGACCCTCTCAACGGCACTCTGCGAGGAGCTCACGAAGCTCCTGGGCGTGTCGAAGCGAGACAGGGACTTCGGCTCGGCGAAGCCCACCTCCTTAGGCTCCAGTTTAACCATGGATCTGGATGGGAGCAATACGGGGGCTGGGGCGATGGTGCCGCGAACACCACCACCACCAACACAAACATCACCAGTTTGTGTTGGTGGGGACTTCGGCTCGGCGAAGCCCACCTCCTTAGGCTCCAGTTTAACCATGGATCTGGATGGGAGCAATACGGGGGCTGGGGCGATGGTGTCGCGAACACCACCACCACCAACACAAACATCACCAGTACCGCCACCGCCGCTGCTGAGCCTGATGGTGCTGACGGAGCTGCTGGGGACACTGACGGTGCTGCTGCTACCGCGACTGCCGGGGATGGGCTCCCTCTGTGTGGGGAGCGAACCCTTCAGCGTGGCGTTGCTGATGCTACCGCCACCCCCGGGGATGGGCTCCCTCTCCGTGGGGAGCGAACCCTTCGGCGTTTCAACAGAGCTTGGCTTTCCGCTTTGACCATCGTCTTTGGCGTCCTGGGGTGCCGGATTATATGACATTTGAAGAGATTGAAACCACTTGATTCACCTGGGATTTCATGGATTGCATTGTCGGCTGAGCACACTAAAGCCCCGTCTCAATGACAGGCGTTAATAGGCATGGGTCTGTTGTTGGAGGCTGTCTAGGAGCCTGTCTAGGAGCCTGTCTAGGCGCTATAGGCTGTGCTGAATGGGGCTTTTTAAAGCTGACCTGAAGCAGTCTCTTGCTAATTAGGTCATGTATTTTTAAAACCTAAACTTATTCTCTTTTCACTCCTTACTTTTTATAGACTTTACTTTTTTCTAAGATGTCTGGCAATATAGTTTCATTCAAAAGGTTAGCCTGAAAGTTGAACATCTTTGAAGTCTGGGTGACAAAATTCGTCTCAGTCCCACTTGGCGTTCAGCTCTATTTAGTGTAGATGCTCGTCCCATAAACAATTACATTGCAACACTGCCATGGGCTCTTTTTGAGCTCATCATGGCTCATCATCTCATTATTGTGAAGGTCAACAGAAGGTCATGTAACATCTCACTTCTCCTGATGAGCGAGACCTTACAAATGAGCACCCACCTGCTTCTTGTTCTCCTTGTCAGTGTCACTCCCTGATGAGCCCTGAGTGACAAGCAGAGAGCCAATCAAATGCTGTTCTGTAAATTCTATATTTCTATGTTTTTCATCAACCTGATGGTTAGTTCACTCACCTTCTTCTTATCCTTCTTCTTCTTCTCATCGTTGCCACCTTCACTATCACATGAACTTGGTGGACCTTTGTCCTGTAATAATGAAGATGTTTGTTTATCCCACAATAGGATGCATCACCTCGATTGATTTACTTTTCTTGAAGAATGAGTATTACCTTCTTCTTCTTCTTTTTCTTATCCTTCTTCTTTTTTTTATCCTCATCCTTGCCGCTGTCACTGTCAGATGAGCTTGAACTGGAGTCCTGGTGAACACATCAAACGTTGCAGCACCAGTCTCCTAAAAATAACACTGAACGCCTTGATGCGTTGATCTGACTAGAATGGATTACCTTCTTCTTCTTCTTCTTCTTCTTCTTCTTCTTTTTCTTCTTCTTTTTCTTCTTATCATCATCACTGCTTGAAGAATCAGAGTCCTTGAGACCAAAAAATGATTAATTGACGACTTTTCAATCCTGTGGCTTTCACCCTGAAAGTTGACCGGTTCCATTGATAGTCGTCTCCCTTACCTTTGACTTTTCCTTCTTCTTCTTCTTCTTCTTCTTCTTATCCTTCTTCTTCTTCTTCTTTTTCTTCTCATCACAAGAAGAATCAGAGTCAGATGAGGAAGCCTGAATGCGGGGAAACCAACAGAAAAACCACACACGTGACGTGATGTTCCGACTCCCTCAGGAGCCTGTAAAGGCCAGCGTTAATATTCCACCAACATACGCACATCCTTTTTCTTTTTGTCTTTCTTCTTCTTTTTCTTCTTGTCATCCTCACTGTCAGATGAGTCCTGTAAGAACATCGGGAAATAAATCGGCATTATATTTTTTTCTAATTCCATTATATATTGACTATTTAAAAAGAAAAAAGTGTTTTTACATAAAGGCAGGTTTAAACACTGTGGATCATTGTGGCTACAGGAAGCAGCATTTACTATCCATGGACAATGAAGAAAAACACCTTCTGCTTCTTCTTCTTCTTCTTCTTTTTGTCATCATCACTGTCTGAGTCTGAGCCGTCGTCCTGAGAGACACAACAACACAGTGACACCACCAGTCCTCTCTACAGGACGACTGCAGCTGCAAACTCACACGGCCGGAGGCTTAAAGCTCTCACAAAATAAAATCAAATATTAGTTGAATTGCTAATGTCAATTGTAACTCAAAGCAGAAAAAACTTAATGCAGACGCTTCACGAAAGCAGTTGAAAAATGCCATCTGACCTCCGTCAGTAAGGGCATTTAAGGATGAGAATCTCACCTTCTTTTTCTTCTTTTTCTTATCTTTCTTCTTATCTTTCTTCTTGTCTTTATTCTTCTTATCCTTCTTCTTTTTCTTATCTTTCTTTTTCTTTTTCTTGTCCTTTTTCTTTTTGGAAGACACAGATGAAAGTGGATTGAAGGCACAGAGAATCATGCTGACTTCCTGTCAAAAGTTGACATTTAATATTGAAAATATATCCTGTGTGTTTAGACTTCTCACCTCATCATCCTCACTGTCAGAGGAGGAGGAAGACGAGGAGGATAAGGAAGAGGAGCTGTCATCAGAAGAGCTGGACTCCTGAAAACACAATTGTCAGTCAGCAGTCAGTCGTAGTTTTCATTGTATTAAGTGCCGCTCCGGTAACTAATAGACATTTAATAACTGGTAATAGTTAACACGTTTGCAACACACAAATGCCTCCTAATTTAACTGTCACAGCTTACAATTTGATTTCCAATTGAAAATATTTAATCTCTTGATTTCTTCAAATTGCTACAGTTTAATTATATAATATTTTTTTTAAATATATTCATTATTTAAATGACATTGTGTCCTTTCCTTACTTAATGTAAAATACCAAAATGTCTTCAGTACTCCACGACTGCCATCTCTTTATTAACTAGCACCACTTACGGTAAGCCTGGGCTCCGACTTATTCATTAATAAGTTGAATCCCGTGAGTAAGGGGTGAATATCATTTTATGAACTGAATTGCATGAAGCTGAGTAAGGATATGTAGAATATCTGTGCGTGGTGCATATTGTGTGCAGGTGGATTATTGTGTATATAAGGTAAAAGTAACATTGACACTTAAGTCTGAAACAAACCTTCATCTTCTTCTTCTTCTTCTTCTTCTTCTTCTTCTTCTTGTCATCATCACTGTCTGAGTCTGAGCTGTCGTCCTGAGAGACACAACACAGTTACACCACCAGGCCTCTCTACAGCACGACTGCAGCTGCCTCAGCACAGACTGACACGGCTCGAGACTTAAGGAACAGAGTTATGTTCTCACCTTCTTCTTCTTCTTTTTCTTGTCTTTCTTCTTATCTTTCTTTTTGTCTTTATTCTTCTTATCTTTCTTCTTTTTCTTCGCTTTCTTTTTCTTGTCCTTTAGTTTTTTTTGGAAGACACAGAAAATGAAAGTGTATCGAAGTCTCAGAGAATTATACTGACTTCCTGTTCATAACTGACATTTGATATTGAAAGAGTGTCTTTTGTTATTAGTGTCCTCACCTCATCATCCTCACTATCAGAGGAGGAGGAAGAAGAGGAGGAGGAGGAGGAGGAGGAGGAAGAAGATGAGGAAGAGGAGCTGTCGTCAGAAGAGCTGGACTTCTGAAATACACATTTGTCAGTTAGCAGTTAGTCGTAGTTTTCATTTTAGTAAGCGCATCACCAGTACAACACGACTGCCACCTCTTTATTAACTGGCGTCGCTTACAGTAAGCCTGGGCTCTGACTAATTCATTAATAAGTTACCAGTTACCTTATCCCAGTTACCTAAGTGGTCATTTGCAAATACTTAAGGGTTCAATTTAACTTAATGAATCGATTGCATTTAATTGAATAGAAGAGCTTCATGCGCTATGTGGTGAACAAGCCACTCTACTGCTGTTTGAGGCCAAATTGCAGAGCAATGAGGGCCCTGCATAGGCCCCTGTAAAGGCCAGCATTATAGCTAATATTTAAAAAGTCAATATTTGTAATATCTTTCACTCACAACATTCAAAATAATATGCATTATTTGTGTATTTAGTGACTTTTTGTGACTATATGTATACATAGTGACTATAGAATAAATGTGCACCGTGCATATGTGCACAAGTTGATTACTGTATGTACAGATACAAGGGAGATCTACAGTGTGTACTAAAGTCAAGACAAACACCTTCTTCTTCTTCTTCTTCTTCTTTTTGTCATCATCACTGTCTGAGTCTGAGCCATCGTCCTGAGAGACACAACACAGTTACACCACGAGTCTTCTCTACAGGCCCTACAGACTCTACAGCACAGACTGACACGGCTGGAGACTTAAGGATCAGAGTTAAGTTCTTACCTTCTTTTTCTTGTCTTTCTTCTTATCTTTCTTCTTGTCTTTTTTCTTGTCTTTCACGTCATCATCGTTGTCTGATGAACATGCACCAGAATCCTGTGGCAAAGAAAATACATTGCACATGCAAATATTATCTCCCAATCACCATTGCTGTCCTGTTCATATTACCAGTGATGGAACTAACTATCTATCTAACAATTTATATATGTTACAATCAGGGGCGTAGGAATCAGTTTAACATTGGGGGGGACACATATCGAAAACCTGACAGATCCGGTATAATTTTTAGGTGGGACAAATGCGCCTGTCTCCGATATTGGAGGGGACACGTCCCCTCCGTCCCCCCCGGTTCCTACGCCCTTGGTTACAATCAAACAGGGCCACACGTGCCTTCTCCCCCGTCTTCAGAGAGGAAAACTTTACCTTGCTCTCCTTCTTCTTCTTCAACACCTTTGTCTTCTTGTCCTCGTCCTTGGCTGTCTCCCCTTCTCCCTCGTCATCACTTATGTTGCCAGGGTCCTGATCCCTTGGCTGTGCCTGGGCACCCTCAGCTAGGGTGCCAGACAGTTCATGTGGTCGTCAGTACAGAAAATACATTGTTTTTTTAACCTCCCATTGATTGGACCAGTCAAGAAAAAGCAAGACATACCATAGAGGTCACGTGCCACCGAGCAATCCCCTTTGGGCTTGTTCTCCTTCTTGTCCTAAACAAAGAACATTAATACTGATTATGATTTGATTATTTGTGTTGTTTTATGCCTTGTCTTTCTCACCTTGCAGTTTGATTGTTATGTCATGTCAATTATATGTAATTTGATATTATCTTATCTTGTTCATGTTACGTCTTTATTTTCCTTACCGTGTATTGCTATGTTGACACACCACACATGCAAGTTCATACCATGTTTGCAGTCCAAATAATTTGGCTAATCTCACTTGAGTCTAAGCAGGAAAAGTAAGTACTTGTATGACATAGTATTTTACAGCGTTGGAAAATACCTTGTCTCCATAACCACTTGGTCCTGCAACCACGTCACCTTTACAAAGACACACACACACACACACACACACACACACACACACACACACACACACACACACACACACACACAAAACACAGACACACATGTGCACACAAACACAAAAAAAAACAGGAACCAACATATTTAGTGATCAGCAGGTACAACAGACCGCTTTCATTCATTCTGAGAGAACACGCTGTGATGAACTTCCCCTTACCAACAACGGAAACAACAGTGACATTCTCCTCGTCTTCCTGCTGACCGCCATCCTTCTCCCCCTGCAGGATTAAGCACAATAAGGCTTGTACATCAGAATGCATCATGGGAGCTACTTTTGGCGACAGTCTGCCATATTGAGAGGACTCAAGAGAGCTCTAGTCCTATAAAACAGTAAACCAATATAAATATACGGTAAGTTAGGCTAACAACACTTTTTTGCTGAAAGACACTACGTTTTGTCATGTCTCTCACGCTGTTTCATTTTCAAACCCAACAAATTTTAATTTGTTGGGTTTGAACATAGCTCATGTTCACTTGAACATAGCTCATGCATTTCTCATTTTCCAATTAAAGCACACGACATATTCACCACGTTAATTCAGGTATATCAGAATGTATGCAAGTCAAGTTTGACATTAAATATAATGCTAACAAGAGTGTGGTAATGGTTTGTAGGACAAAGGATGACATGGAAATTAAGTTCCCTACTTTTTATCTATCTGGGGACGAGCTGGGGGTGTCTCTACTAAATACTTTGGGCACATTATCACTGATGCGTTGGAGGATGATGCTGACATAAGTAGACAGAGGAGAGTGCTCCATGTCCAAGCTAAAATGCTGGTAAGAAAATTCCACCACTTTTCTGTTGATTTCAAGATAAACCTGTTTAGAGCCTACTACTCCCCTCTCTTTACAGCTCCACCCTGGGTGAAGTACAGGAAGGAGAGCATACTTTGAAAGTGGCTACAATGAGTGTCTTAGAATTCTCCTGAAGAAACCAAGGAGTACCAGAGCCAGTGAGCTTTTCTGTAAACTGGGACTAACCACTGTCATGGCCCTGTTGAGGAACCTCACCTTTAAGTTTATTAGCAGGCTGGACCGCTCTATAAATTAGATAATTGTTCTGATGACAGATCCAGGCCGTAGCTCTGTCAAGTACACTTCTAAGATCTGGGAACACTGGCATGAGTGCCTTTTTTAGCTTTTTATCTTTCCTTTGTATATTTATGCAATGTATTGTTGTATGTAATGTAATGTTTGCCTTGTGGGCCTCAAGCCTGCATTAAAGTTTATAATAATATCATTCCAAAAAATTCATTTTATTTTCTGTAGGGATTCTGTCTACTCTGTGTAGAGAGGAAGACATGTTATGTTACATAAATGTTCCATGCCACATTCTTCGGCAGGCCCAGGCAGAGCTGAACGTTGTGGGATTTGTGTTGATGACGGCTGGTTGAAGCAGCCTCACCTGGCTGGGTCAGATTGAACTCTGGCTGGGTGAGGCTGCACAACTGTTACAGGTTAAACCAGTCACCACCACACACACTCAATCTCCTTCATGGCAACATGGAGCAACGGGCAACGTATCGTTACTGAGGAGCCAAATGAAAGTCACCTAAGTGGAGTGTAGCATGGACATTGTTACAAATATCGTGTCCTTGAATGATTCTACCTATGTATGCCATCACACTCTACAACTCCTCACTCGGGGGGAGGAGGAGGAAATAGAGGAAATAGAGTAAAGAGGACAGAAGAAAAGGAGTGGTGCACTGTGCAGTAACAATAATCTAATCAACCCACATACATACCTGGACGCTATTCTTTTTTTGTGCAATAACCTAATCCACCGTTTAATTTAACTGCTAATTTAATTTATTTAATTGCTAATTTCTGCGAATGTCATTTGTCATTTATTTATTTATTTATTTATCCACTGTATGACAACACCATATACAGCCATATCTTTATCTATATTTATCCTCTATACACTTCTCTACATTTATTCTTTTATTTTACTTGAATCCTGTTTTACTTCTATTCTTATCTCTACTTTCAATATTAGCTAAGAGTTTATTGTTTACTGTTATTGTTTACTTTTTATGTTTAGCTAAGAGTTTATTGTTTTATCTTATATTGTATATATATTGTGTTGTGTTTCTGTAAGCTACTGGAAATTCAATTTCCTTGAGGGAGTCATCCCAAAAGGATCAATAAAGCCAAGTCTAAGTCTAAGTCTATGTCTAAAACAGACGTACATAGGTTCCCTAGAACAGTTTTAGAATACGGTCACTGTACAAATATACAGCAGCAGCCAACAGGAGCTTTTACCGCCTTATGGCTTCTGAAAACTAGGAAAAGTTACCTTTTTCTTATACTCCTTCTTATCCTTCTTCTTTTTATCCTTGTCACTGTCAGAAGAGGATGAAGAGGAGGAGGAAGAGGAGGACGAACTGTCTGAAGAGGAAGAGCTGGAGTCCTGAGATACACAAACAATATAATTCAACACACATATTTAAATGATATGTATCGATAAATAGACAAAGGCATATCTTTGAATTGTATTTGATTTGAAACTGACAATGTGTTAAAATTTAGATGAACTTTCGGAAGGAGACGAGCTGGTGTCCTACCAAAGAACATGTTTTTTTGTTCATTGCAGCCAGCTCCTAAATTGATATACGGGGATATCACGGAACTGGTCCGGCTAAATGGGTGTAAAGGATAGTTGTTTGAATGATTGCTAAAATCAGTTTGAGTAATAGTTTTTAAGGTTTTATCCTTTTTATTGGATAGTGATTAAGACAGGAAGGTATGGGAGATGGAGGGGAAGACATGCAGTAAAGGACCATGGGCAGGAACTGAACCCCGGTTGCTGCGGTAAGGACTGGGCCTTAAAGGTCCCGTGACATGCCACCAGGTGTGGTGTGATTAGCCGTTACAAGACGTTTTGGAAATTGGTCCCTTATGACATCACAGGTGGGCGTGTCCACCTAAATGTGTGACGGATAGATGAGCAACGTTTGCTACAGTCCACTGGGGTAGGCTGGTAGACTGATCTATCCAGCACATATCTAGGTGGACAAGCCCACCTGTGATGTCGTAAGGGGCGGATTTCCAAAACGGCTTGTAACCAACCACACCTTGGTTACAAGCCACACCTGGTGGCATGTCATGGGACCTTAAAAGGTCCCATGACATGCCACCAGGTGTGGTGTGATTAGCCGTTACAAGCCGTTTGAAAATGGTATGGAAATCTCACCTTATGAGGTTTTCTAACGTTAATGAGTTCGCCTAGCCTGCCTATGGTCCCCCAATGGCTAAAACTTGCATTCGGTGTAAAACGAGCACTAGGTATCCTGCTCGCCTTTGAAAAAATGGAAGCTCAGGCACGCTGATTTGGAATGTGGCCCCATATGCCGTCATAAGGGGCCAAGTTACCCCCCCTTTCTCTGCCTTGCCCGCCCAGAGAATTTGTCCCGCCAATGAGACAATGAGCTACGACCGCGCGAGCGCCACATGTGTGTGTGTGTGATTACACACACTGTAACGCAAGTGTTGTACACTTCTTGTTATTTGGATAACCGTTCTGCCGTTGGTGTTATGGCGCATAACAGGTCGGTTCTCTGACGTCTCTGGTATTTCCACAACGGGACTCGTAGTGGGGGTTATCTTAGCCATGGTTGAGAAGGAATTGGGAGAAAGGAACATTGGCTTTGACTCCCTGAAGTACATGAACCGCGACTTGGAGGAGAGAGGGATTGTTGCCCATGATTGTCTCCCACGGAGCCCCGCTGCCCGCTGCAGCGAGGCACCGCCGCGAAGCACCACCCCTGGGGGGCGGTGGTGCCTCGGCGCTGCCCGCTGCCAAGGTGCCTTTCGACAGACATCGAAACGGCGCGTTTGGGGAAAGCTCAATGTGCGACTGGCTCGTAGTGCCTGTAATTCTGCACCCCGGCTGAATTTCGGGAACGTCTTAAATACTGTGTTAGGGGCCCACTAATATCTATATTAAAGCATCCATAATATATGCCATGGGACCTTTAATGGTACTCACTCTACCCGGTAAACCACCGGAGTTCTTGAACCATGAACAAATATACATTCATAATGTCCATAAGCCGGCAGCTGCAGTGACAATTTATCAATTTTCCAAACAGTTAAAAAGTAGTGTTCTGATAAAATAACGTCATTAACATTTGATCTTATCACCTCTAATATTTAAGGAAATCAATTTAAAAAAGACTGGGCACATGGTACACGGTTCACTCACACTAGGGTCGGGTGACACTGACGGAATGGAATATCAGGGTTGTATAAAACTATGACGAGTCCATATCTATACGGTCTCGAAATATGTATTTCTTCATAACGACCACTGATAAGGGGTCAACACCTCCCTCCACCCTGGAACCATACCTTTTTCTTCTTCTTCTTCTTCTTCTTCTTCTTCTTCTTCTTCTTCTTTTCTTCTTCACTCTCAGACGAGGAGGAAGTGTCCGAAGAGGAAGACGAGGAGCTAGAATCCTAGAATACAACGATTTATAAAACATTCAGTCATATTAACTAAACAATTATTGGCCGGTGGATGACATTAAGAGGATAAGCGTTAAAAGATCAACCAGCAGGGAACAGGTTGAACCTACAACACCCTTGGAGAAACCAGACTAAACCAGTCCAATCCAAACAAACCTTTAGTTTAAATGATAATTATTCTGCTTTGAATCTATATACAGTACATACCTTCTTCTTCTTCTTCTTCTTCTTGTCTTTCTTCTTGTCTTTCTTTTTATTTTTCTTCTTGTCTTTCTTCTTATCTTTCTTCTTGTCTTTCTTTTTATCTTTCTTCTTTTCCTTTAGGTCATCACCATTGTCTGATGCGCTCAGGTCCAGTTCCTAGATAATGAATATTACATTGTTATACTACTTTACACATACACACATATACACATGGAGGCAGCCAGGCAGCTGGATTAAAAGACAGACAGGTGGGCAAGCAAACAGACAGGCAGGCAGAAAGAAGATGAACTGTTGCCTCTTACATCCACATCGATGTCAGATGGTCGCTTTTGACAGATACAGGTTTCGGGGAGGCCTGAAAAAACATTGAAAAAGTTTTCAATGAGGGTTTTGTATGCAAGACTTTTTGAGGTATGACGTGCTAGTTAGGGAAATGTCCAGAGGGCTGACCAATCCCCATGCACTTCGTTATCCAGATGTCAAACCCAGGCATGTGACGGCCTTGTAACTTTAAAACTAAATTCAACACAATTTATCCACAACTTAACAATAAAAGTAATACTGTACACCGTGCATCATATTAGCAAATAAATGCAACATACAGCTCATGGAAATGTTAAAGCGCTGCTGTTGCCACTGAGATTTAAATAGGAAATAGAATGAAGGTGTACATTTCATCAGAGTCATTGTCCTAAGTCTCTATCAAGAGAGACAGAACACGATTGTATTGTTCACTGAAACCTCCCTAGCAGGTATTTAGGAAACGACATGTCTACCTGGCAACACAAACCAATCTTGACTGATTGACCGAGAGCGAGATAAAACAAGTCAACAAAACGTGCACATGACTACAACTGCTCCAATCTGCCATGTGAACACTAAACACCTACGTTTAATAAGTAACAATGCATTCAATTAACTTTTAATCGGGAGCAATAGTAAGCCACCGAAACTCCCTTCAGACTCACCCCCTAGATACATACAATAATGTGCTGTGTGAAGTTATGGACAAGTAGTAATACTTACGCGGCTCACACACCGCAACACTGCTCCAGACATACTCCTTCCTCCTCTTCGTCTTCTTCTTCTTCTTCTTCTTCTTCTTCTTCTTCTTGTCATCCTGCAAGCCGAGCAGAGGAGACTCAATGTTATTCCTATTTCAATTAAGCCCCAGCCAATGCTGTCAACCTTTCTTTGAGAATGACATGGTTTCCAACTCTTTCTTTTTACGCTATATTGTTTGTCATATTTGCTCAACGGAAAGGTCTGTGCCTTGAGTTAAGATTACGATACATTGCAACATAAATACTAACTACAAGGTACTTATTTCATAAACACAAGAATATCAGATATAGTTGCAGTGGGTCTTGTTTATAGTTAAGTTCAATCTCGACTGAAGGGTAAACTATGGTAAGCTTTCATAATATTAATTTGTGACACTGTGACACATTAACTGAGATTTTTGGTTGTTGGCTAATCTTCCTCATTTCGCTGGGGTTGTATTCTCTTGTCTGTTGTTCGCCTCAATTATTTTGTTTCTAGTTCAGTCTTTGTAGCACATTGAATTGTGTCTGTGTAAAAAATGTGAATCACACAACTGGGACAATATATCATGGATAAATCAAAGGCCATGCCCTAATATGGGGTATTGATTGATGGGAGTTTTCAAAGGCATCTAATAAATCATTAGTGCATCAATGCCGCAGCAATACAAGAAACACAAACATGCATCTCAATGCATGCATTATTCCCTGTAGCACATGCATTTAGTTGTGTCCCACATTACCTCACTGTCGCTGTCTGACGAGCTGCTTGAGGAGGATGAAGATGAGGAAGAGGGGGAGGAGGAAGAAGTGGAGGAAGAGGAGGACGACGATGAAGACGATGAACTGGAATCCTGTTCAGAAAAAGAGGTTGATGGTGTTTTTATGTATTGTTTTGACCATGGCTGTTCAGCTCTGAATCAGCATTTTTAGCAGCAATTAGTTGCACTGGGGACTCTTATTAGGAGTCACAAAAACACACCCACCCACACCTTTACACACACCCATCCAAAAGTATTTTTCCAGCAGTTGTGAAATCGAGACACACCCTTGTTACTCGGGTTTGAGTAGCAGATTCTTGGCTTTCTTTATATAGGCTGTTCCTTCTGTCGTACTTGGTCTCAACTCAAAGACTGATGTAGATTCAGAGTCTTATATCACCTCACCTCTGCCTAAAACCTTGGGTCTAATATGTTCAACATATGTTAGTAAGCTGAGCTTGGGGAGAGACACATGGTCGTGACATATCCACAACAGAGGATGATACCATGGCAGAATCCAAGTTGTCCCAGATCTTTTTTTATTTCATGACTATGATTAAATTGATTATGTTTCAAGAAATGATTATACCTTCTTCTTTTTCTTTGTCAGCTTCTTCTTTTTCTTCTGCTTCTTACTGACACACTCCTCGTCACTGTCTTCTGAGGACAGAGAGCTGTCTAATGAAAACCCCTGGTAAAAGAATATACAAAAGTCAGAATATATAGTTATTGCATCAATTATTGTTCTGTGAATATTGTGTAATAAGTCACAAGTGAGTGAGTCACAGCGACACGCGGTTTGAGTAATGGTAGAAGGGAGTTTCTAGCCAAAATAAATTTTCTTGGAAGAAATAATTATTTAAGCAACCAACTTGAAAATCCATCTCCGGTGTACTCACACATTCTTCATGTTCATGGTTGTGTTTCTCTCCATCCAGGGTGCTGCAAGGAGTCCCGGGGTTGGCCAGAGTCTCCATAGAACCTGAGGGGAATCCCTCCGGCTGTAGTCGCCCTCCCAAATCGGCCCCGGCTATATAACAAAGCATTTTGGGGGTCAGATTAAGTTGTGGGTCGATGGTTAGGTTCAGGTTTAGGTGTTCAGTTATGACTAACAACACCTTTCACTTTTTACAAAATCAGACGAGGTGCCTACTTTAGAGACTAGGGCACAGTTGGAGATGTCATTCAACTTCATTGTTTTGCGGAATATCTGAGCAATGCACCTAATTTTTATACCGCAGATAAAAAAGTTATACAACGGGCGTTATAAGATTGATCGGAATGAAAAGTGAATTAATAAACATTGATCGTGCTAAACTACAGCAAAAATAGCCTGGTAGAGCAGTCTATCATCTACTGCAGTTCGGCAGCCTATACCACAACCATTATAACACAGAAATCAATCATAACCTAACCTAACCCTAACGCCCTTCAATGCCTTCCACGTAATGCTGAATATTGAATATTACATTGCTAGCACTACAGTGATAAACAGCTTACAAGAGGGTGGCTTGGAGTCCATCGGGTGTGTGTTCCTGGTCCAGGCCGACCTCCAAACCTTCCGTCGTGCGTCTCACCGCCGTTAGGGAACACAGTGAAGGGACTGGGAGACACATATTTGTAGGCAGGCTGTTTCTCTGTGGGCGTTGGCAGGTAAGACTGGTTTCCCATGCAAATTGGTTGGCAAAGAACGATGTCAAGTTTCAGGTTTTGGATTTGGACTTTGTGACTTTTTCTTTCGGCATAAGTTGTAAAGACAGTACAGACTCATGAATAGAAGATACGGTTTGTAGGTCTCAGAAAACGGCCTTGCAGCGCAAGCCGCACATTAATGTAAATGTAAGGTCCTGAAAGTAAAAAAAAAAAACATTGTATTTTAATTGCTTTAAGAAAAATAATAAGGCATTGTAAATCCTAAAGATTGGTCCTCCTTGCCACTTAAACAGACCATTGGCGTCCCCGTGTGGCGCAAACACACCCGGCCTGGCAGAAAGCGATTACTAATAACGGTTCGACTTGTACCTTCTGCCATTCCGTACCAAAGTATCTCTAAACGGATGGAAGTTTAACCTTATACCATCCACAAGTTGAACATGGATAAAGGCTTTGTCGTTGTTAGAATAAAGAAAAATTGTTTAAGGGAACTGTCTGTATTTTGGTCTGGTGTTTGTGGAGAAAAGCAGCGTTTGCGAGAGAAAGAAACCAGAAGGCTGGTTATTATGTGCCTTTCAGCCGTTGGCCCTTGCTGTTTATGTGCTTCCTAAGAGTGCCATTTCAGATGCTTGTAAGGGACAATGAGCGCCACTCGAGGACAGTAGATCTGACCACTTGAGGTCAGTCTATTCGTCCGATTTAGTGACGTGTCGTCCCCAGCAGAGGACCGTGATGTCCTCGGTTCGGGCGGCCACTTTGGTAGCTGCGCTGTCCTTCAGTCTGGTGCGCGGAGGTGTCCCCAGGTCATGGAAGTCGCCCTGGCCAGGGTGCGACAATGGAAAGGTAGGCTTACACTCAATGTTTTCCCTTCTGTTTATTTTTCATAAGGGGAAACGAACAATGCAGTGACACAATGACATGATTGACGGGAACAAAAAGTTTGTGTGTGTGTGTGTACGTGTGTGTGGTGGGAAATTGTGCCTATTCTGATCATGGTAGATATAGTAGGCTAGTGTAATATGATAGGGCAGTAGCTTAAACCCCCAGTATTTCCTCCAGCACTGTATGGTTAAGGCGGCCGCCTTAACAACAATAGCGCCCCGCCTTGACTACCAATGTATATAAAATATATATATATATATATATATTTTCTTTATTTTATTATTATTTTTTTAAATTATTTATGCATTAACAAAGTACGAAACTCTCGTAGGGAAAGAAAACATATGTCCATCAGGTACATATTTCCATCCGCTCCTTGACCACCTTGACTAAGACATTCTATGGGGGAAATACTGAACCCCCTTTGGTTTACTACGATGTGCTTTAAGCTTTGATAAACCAGCCAACAATAATCCAAAGTAGCTACTCTAATATGAAATTTATCTATATTTTATTGATTGTTTATTGTTTATAATCAGCAATGCCTGCGTATGGAATAAAGTCGACAACTAGACCCCTGCTTAGTGAAGTCACGTCACAGTCTATCAGATGGACCTGAGACTACAGGTTTCCCGCAGAAAATATGTTGGTTTATGTGGTGGGGTTTGCCATCAGACCGGGGGGGAGGGGGTCGGGGTGCTACGAAACAACATTGTCAAAATAACAACTGAAACAAGAACAGTTAAAGAATATGTGCAATTTTTACTTTTAAAATATTCAAAACCCTACTTTTTTCCCCCGTTTTTTATGGCGGCAGGCGTGTGTTGCTTACTGCGGCCGCCCTGTGGGAAACCCTGGACTAATTACCAACCGTCTCAAAATGAATATTCATGCCAAATATTTCCATTTAAAAATGCGCACATATATTTTTTAAATCCTTTTGAAAAACCGGGACATTGTATGTGCGACTTCATGCATGGTCGTGCGTACCTGCATGAACGTGTAATTTATTACATGTATTATGTGTCTGTATAACAGCTCTTTATACAGAAGGACCTACCTCGAAATGCTTTGTGGGCGTGCCCAGCAACATCTTGGCCTGAGGCTACTCAGGTAACCGTGGACACCCTAGACTTTGTCCCAACCAAAAACGTTGTCAGCACCACGCCTTAGATCAAGGCTCTTCTATTTGGAAATGCAATTTATTTTATAGCATTCAAAATTTTATTGTGTGCGTGTTCATTTGTTCTCCCTATCTGCAGAGTTACCCTGGTGTTGACACTGTGTATGATCCTGAGGTGAGTCAACAGAAGTATTCGATAGAGAATCTCCTTCCATGGAGTGTGCACAGTGTGTGACCGTTGACTTTCCGCAATCAAATATGTGAATTGGTTGATGATCGGAAGCCAAAGTCCTGTCATTATATTAAGTAGTAATACATGATTTCCCCTCTAATATGCTTAGCTTAGTGTAGCCTTTGTTTGGTTAATTCTGCTGTTGAAGTCAAAACATTCGGCAACTCAAAGCAACACCATCTCCCATTGGCTCTGTATTTGTTCATGTGAATACCTGGTGGGGCTGTAGGTGTTGAGGTCCTGTATGACCTTGTTTTCTTTTGATTCTAGCCGGCCAAGCAGGTTTGTATGGGTACACCTATCAGCTACAACCTGACCATTCCTAACAGGTAAGCCTGTGGCTCCCATAAATCAATGTACTAAAGGTGAGCGCATAACTACATACTTATTTAGAAGACACCTTCTGTCCAAAGCAACTTGTGGTTGGGCTTGATCTATTAATCAAGCTCAATCATCGCTAGATGAGCTGTACTGCTGAATAAATTATATTATTTACATTAGTTTGAGTCAAATGTTGAAAGTACAAATACGTGTGTGTGTGTGTGTGTGTGTGTGTGTGTGTGTGTGTGTGTAGTGGTCCATACAGACCCGTGGGTGCGGAGAGTGGAGAGTACTTGTACTGTCCTGCTGAACGATGGCTGAACAACCTGCACGTAAGTCACAGCCATGGCTGCTCGTCATGACCACCCTACATGTCTGTTTCTACATCAACGGGGAGACAAAAGCCCCTTTTAGACAGAGATCCCACAATATTGCCATAAAGAAGATCTGTCATTATGCTGGCTTTGCCTCATACACAGAACCAAACAAAGCCGGCGTAATGCCACCCCCGTGTGTGCTTTTACCTAGCATGCAGAGTATTGGTCCGTTTCATACAGAGGGCGAGCCTGAATAAAGCCACAGCGCCTCCACCTTGAGCAGGCTGTGTTAGGGGTCAGACGGGGTTAGACAGAGAGGGAGAGTGCAGTCAACACAGTACAAAGACTCGTTCTCCAGTTAACAGATGTGATAATAACTATGAAAGCCTACCACAGTAGACTGTTTGCCAGTTTAGAATGAAGCCAACAGATCGTTGATTACTAAAATATTAAATGATGATAAATGCCTTATGGGTATGTATTGGTCCGGTGGGTCAGTTATATGCATATGCTATGTTCCATGAAGGCTTTTTGTTGACATTCTGTCCATTGGATGAGTAATAATATGTGTGTGTGCGTGTCTCGTGCAGCATGGCGCTACCGTGCTGCTTTACCACCCCTGTGCTCCTCTCAGCGAGCGCGTCCGTCTGTCCGTCCTGGCTCGCTCCTGCCTGTCCGACTACATCATCACCCCGCACCCAGAACTCAAACACACGGTGAGGCCAATATGAATCAAGACTACAACCCAACCCTCACACTAACGTATAGCACGGCCGTGGACTGAGTCTAACCCTTGTCACCACGTTATTCTACCATGCAGAACAACAACAACATCATAGTGTTTGTCCTAGGATGATACCTCTGTGAAAAGGGTCCATTGGCATTGTACACTCGTCACTTGTAACAAACATTAAATGCATATTATTTGTTGATTTGTCGTTTAATTTGATTAGGTCTCAGAAATAACATTAATGTAATTTTACAGCTATTCTTATTCTGGAACTTTTTTCAAAATAAACATTCCATGCTGAGGTAATGACTACTGTATTTATTTGGACCTACTTAGTCATATAAGTATTCATACGTTCATGCAAAACTTAGTGAAATACACAAAGAAAGGGATAGTCTTTGGTGGTGGGAACAAAAGTAACACAAAG
The DNA here is from genome assembly GCF_949987615.1 of Pollachius pollachius. Lineage (NCBI taxonomy): Eukaryota > Metazoa > Chordata > Actinopteri > Gadiformes > Gadidae > Pollachius > Pollachius pollachius. The sequence goes on from NC_136936.1 coordinate 18,391,405, forward strand.
TATCTTTGTCTTGCAGCACTATAATAGACATTTGTAAAGGCGGTTTCCACAAGTGTCAGTTTGCTTTTTTCTCTCTTGTCCAGCGTGTGGCTTTGGTGTCCTGGGGCCGAACTCTGGAGCTGTCCACTATTCACACCTTCGCTATTTGTGATTGGCTGGAGGAGGTGGAAGCAGCAGCGACAGAAACCAATCCGAAAGATGTGGTTGCGACCAGGAACTACAGTCTTCTGCTGATCAGGCCAGCAGAGCAGAATGCACTCCCAGCAAAACAATCACACACCAACACAATGGTAGGTAGGCTGTTCCATACCGACTAATGCTAATGTTTTTTTTGTTCACTTGCTTAAGAAGAATGCTGTTTCATCTCAGGCCATCCTGGCTAGGTCATTAATAAATGTTGTGCATGTACTAAAGGGTTCCCATTGTACTCCACAGCTGTCTATTAGGCATTGCTGTGAGAAGAGCCTCTTCGACCCTCTGGTTCAAGGAGAGGAGGCGAGGCGGCAGGGAGGAGGAGGAGGAAGGCGGCGCAGAGGGGCCATCAAGAATCCGGAGAAGACAGAGACCACGACCAAACATGAGACTTCTCCATCCAAATCCACTCAGACCTTGAAGGCATCCAGAGCATCGAAGTCCGAACCAAATCCTGGTCTAGTGAAACCAGAGCCAGAGCCGGCCCTGCCCGGTTCTAGAGGCCATCCTGCGACAACCGTTCTTGGATCAGTTCTTGCAAAAACAACCATGGCTGGACGCCATGGTTCAGATGTAAAAGTGACAGTGGAACAGAGGGACAGAGGTTCTGCTGGCCAGAACTCTGCAGAGCAGAAACCGTTGACTGACCTACCGGACAGGACGGTGAAGAGCGGTGAGCGGGTGGCTATGAAACAGAGCCGAGAACATAAACTCACACACACTGTCGGCATCGAGGACAAAAACATCGAGGACCCGCCCAAGGTTCTACCTCCCCTCCCAAACGCCCACCACAGGGCTTCCTCACCCACTCCCACCGCCCCTGAGGACATTGTGGACCCCGACGGCCACATCGCGGCCGGCGTGCTGGGGGGCAAGGGGCGGACCCCGCGCACGGACGAGGCGGTGTGGGCGGCGGGTGCGTTGGGCTTCCTGCTGGTGCTGCTGGCCCTGTCTGTGCTGCACAGCCGCCTCTACCGCCAGTGGCGGACCACCCCACCCATGTACTGGCACGACCCCCGGCAGGACTACGACAGCGTGGCCGGTATGTCACGGGGGGCGGGAATTTGCCAGGTCCTCGCCATACCACAATGTGTGATACGCTGGTGTAAATATTGTCCTGCGATATTACAATTAACGTTTAAATGTACTGCGGTTGTGTAAATATGGCGATGCGATGTTCTGACTTATTTCATGAAATGTTTGTTCTGGGTGGTTTAATGTTGGGTTTGAGTTTCAGGGGTAAAAGAACCTGTGGAAAAGAACAGTTGATGCAAATTTTCAATAAGCAGATGCATTACAGCGCCCTCTGTAGGATGATCCCAATAATTTGCCTCCACTAAGGCCAGTTAAAGGGGACATATTATACCATCAGGTGTGAGTGTGATTAGCCCTTACAAGCCGTTTTGAAAATCTTCCCCTTATGACATCACTAGTGGGTGTGTCCACCTAGATCTGTGCTGGATAGATCAGTCTACCAGCCTACCCAGTGGACTGAAGTAAACTTTGCTCATCTATCCAGCACAGATCAAGGCAGACACGCTCACTAGTGATGTCATAAGGGGCAGATTTTCAAAACGGCTTGTAAGGGCTAATCACACTCACACCTGGTGGTATAATATGTCCCATTTAATGGTTTCTAGCTTTAGGGTCGGTGGGGAGCTATGGTGGTCTTAGGCTTGTTTTAAATTATAGTGGAAATACCAAAAGAAAAAAAAATAGGGAATCATTGAGTGATTTGAGATCTCGGCTGTGATACACCATAGGTAAGAAAGGACATGATCATATTCCTCACATTTTACACTTTCAAATGTCAGAATGTTTATTATACAAACAATATTACAGCACAGTATTTTAGAAAACTGTGTTCTAGAAAGTATTCCTATACAATTAGCAAATAATTGAGTCAACCCCACTTCATCAAATTTCACCAAAATCTCAGATCATTTTGGGTCCTGATCAGGGCTGGGGCATCACAATGTAAAAATCAAATCAGTGGAGGTATATACATATGGCCCTGTAGTAAGAATTGTTCTGTCTTTCTTTCTGTACACAGATGTGATCCGGAAGAGGCTGAAGATAGCAGACCGGAGGCACAGGAGGAAGTCCTACCAGCCAAGGAGACAAGAGTGTTTGCTCTTACCCAGCTCGGATGAAGAAGACGATGACGATGACCAGTAGTTGTTTTAGCGCCGCATGGAGATGACACCAAGTACTGATTTCTCAGCATTGAATGTTAGGATGTACTCCACCGATTGTTAATGGCGGTGATGACCCTAATTAGTTGAAAAGGCAACGTCAAGTTATTTGTAGGTACACTAAGCCATTGTTTGGAGCAGTGAATGCACTCCTTGGCATCTATTGATCAGATTTCTCTTTTGCCTTGCAATTAGTCTAGCCTGGTCCTACCAGACTCTCGTACTTCATTTCAGAGAGTCTGGACCTACTCAATTAACTAACGTTAAATCACTTGAAGGCGGTAGTCTGTTGAAGTTTAAAACTATTGGATCTGCCCAGTGCCACTCTGGATCTGCCATAACCAATCGCTAACGTTTGGCCGGGAATCACGTTGCGCGCAGGCTGTACACAAACCAATCACCGTGCGTGAAGATGTCCGTCAACGAGAGCTGACTTTAACGTCATTGATCTCAGCCACTCCCTCTGTTCACTGATTGGACGCAGAAAATTTGGACGGAGAAAACCTACTAACGTAGCGCAGACCCAGACGTAGTACTGAAGGGAAATTTAAATTGAGCGGAAGTACTTGGGCGGCCAGAGCCAGGCCACAATTAGTCAGACGGTCTAAATATTATATTATGTTTACATAGAAAGGGCTAAAATGTTAATGAGTAATGGATAAAATCAGAGTTGGTGAAAACCTTCCCGCAATATTCAACACTCCTGGCCTTTTATGCACTAGTTTCTTCATTACACAAAGAATCCAATGTGAGTAAGCGTAGGATTGTGTGTAATTTCATGTTGTTTTTTTACGATGGATGAGCTTAGTAATGATTCAATGCTGTTTTTATATTTCAATTTTTTTTACCTGTGTAGGATTTGCTAGGTGGATGCTGTAAGCAACACTGTCAAAACAAAGAGGCTATCAGCTGATGGTACGAATACTAATGTAGGGTAGGTGGGGTCTGATCGGATCCCAGCGCAGTTTGGACACAACCTGGCCCTGATCCAATCACATCCGGTAGTCTGGCTCGCATCCCGTATGCGACCTGGCACATTGGATCGCCACGTTGATCCGATCTGGGAGCATCGACACACGACAGTTAATGCGTCCTGGTGGGAATCCGATCACAAAAGTCACACTGAAATGCCAAGTTCACTGGAGTGACACATTGCTCTACGCACACCCTACCTTCCCTGAAAAGTGAAAAAAAGTTATTAAAAGTATGTAATTCATTCAATATTTTCTTCAATTTTCAATAACATGATTTCTTTTTGTCAGTATCATCGCTGCTACTTGTTTTGAATCCAACCATATTCTCAGTAAAGCAGGGTTTAGTTCCACATACAGCCCATTCACAAAGATCAACGTTGTGATGCAGATGTGGAACTTCACTAGCCTGGCTAACGCCAGACCTCATCTCAATCTACATTGAGGTGAGGTCTGGGAACCAGGCTGCCTAGCAGCGCGAAATGAAATTGCGCGCAAGGCAGCATGGGTATACCCAGGCTAGAACTTCACAGGGCTGCCTGCAATTATACTTCCCTATCACATTAATGTGAACTCAAGGGTGCACTATTGCATTTCCCTAAATGCACAAAAAGCTAATGTGGAAACACAATCACAAGACTTATAAATATTCAGCTGAAAGCGGCCAATCAGCAAGTGGTTTTTCCAATAAGTGCTGAAGCTTATAACACAACTAACAGGTCCCAGCAGCAGCAAACAAATCAATACAACCATTACATTGTTTTATTATTTTATTACAAATGTACAGCTTATGAGTTTCCATTACGGTTTACCTTTTTTTATTTTTTATTAAGTAATTGTTTTTCTCTACTTTATACAGTTTTAAACATGTTAAAACAACTCTTCTGTGCCTCTCCCAACGTGTAGAGCTGTGAGAACGCAGAGCGTACAGCCCACTGCCAAGGGCTGGACATCGCCTGCTCATCAGTCTGTGTGTATATGCATGCATGCACGCAAATAATAAGCATGGCTTGCTGGTTGCAAGTGTTGTAGGAATTCATGTACTTGTGGGCGGCTTTGGAGCTGTGTGTGTGTGTGTGTGTGTGTGTGTGTGTGTGTGTGTGTGTGTGTGTGTGTGTGTGTGTGTGTGCGCGCAAGAGAGAGAGTATGTTTTGCGCTCTAGTCTGCGTTCTTTGTGTAGAAAGTGTGCGAGACATTGGGCGGGTCACAAGCAAAACATAACATTCCCCTCCCTTGAGGCACCCTACGTAGTGTCCACTAGGGTGTTTTGGGGGGGGTCCAGACCCTGTGCAGTATGGCCTCCCCCTACCGCTGACTGAGATGATTGTAGAGCGATACCTGAATGTGCTTCGGACATTCCCCCCTGCTCTGATCCCAAAGGCCCACCGCTACGCGCCCCGTGTCCTTTGCACGGCGGAGAACAAAACACACAGAAATTAAAGTGTCGGGCGTGTACGTCGCCCAAAATGTTTCTTAGTAGTGTATTTATCAAACCCCTCGACAGTAAGAAATTATCCCAAGCGCACAGAGGCCGCTTCCTCTGCTTTGTTCATGCCAGTTTCATGCGCAGAATGATTTGTTCCATTGTAAAAAAAAAACAAACATTTAATGCTCAATGTACAAAAATGCAACTAGGGGACGAGATGGCAGAGGGCAAAGGCAATATAAAACGCACACACGCGCTAGACGATCAAGTGCATGGCTGCCTGGGTCCACTGTTTGACTGGAGAACGGGTGCCGAGATCCCACTGCCTGGAGCCTTGGCAAAACACTCTTTAGACATAAATATCTTACAAACATAATCCTAACATATAGCTTAATATAAAATATATCATGAAAAACAGGTTCATATATCCATATACATATATATGGCTCTAGTCTAGGACTCGGGCGACGCTGAATGACAGCTGGCTACTGGCCCCGCTGTGTGTGTTTAGTGTGTTTAGTATGTATGTGCACCTGTGCGTGTGTGTGTGTCTCTTACAGCAGACGGTACAACATGGCTGGAGCCGAGCCAGTCGAACAGGAGATGATGATGTGCAAAGGCAAACCCAATTCACTACAGTTTCTTACGCATGATTTGCATTGACTCGGGAATAAGGGCTGAGAACCAATAAGCCGACAAAACGATTTGTCCGACACCCTGTAACAAGGTGTGTGTGTGTAACCCCAGACTGAGAAACAGCCCATTGGCTCTTGTGGTCCCCTGTATAGTTGCATGAACAAAGCAAATACACAGATAGTGTAGCGAGGCTCCCGACGTAAAGAACTGAAGCGATCCTACTGTGCCACGGACCACTTGAGGGAATCGGCCCCCGGAGAAGTAGAAACACCCGCAGGCCAACAAGAAGCATGGGTTCAGAGTAGGACGACGTCCCCCATAGGCAGATCGATTGGACCCTTTACGGCCGGTAACAGAAGTGACGGCGATCGTTGACCCCGTGTGAGGCTAAGTGCTGAGCATTTAATGTAAAAGAGTAAACTAACAAAACACATTGTTTGGGAGATATTGAGCTCCCAATACCGTCTCCCATTGGCAGAGGTTCGAGATGACCGGGTGGGCGGGACTACCGGGAGGGCCCTGATCAACAGTACACTTCCTTCTGTGCCGAGCAACCCAAAAAACAAACCTAGCTTGATGGAGCGTGCCCTTTGATTGCGTCACTAGAAAGTAGGAAGGCTAACCAGCCTGAACAGTTAATGCATTTGAAACATGTGAAAACAATGGTCTCCCAGTGGGCATGTTGAGACGCTCTCCATTCTCTTTCATAATAAAGCCGTAAAATCAGACGTCATCAGTGGGTTTTTAACGACATGGACCCAGTCTATAATGAAGCTAATATAGCAGCTCACTGCTGTAGTGTACCGGTCTACTGTGTGGCTGAACATTCACTGAAAACATGCAATACAAGGCTGCAGTGTTCAGCGCCGACTGGAGATGCGTGCATGCTGAAGCACGCGAGCCGTCTCTGTGTCTTTCTCCCCCAGAGCTTTTTCTGTTTAGTCCGTTCACTGTAGCTGGCATTCTGGTCTGAAACACAGCGCTGGGACGAGGGGAGGCCGGGTGGGTTGGACTGAGATGACCCCCACTGGTCGTGTTAAGTCAGGCAGGTTTGTGAGGTGAACCAAGTGCACGCCCCCAAAAGGAAAAAAAGTAAAAGGTAAGGAGAATTGAGGCCCCTAGGGGGCGTTGTGTCAAAATGTGTCAAACTGAAAAAAACCAAAAGTGAGCTCCAAGCTCAGGCAACCGTTCAACTCCATTGGCCATTGAAACATCCCAATGTGACAGGCTCGGAAGAAACATGACAACAGAAAATACAAATCAATAGAAACATAATACTCATCTGTCACTCGGAAAAGAAAGAGTGCTGTGGAAGTGTCCAGGAGGGCTTCACAGGTTAGTGTGTGTGTGTGTGTGGTCATGTATCCATTTCTGCTGAATTAGGATCATAGCCGAGTCAATAAAATAAAACCAAAAATAACGGTTAAATCATGACAACACATGTAGGAATATCAACAATACAAAAAAAAAAAAAGGCATGAGAAACAACAATAAAGCAAAAATTATTCCAGTGTAAGTGTTTTTTTTTTCTTTTTACAAGTCAGTAATTTTGCTGTCCTTAGTGATCTGGACAAAACAAAAGGAAAGAAAAAAGAACAAAATTAAAAGTCCAAAAGAATCAAAGGAATAGTAAAATGAGGAATATGGCCGTTATGCTGTGTCCCCTCTACCAAGGGGGAGGGAGCGGGAGATCTGGGGAATCCATTGATTCTGGTTGTTAAAGTGGGATGGGGGGGGGGCTTCACGATGTGCAAAGAAACCCTGCCACATCCTGTCTGGACAGCGGGTCAAGAGCACAGAGAAGGACTTGTTTCTGCTGCTCTCCATTCACTGGAGACGGAGACAGAGACAAAGAGAGAGAAGAGAGGAGGAATATTCCTCTCGGGGTCCTAAATGGGAGGGTATGGTGTATTTATCCCAGGGTGTGTGTGTGTGTATGTGTGTTTGTGTCTGTGTGTGTGGTTGCAGAGGGAAAAGCAATTCAATAAATAAAAAGATCTGCGTTGGACCAATCACGTGGCTCTGAATTGAGCGTATGCCGTGTTCTCCCAGGGCGGTCCGAGGCGGTACAGTGCGCGCCACTCCCGGGGTCCACCGCAACAACATTCACCCACCATTGCAAACGCTGCCGCCTCAATAGGAACCCCCCCCGCCCCCCAGCTCTCTCTCCCCTGTGTCTCACTTGGTCAAAATATTTCTACATCTCTCCACAGGGACTCTTCTGCCTCTTTCCTTTGGCTTTCTCGTCTCCCCAACCCTCCCTCCATGTAGCCCCCTCTACATCAATCCCCTTTCGGCCCTCCTCCTCTCGTCCTCCATCGCGTCTCCTCCAGTCTTCCTCTGGACCCGCACCTTGTAATCATGCACTTGTCCTCCCTCTCACCCACTCCAGCCGTCTATCTGTCCATCCATCTGCGCCCCCTTCCTCCTCTCTCTCTCTCTCTCTCTCTCTCTGTCTGTCTCTCTCTCTCTCTGTCTCTCTCTCTCTCTCCAGGCGCGTGTCACTGCTTCTTCTCCCGGGTGGTGATGGTGACCAGCTGCTTGGCAGCCTTGGCAATGTCATAAGCGCACTGGATGACCTGCTGCGTGAGGAGCTGGTAGTCCACGGCCGGGGCCCCTGGGTCCACGGGAGCCGCCTTGCGGCACTCCACCTGCAGCCGGGAGGCGCTGGAGGCCAGAAGCCGCAGGGAGCAGTGGACTGCCTCAAGGGCCGGACGCTGGGGAGGAAGGCGAGGGGAAGGGCGGAGGTCACGGTCAGGTTTCATGATCACTCGTCAGCATGCATTGTGCACGGCTCTGAAGGAGACAGCGTTTCTCGCGGCCCGCGCGGCGCTAACACAACAGCTAACAGTCAGGAGGCGGCAGCCCGGGAACCACAGGAGTCGGCGCCCGATGGGAACACGCATGGAAATCAAAAGTGAACCGAGAGGTTCCAGGCTAATACGCATGGGCAAATTGGTTTGACACATCGTACGAACATGAAAACACAGTTAAAAAAGAAGAAACAGAACTACGAAGGAAGGTGAGTGTTTGTGGCCACACCCGTTTGTAAAGATAGTGACCAGTGTTGCTACTAATACAATAAACAGATGAAGCAGAATTAAACAGTGGATAGGCGAGACGATCTCACACTAAGACATTTTTAGTCGACTTAATTAATTATAACTGAATTATTCAGTGCACTGTAATTATAAAATCTTTAAGAACATAAATAATGCTAACCAGCTTTATTTATAGTGTCATAGATTGGGTTTATTTTTGAATCTGAAGCTATCAAAACTATTTTCGATAACAATTCTTAAATAGTTTGACTGAACCCCTGATTGAAACTGTCCAAATGACATGGAGAGCAGAGAAGAGGCCGTCGCGCACAAAATGGCGGGAGCTGAAAAGCAAATAAAAACTAAAGAGATGGGTGCACTTACTTTTGGGAAGAGCGAGGCCATCTCAGTGACGGCAGAGTGGATCTTCTCTGAGCACGGGACAAAGCTGGGGGGGGGGACAGAGAGAGGGGGGGCTTGCTGTGACCTCAACAGTTGATGTAACTGGCTGATTCATGTACTCCGCTGCATTGGAGCGACTGTCAAAACACATCATGCCTTGCAGTAATGCTTGATCCAAAAAGGCGCCCAACAAGGTGTGTGCGGGCGCGGTGGGTACCTGTCGTGTTTCCCCTCCTGCGCGGCCCTCAGCAGCTCCTGGATGTTCTTGGTCACCTGCTCCGTCTTCAGGATGACGTCCTCTGTGCACGGCAGGGTGGGGTCGGGCTCGGCCGCGTCGCCCGCCCCACCCTCTTCAGAGTCCCCGCGCCCGTCCTCCTCGCTGCTGCGACCCATGCTGCACGCGCACACACACACACACACACACACCATCATTAGCTTATTGATAATAAAAAAGAAAGAATATTAAATAGAGTACGCCTTTCTGTTAATAAGTGGCGAGCGAGGGAGCGGGTAGCTGGACGGCTAAAGCGTCCCATAGTTAGCGCTGGGATTTCCCTTGATTCTGACCTCAGGGACACGTCGTAGACCTGCGTGTTGTCGTAGTCGCTGTCCGTACCGCTGCCGTGCCTCTCCAACCTGGAGCCCTGTGGAGAGAGACGGCACGCGACAGGCTCACTCCTCACGTCCTCATGCACGTGAGCATGCGCGTGTCTTCCTGAAATGCCGCCTTTCCATGTGCGTGGGCCTGCCACGTCCAAAACAGGCGGCCCGCCGGGCCCTGGTTTATACCATATCCCATCAGGGGTCAACCCACACGCGTCACCGGAGATACTGGCTGGCAGGGGCCGAAAGGAGAACTCCCCCGGGTCCCCCCGAGCAGAGGGAGCGCGACCCGACTGGCTCCAACCGGATTAAACCAGGCCAGATGCACGGCACAGAGTAAAGGCGGAGGGGGGGGCTCTCTGAACCTGAGTCACAGGTGCTAATTGTATGGGAGATAAACAAAGGGATCTTATTTGCGGAATTGCAACCAGCTGTGTGTCATTTACAACGTGGGTAGCATATGCAAACAAACAGCGGTTAACTCTCCACCCAGACCTCCCCGCTGCAATGGCCAATGAGAAGGGAGATTTGGTTGCTGGATGGATGTTAACCTTTGTAGATTTGCATACACTACCCTACATGCAATGACACAAAGACCGGTTGAGAATCACCAATGTTGTCCCTTTCAGAAGATTAATATGAAAGCATAGCCCACCGTGTATCTGCTGCCTATCTCTGAGGAGGCAGACAGGTGATGACCCCCATAGGGTGAAGGACCACCAGGGACCTTCCTTGTCTGGAGAGGACGGCACAGGGAAGAAAAGGGAAAAAGAACTTCTGTGGTCACACACACTATCCAAAATGCTCAATGGCAGTGCAGTGAGACCCAATATTAACAGCTGCACTGATATACAGTGTGGCTTATTTCCCTAAATGTGTATTGCAGTAAACAGTGGTTGTGCAGCGGAATAACAACATTAGGAGAATGGAAGACATAACAGGGGTCAGACAGACAAATAGCGTTTTTCCATTATCACTTTTGGCCGAGCCGGGCAATAAGAGTAGAGCATTGTTGCGACATCGACTCAAGATGAGTGCGTCATCAGTTAAAGGCCCTGTCCACACCATGCGGGAGGTTTTTAATAGTTTCTGTTGTGTTTTCAGAAAGTTTTGCATCCACACGATAACGTTTTTGGACCATCCTCGTCCACCCACAAACTAACGAGTGAAAATGGTGTAGTAAGTATGCCAGGCCAGTAGGAGGCGGTATCAACTTCTGTTAAAATATGCAAAAAAAACAAAGATGAAAACCACAAGCCAGCTTTCTACTCCAGCATGTCACCATCGTTTTCAAATAGTTACTGTTCAGCCTGTCCACACAGTTTGACAGTTTTAAAAGTCTTTTCAGGCCCCAAAACCTCCGTTGTCATGTGGACACAAGGCAAAACCACAGAAATACGTGTTTCTAAAATCTCCAGAGTCATTTGGACGGGGCCAAAGACACACCTTCAAGCGGGGTGTATGGAAAGAAAAATGCTGCCGTGCAGAGTCGAACCAGGCCAGTATAGTATAGTGGGAAAAACGCCAGAGTGCATCCACCTGAATGTTACATCATGGATGTACAGTGAAGAACTAGGACCAGCTAGGCGGAAAAGATACATACAAACGGTAAAAGAGTAGACGGAACAGCGATGACATTTGGTTGTACTCATTGGATGGACGTGCAAACAAATGTGTGAGAAAGTTTTCTTGATGGTCGAGAGCTTTATTTAGCAATGACTGTGCATTTTCAAATGTGAGAAAGTGGCAAGATTCTGCCTGTGTGTGTCAGCGTCCCTGTAGAGAGAGTGAAAGGAACATGCTTCTCTATGTTTTGCTTTTGGCTGGGAACACGACTTTGAACCCAACAAGAGTTGTTGGCAGGCCAGCAACTATCATATGAACACACCGTTGTCTGCCAACATTTTAGCATTGTGCAGAAGCTGGTCCAATTAACATAGAAACCTGAAAACCCTCCCAAGCATTGTGCATGTATCGTAGTTGCATCAGTATCCAGGGTCTCAATACTAAAGAGAGTTCCAACCGGGCAGGAGGACAGCAGAGTGAGCTGCAAGTTAAACACAAATGGTACAAAAAGGTGAAAGGGGCATACTACTAGGTTGACCCATCGTCCACCGGTTGACCTGGCGTGAACACGTCATGCGCCGGCTCAGTGTGGATCTGAAGGCATAGCGATGGGTGTCGCGGTGTGTGCTGGCATGGCGCGAGTACTATGCTTTTAGATCTGAACCGGATGCATGCAGGTGTGCACGTCTCAGGGGCGGAGGGGTGGGGGAAGAGGAGGGTTAGATGCAGGTGGGGAAGAGGAGCGTGAGCAGGAGGAAGGAGAGAGACAGGTCGACCCGTCTGGCCCCCAGAGAGTCAGAGGTGGAGGGGGCCGCCCGCGGGCACTGGACGAGGAGTCCCGGGAGCAAAGAGCGAGAGACACTTACGCTAGCTGTGTTGAGGGGCTGCAGGCGGGCTAGATGAGCGTCCAGGGCTGGGGGGCCGTGGGCCTTGGGGCCAGGGGCGGCCCCGGGCTCGTACATGGAGAAGGCCTGGCGGTCCCGCCGGTGGGGGTGGGGTTGGGAGTAAAGCCCTGCGGGGTCCCCGCCGGACCCTACACCGCCCATCCCTCCACCAACTCCTCCTCCTCCTCCTCCTCCTAACCCTGCCTTGGTCCCACCCCCAGACCAGTGGCCTCCTCCGCCACCACCCGGACCCCCATGGCCGGCGGGCCCCCCAGCCTGCTGGCCCACCCGCAGCGAACTGTTCTCCGTCTGCATCCGTGTGATCTACGGGAGGAAGGAGGAGGGGGAGGGGGTGTGGAGGGGAGGGGTCAGGGTTGAAGGGATGGACATGGGCGGGTGGAAAGCAAAGGGAGGGAATGACAATGGGTGAGGAGGCAGGGAGGGAGGGGGGAGGGGGGGAGGGGGATGTAAACCAGGTGATCAAGGACAAGCATCCACTGACACAGTATGGGGGTGGGGAGCGTGGGGGGGGGGGGGGGGGGCAGAACAGGGGGGAAGCAGAGTTGGTAACCCTATGTCCGGAAAACCGAAGAGCTTCGGTGCAGCCACAACAACATGGCCGGTCTCTGGGATTTCCCGCCACCAGGCTACGGATAGTCGATCACATCAAGGAATGGGAGGGTAGGGAGTAGTAGGGGGAGCTCGGCTAGCTTACATGCCGTTATTAGAGCTGAGGCCTGAGAAATGGTTGGGGGAAGACGGGGGGGGGGGGGGGGAAGGCTACATACATATGTTGCTATATGGAGGTTGGGTTAGGGCATCGGGGGTGGTGGTTGTGTTAGGGGTGTAATGGCACCCTGCACCAAAGTAGTGTCCTCTTAGTGAAAAGCCTTGACAATGAAACACAGCAAACTCGGAACAGATTGTGTGGAAAAGTTCTGCCCGACTGAGCAGATAAGGTGTTTGGCTCACGTTCTTTGGTTGATCAGACCTGCGAACCAGAGGCCATGAAGGCACAACACAGGCAGTAGGTACACAGAGTCAAGGCTGAGCAGAGCATCACGATGGACAATGAGGTCAGTATGTCGGTGAAACACGATGGAACACTGGGGAGGATTGTAAGCGTTGACCCTCACTGCGGTTATTAAGTTAATCAAGCGTCCATTATGTAGACCCCTGTGTGTGAGACAGCCAAAACCACTTTGACTTGTAGGAAGCCAAGTTATTTTGGCCGCGTCTCTCAACCCGATCTGTATATCTGCAGTCAATTCGCCTCATAGGCTTCTTTGGTTTGTTCTTACTTTGAACCAAAATGATGCAGATAGCGGCAGACTCATCAATGAAACTAGGATGGTGAGATTCTAGCTAAAAGTGAGAACAATTCAGTGTTTTTAATTCTCAACATCTTGTCAAGCCCTATTCTTTTCCTTCCATTCTTTCCTTTCCTCCCTCCCTCCCTCCCTGCCTCCCTCCTTTGCGTCCTACCTCCTTTTGGAGTCTCCGGAGCTCTTCACTCAGGTTGTTGTTGACCTTCATCAGCTGCTGGACCTTGGCTTCTGAGGAGGCCAGGGCCTTCTTCACCTCAAGGTACTCCTGCAGGGTGATGGGGCCGTCCGACAGGTCGGACGAGTCCATGCTCTGAGCGGCCAGGGAGGTAAAGTAACAGATATCAGCGGGGAGCAACATGATGGTGCCTGTGCAGCTCACATTAATGTGTGGGTGAACCCCTGTTTCAGCGCAATTCAAACACTGAGTCAAAATCACAAAGTTGGCGTGGGTCGTAACCATGGCGATAACACGCCCCCGTCTGTCCTAAAACTCTCCCGAAACACTTTTTTTTAAAACTCATTGTGTTTGAAATCCAGCTGAAACAGTGGGTTGACTGGCTCTTTAGATAAATATGAAACATGCGCCAAGGTGTGTGATCCCTCCCGCCGCACCATAGGTAGAAAAGAAATGCCCAGTGTTCTGAGACCAAATCTGTCAATGTCTTCCCCTCCTCTAGCCTCATCACCGAGTGCATGAATTAATCCACACAAATCAAGGCTCTATTCACTTGGGGACAAAAGGAGCTTAGTTCTTAGAGAGATGCATTGAAGGGCTTTAGGACAGGGCTTTCTGCCCCTCACACACGTTTCAGTTTTCTCCATCCATGCTCGCTACTCGTCCTTATGCCCAGCCTGTTACTGTGGCAGCAGCGTGCTCAGACAGTCCCTGACAGCCCACCCACTATCACTCTCTCTGTGCTCCACGTTATGGTCTGGCACACTCAAAATCTTACATTACACACAGCATTACTCCAGAGCTTGCTTCCCCTCCGGTTTTCACTTACTCACTGTTTTCATGATCCCTTTTCATATTTCGCATAGAGCAGAAAGAGCAGAAATGTTTCACAGGAGCTTTGTTGCAAACAAATCTCTATGTGTATATGTTTTTAATCAAGGTATAACAATAGGTTTAGTTAGATACATTGAAATACTAGTATTAAGTATTAACTATATACATGTATAATGAGGTGTTTTGCCATTTCCACTTCTCCCAATTATCCACCACTGTCTCCGTTCCTTTTGCATTTGTAATCGTGACTTTCCAAACCCACCAGTAATCTTTCACCCTCTCCCGCTCCACGAACAATGTCTCTATGAGCTCATCCCAGAATAACTGATGATGTCAGCCAGGAGCTATGCGGCAGTCCCAACTGTAGCTGATCCCTGCAAAGCATGCTGGGACAGGCAGGCAGTGGGGAAGAGAGGCAGAGCAGCTCCAGCCGCTGCTACTTTCGCTCTTGGACAGATTCCAGAGGCTCAGGGCGATGGCTTAGATTGTGTAAAGTTGCCACATTATCAAAGTAACTAGCAGCTAGTCCTTGTATTGTCTCTGTGTGTGTGGGCATGTTTGAAAATACAGGTCAATGGCTGCGACTCTCACTGTGTCTCAACCCTCAACATATGCACTGCACAAAACGTGTGTGTGTGTGTGTGTGTGTGTGTGTGTGTGTGTGTGTGTGTGTGTGTGTGTGTGTGTGTGTGTGTGTGTGTGTGTGTGTGTGTGTGTGTGTGTGGATGTCGAGCATTGGCTTGCTTGTGAATTTCCGTTTTCATTATTTTTTTAGAAAGCTCGCTGTTGTTTACCTTGGCTCGGTTGTTGCGCTGGGTGTTGTTGTTGTTCTGGGCAGTCAGCTCGCTGTCAGTGTCTTCGTCGGAGGCCACGCTGTCGTAGTCGTGCTGGTCGTCGTCGTCGTCGATGCCCAGGTCCAGCGGGTCTGCGGGGTCAAGGGTCAAAAGGATGAAGAAATGTGTACTGAGACCAGCTGAAGACTCCCTCAGTCCGTCCCTCCGGTATTTAAAGACACGTTGCACCCGGCTGCATTACGTGTACGACGATATTATATCATACGAAACAACGGAATCGGTGTGTCCCTTTTGCATTAACATGCAAGTGACCATTAAAATGGTCTTTTAGCGAATGTGTGTACATTCCGTTCCCTCTGAATGTCTGCAGATGTCACATTGGATGAATCACATTGGATGAGTCCAAATAAAAAAACCTGGGTCTGGTCTGCGTGTCCTTCCTCCCAGACACTGCGCTGCTAAATCCGATGGCCTTTCGTCGCCATCTTTCGGTTTGCAAATTTTCCACCCTTTCAAACTCAAGTTTTTCCCCCCTGAAGCCCGAGCCATACACTTTTATCATTATAATATCGTATCATTAGCGTGGGTTGAGTGTATGAGAAAGCCTGTGTGTTTGCTTGTATATGTGTGTGTGTGTGTGTGGTCTCACCAGTGGGGCTGCTGAGACCCTTCCCCTGCTGTCTCCTCTTGGCGTCGCTCAGGATATCGATGATGAGCGTGGCAAACTCTCGCGCGTTGAATCGGGCCAACTTCTGACGACCCTGAGGGACACCAGAGGAGGAAGAGAGCCACAGCGTGAGAAGGAGAGACAAACAGAGGGAGAAAAACACAAAGAGAGGGAGAGAGAGAGAGAGAGTGAGTGTGAAAGTGAGAAATAGAGCGAGGAAGACGGAGAAAGAGAGAGAGGGAGAGAGAGAGAGAGAGGACTTAAAACACCCACACGTGTGGAAACAGGCGCAATTCGACCATAAAAAATAAGCTGTAGTTATGTCATGAGTTGTGCAGTCGAGAGGCATTGCAGCAGGAGCCAGGCCCACAGAGTTTGCCTTGCCCCCCCGGTCTGTGGGCCTGGCTCCCGGGCCCACTGCCGCTGCTGTGGTCACCAGGCATGAGCTGTGGAAAAAACATGTCATACCGAGACACACACACAAGACAGACACACATAAGCTGCATCGTGCAATTACATCATCCCCGCCGCTGTTTAAATAAGAACGGTCCGTTGGAATCCATGCACCAAACCGTACGACGGGATTGCACGTTTATTCATACTGCATTGTTTTGCACGAGGACCACAAAGAGGAGCACAGAGTCGCTTCCTAAAGAGAGTCTGGGGTTCCAGCTCGCCCAACACAAACAGTCTCCAACTCCAATCAGAGCGTTGTCAACAAAGAAGCTCAGCCAGTGCGGGCTGACGTTTACACTCATGAGCTAAACAGCTGAGGGCCGAGAGCCAGGGAACGAGAGAGGGAGACGAGAGAGATGTTAAAAACCGTTGGACAACATCTTTTGCCGTCCCTCGTACAGCTGAGGACAGTGCCGTCCATTACGCAATCATTGCAACCCATTCTTGACATCCACCGAGGCTGGAAGCCATCGCTCTTTATTCACAAGCACTGCAACTTCACAAATGATCTAATTCTTTGCTGTTGCACGCTCCACTCGTCGACTCTTTCAGGTTCTGCCATCAGAAGCAGAGTGGGAGATGGTAGGCGCGTTCCTACATACGCCTCAACATGCATCTGGACGTGATTGCTGCAGTGTGTTGTTGTGTTTTGTGTGTGGTTACCTGGTTCCGTGTGGCAGAGTACTCGGGGTTGACCGGTAGGAAAGGCACCGCGCTACGTTCTGTGACCAGGGTACTGTGGTTCTGAGTCGTCAGCCACACTGGAGAGAGAGAGACACACACGCGTATCTTAAGAATGTGTGTGTTTTGGATACAGAAACATAGCCTTGACACTGGCAGCTCAATGTCCAGTCCAAACCTTCATACATGCAAGCAGGCTTATTTTAAGGAAAAGGAAATGATCAAACTTTCAGGTCGTGAAATTGTTGGATATAATTTTGTGTGTGTGTGTGTGTGTGTGTGTGTGTGTGTGTGTGTGTGTGTGTGTGTGTGTGTGTGTGTGTGTGTGTGTGTGTGTGTGTGTGTGTGTGTGTGTGTGTGTCTGGTGTGCCTCTGGCAAAAAGTACAACAAAATAATGAAAGATGAGGGAGGGAGAGGGACACAGGAGGAGGAAAGAAACTCGGGAAAAAGAAAGGCTTCCTCAACTGCGCACATAAGTTCCTCTTGCACTCTTCATTCTCCTCCTTGTGCCTCCTCTCTATATGCATTCCATCTTTCATGTGTCCGTCCCTCCCCTCCACTAACCTTTATCTATCTTAATCTCCCCAGCTTTCTCCCCACACTGTGCACACTTAAATACGTGTATCATCTGCGATATGTTTTTGTGTATCATGGTCTTGAACTCTGGTATGGACCTTGTGTGTGTTTTTTTGTCTAGTAGACGGTCATACCATGAAGATTGGAGAGAAATGTATCTGGTCTTTGATCAAGGCAAGAGATATGAAGATGGGGTCAGACGGCAAAAAAGGCCAGGTGAGATATGTTTGAGTTGGGCGGGAAAGAGCGAGGGCAAGAGTGAGAGACTCACCGGCATCGTTCTCCCTGCGATCCACCTCATCATAGACATCCATGGCCAACTCCTCAAACAGCCTGTTGTTCAGCTGTCCAACACACACAGCACACGCCAGACTCATTTAACACCAAACACTTAGGGACAGACCATACCGACATCACAGTGTGTGGACACTTGACACACACTTGACACACACAGCAGCATTTCAGTCGGATTAGCCTTAAAGACATTTTTAAAGTGAGATATAATGAAATTAATATGCCTTCGGATGCAGCTGCTTGCAGAAGCTTTGAACAAGGCCGACCCTTTTACTAATTGACTGAAGAGTAAGGAGTGTTGATCGTTATCCAGACACGTTATTTTAATTATAATTTTTTCAACCCGACAATTGGCTGAGAAGAACTATTGATCTGGAGCCCCGAGCTCCTACTCACTGCCTGCAGCTTCTTCTTGGCAGCCTTGGCCAGTTCAGAGAGGTCCAGGCTGAGAGAGAGAAACACACACAGTGAGTCAGAGAGATGCCAGAAAGGAAGAGGGAGAGAGAGAGCGAGGGAAAAAGAGAGAGAGAGCGAGCGAGAGAGAGCAGCAGTAGCAGGTAGAGGGAGGAAGAGAGTTATGCAGGAAGAAGAGGGTGGAATGGAGGGAGGAAGATGAGGCGGGGAAGTGATCAAATGAGCGAGCGTGGTGAGTAAGGGAGTTGCCTACAAAATCGGCTTTGGGGGGGTGGGGGTATGGATGAAACAGTCGATGACTATACAACACAGTTGAGATCTGTCACTTGATTGCATTGCGAGACAGTAAGGCTGCTAAACATACAGGGATACAGACTTCCTTTACATTCAATGTATTCACAAGTGGAGAGGGTTTCACATGGACACGTTGGGTAAATCTGTGTGAGCGCAAACGCTTCCCTGACCTCATGTTTAAAATCTCTCAATGCGTGTTCGTGTGACACCGTCATGGAAATCGAGACTTTACCTTACTCCTTCACCCATGGATGCCGATGTCAGCACATTGTGCAAGACTGTTTCTTTCTCAATTTTGTTGTTGGAACATATAATAAATGTTTTTCATCATTCAATACATATGTTATAAAGATTGTTATTGAGAAAGGAGATTTCCATTTTTTTCCCATATTTGTTTGGGATGGAACAGCAAAATACACATCACGATTGCAGACAGTGGCTCATTCTATTTTCCTCACCGCTATCGAGTTTAATCTACCACACTTTCCATCTTTCCTTGTGAAACCGATAAAAGGTTCATGGATCAGAGGACACAATGGGGGGACTCTATGGGAGAGGATGACAGGAAGTGGAAGGGAGAAGCATTCCGGTGGACCAAGGGAGTGAGTAGGAAAGTGAAAGCAAAGATACCTCTGTGTTGGGCACTTAGGACGAGCCCTGGCTCCACCAAGCGTGGCAAAGATGGAGAGAACAGGAAACAAGTGAAGGTAAAAGAGAGGGTGTGAGAGAGAAAAATAAAAAACAGGTACAGTGGCCACATGAACACTGATTCAAAATGTATTGTATTTTTTTAAAGAGATACCATTCACCAGAACAGAACAGTGCAGAGGAAGAGAGTTAGACAGGCCATTGCATAACAAATCAATAGCGAGTCACGCTAGCCTTGTCCGACATTTCCAAATTGGAAGAGTTTGATTAAGCAAGCGTGAATTTGAAGTTCCAATTCATGCTTTCAATTTGAATTCAACATGTACACATTTATTTTGAAATGGATAGCCTCAAGCAATGTCACACTTGATTTACCAAACATCCTTAGTTTACACCTTGGTTCATTCTGTATAATCAAGAACCTCCCCAAGAATTGTTCCAACTCTTTAGCTTGGACTGCAGGAACTACTTTATACAGCTTTCAGAACAACAACAGTCAGCTTGGCCTTTCTCCCCCTTTTTTACTCTTATGGGGGGAAGGTTAACAAATACAAATGTGCCACCTACTGGATAAACAATTAAATGCAACAGACACATCTATTCATGCATGTACACAAGCAAAAGACTACTTTTGCATTAATACATTTTTGTATTAATAATTAATGAAAACTGGCAAAGAATTCTATCATAAATAGTTACATGGGACAATCCACATTAGTCGATCCTGATTTTACTAGTGACTATTTAGCAAAACTGGCAAAATCGTACCAAATTGGCATTTGAATACCAATAATAATAATACAATTTAGGAAAAATATCCCAGATGGTACACCGAATGCCAGAAATAGGCAAACAAGCCTTGTTCCTAGCCCCCCTGCCCATTTTCTGGAGGGAAGAGATTCTTCTTCATGCAAACACACTACAGCACTCTCATGCATCTCAGGCTAGAAAGTGAAGCACACACACACACTCAATGACCCCACTAGCGGCACTGCGGTACGCACCTGTCTGCCATCTGTGGAATGATATAGTGGCCATTCTTGTGATCTGTAGGAAGACACCAACATAATATTGATACAAGAAAGACATTGCATTGAGCCAAAGAAAATAGAATGCAGCTAAATAGAATAGAACACAACTAAAGACAATTCCATTTGAGACAACCCAAAGAGCATGCACTTGAAGAGAACACAACAAACAAAAATAGGCTAGAATAAACTATAATCAAATAAACACACAAGCAAGTGAAGGCAGCCAGGCGCGTGGAGGTCGTCAACATTGTTTCAGAGAGGAGAATGCTGCACATTCTGAGGCAGCCACCATATAATTTGGGCCTGAGGAATTCTGCCTTGAGCCGAGAGCTGCGGAGAGCTGCTGCTGCTGCGGTGGCTCACCTGGGCGTCGGCCACACAGGTAGAAGGCCAGCCTGTCAGTCAGCTCGTATTGGCACTCCACCAGCCGCTCTGCCAGCTCGATCTGGCCTGCTTGCCTGGAAGACACACACACACACACACACACACAAACACACACACACACACACACTGAATAACTGGAAACCACCTCAGTAACAGCTTTTATTTATCCAAACGACCGACCAAACAATGAGTTTTGTTCAAGTCAGAATAATCCTCAACTCTTGGAAAAATGTACATTACACATTTCCATTGGTGTCAAGTTCTAATCGTCACCTTTCAGGTGTTATTTCCTAGAACCGGCTGCAAAGATTCTGTTTCTGAAGCATTAAATTAACTAATACAATGTGTCGCAGTTTGTCCCCAGAAAGCAGGCTTATCATATGTTGTTCATTGTTGTCAGTCACACCAACTGAAAAACAATTACACTGTCCCAAACCATGTGAAAATGATGTTTTTTATTTGGCCAGGTCATCCTTGCAGAAGGGATTATTAATATAAATGGGTTTAGAACTGGATAAATAAAGGATAAATAAAGTAAGATAACTGTATTAACCATCCCTAGCCCTAATGACTGTGTGCAGCTCTTGGTTCCCTAGTGTTCTGCGGCCGCCGTGCCCGGGACCCCTACCTGGCGAAGTCCATGGGCGTGCGCCCGTGGAGGTCGGGCGCCCCGGGGTCCGCCCCATACACCACCAGCAGCTCTGCCTGCAGGATCTGGCCTGCCTTTGCCGCCACATGGAGGGGTGTGGTGCCTTTCTCCTGGAGCACACGCAATTAAAGAAGGGCCGACGCACACACACACACACGCACACGCACACGCACACACACACAAACAAAACAAAGTCAGCAGAAGCCTGGAGGGAGGGGTCTGGGTAAGGTATGCCACTGTGCGGCTCATTGTTTAGATGGGGGTGTGTCAGCCGGTGAGGGACGCCGAGGTGCTGACCGGGTGGAAGAAGTTGGCCTGGGCTCCGAGGGAAAGCAGCCTCAGACACGTCTCCAGGCTCCCTGTCCGCACGCTGGAGTGGAGTTGCTGGAGCGGGAAAGGAAATAAAGAGAGAGGGGGATATGTGGGTTGTGAGTGAGGGACAGGTGGGCGGATCAAGAGACAGAGGTGACACACAAGAGGAACGCGAGAGGAGAGGATATGTTAGAGAGAGACACGCCCGAGAGAGAGAGAGAGAGAGAGAGAGAGAGAGAGAGAGAGAGAGAGAGAGAGAGAGAGAGAGAGAGAGAGAGAGAGAGAGAGAGAGAGAGAGAGAGAGAGAGAGAAGAATTTAGCATAAGAAACACCCGTGGAGCCGGGTAGCTATAGAGTACTTTAGATCTTCCTGCTATGTCATTCACAACCCCCCGGAGTGCTCCAGCAAATGTGTGCGCACGCTCTCTGTGTGCGCGCTTTCTGTGCGCGCTCTCTGTGCGTCAACATCTCTAGGCGACAACGTGTTTATGCGCAGCTCAGCACGTCCTGCGACTCCACTGTACTCTACTTCAACTGCAGCCGTGGTCGCTCACCCCCGTGACCTTTGACCTCTGGAAGCCGGGACGCTCACCTTGCTGAGGTCCTTGGTTGTGACGCCGTCGTCGTCGCGGCAGGGAAGCTTGTGGACAAAGGACAGCATCTGGTACTTGGATCTGATGAACTCAGACTTGGTGGGACTGGATGGGTTGGTGGAAGGGAGGAGTGAAGAAGAAGAGTTATGGGACCACAGTAGAAACCATGATTAAGTTCCACATGTTTGTATGCATGCATGTATGTATGGGGTAAACCTAGACATCTGTTGAACAGTAAGCAGTGCCTTGAAGGGGGCATCCATAGGGGCAGAAAGGGGGAACGTGTGGGGTTAGTAGGATGTTAGTGCTGCAGCAGGAAAAGTGAACAAGGCTTTTGGAGAAGTTAATATGTAGCCTCAAGGGAATACTCTGCTGCTAAGAATGAGCCGAGGACAAATGCTCTCCTCTGTGATAGGTAGCAGTTTTGTTGCTACGATAAGAAATATATAATAAAAAATGAATGAACCCTGCCGAGGCTAGTTGATAGGGGAGGAGGCTCCTATTTCTCAGAACTTGTGAGTCATTTGGCCAGTTCGCAACATTTGGCCTGTAGACGGACTCACTGGACTTTGTCCTGGGGGTTGGGTTTCCTACGGCCGCTCTGCACCTGAGCAGGGTCCAGCAGACTGTGCTCCCATATGGAGTTAGCCCCATTACTGGCCAGGGTTTGCACCATCTGAAACACACACACACACACACACACACACACACACACACACACACACACGCACACACAGGTTAAATGCAGAACTCCACGCTCACTTCACAACATAACCATCTACATGGAAGGACTATTTAAGCCCTGGTCACCTGCAATGGAACCATTAGTAGAATAACCATAGGGTCCAGGGGAAAATATATCAAATGATCTGCTAGAAATTCACAGGCTCCTAGTTTCAGCAGCATAATAGAGAATGCACCGAATTTAACTCATCCTTGACTGCTTGAGAACACTGAAAATGTATTTATTGGCAAAGTAGTCATCAAAGGCGAACGCTGCTCCCCGGACAACGGCGTCCCCTCCATACCTGGAGCAGTGCAGGGGGCCAGCCGCTGTGCCGCAGGTGCTTCACGATGGAGATGTGCCGGCCCAGGCTGCGGTGGACCGAGCAGCACTCATCACAGATCAGAACCCCTCGGTTGATGCTGGTCCAGCCCGGGTCTGGGTGCCAGAGTGTGAGAGAGCGCGACACACACACACACACACACACACACACACACACACACACACACACACACACACACACACACACACACACACACACACACACACACACACACACACACACACACACACACACACACCAAGTGATAGTCAGAGGGAGAAATACAGATCGAAGACATGACGAGTTGGTACATTTAAAAAAAACTGACTTGCATGACAGCAAGTGGAATTTATTAAACAGTGTACAGACATGTAGTCATTGAAATGCGCAATGCCCTAAATGCAATGTGAAGACCGCTAAAGAACAAGACCAGCATAATTCTACTTGTTTTGTACTGCCAACCCCCTTATTGAAATGACCAAATGCGACACTCCTGATCACAAGTAGGTCTGGCAAACTGCAGTAAATGACCGTAATACACTCTAATGGTTAGCCTGAAACGCCACACAGAAAGTAAATTAGCACTTGGGTTCCATTCACTTCACAGAACCCAAAAGATGCATTGGCAGAGTGGTTTGTTCATTTCTCCAACTGGCTGCCCATGTTTCAGTAGAAGGTTTAAGCAAATATGATGGACAAATGATGTTAGCCAGACGGGCAGAGCGTGGGCATCATTGTCTGTTTTGGAGTTGTCGCGGAGGATGTCAGCAGCAAGGACACCCGAGCTTGGCCATGGCCCTGTCCGTTAGGATGTGAGTGGGACACACTGATTCCTCTTATAGCAGCGTTCAGCGCAGGACATCACGGTGACTGACACTCAAAGTGCATGCACTGCACGACCACAATCACTGGCTATGGGAGGAAAGAAAGAGTGTGGGAGTGAAATTACAAAAATTACCCTACCCTTGCATCCTGAAAACACAGGCCAAAGGCTTAATCCTTCTATACACCTCATTCATTTTAATATTTTTTGTATTGTATTTACCTGCACTATTTGGAACCCAGAGTGCTGACATATGACAGTGTGTGTGCGGACTGTGGAGTTGATAGTGAATAATGCAAAACATTTGTGAGTTAATAGCTATCTTGCAAGTAAAAATTCCCCTCCGATCAAAGAGGACTGAGAATCAGGTGACCTTTTCACACAATGATACAGCATTCAAGTCAAAAAACCTATTTTCAAAATAACGTGCCAGGGGGCATGAGTCGGTGCTGTCGAGCAAATGGAAATATGAGTGAAATTTAGAGTATTCTGTTGGAGAGCAGCACCGCTGTCATACATGCATACGTTTGTAGAAATCCACACATACAGAAAGTCACAGAGTCAACTCTGACCTTTAATCAGTAATAAGCAGCTTGGTTTACCTAATGGTGCCTTGCTGGCTGCGTGAAAATGTCAGACCTGCTGGTCTCCTACAGTCGATGCACTTGTCTAAAAGTTTCCCTTACTCCATTTGATTGTTATTTTGCCTGTTCGGACCGGCATATGGGAAGGAGATTACGATACTGGGGGTCGGGCGACATCAGAGGTTTGATTTAATTTTTGAATTTACTAGAAATGGAAAGGGACGCTTGGCCCTGTGTTAGTAGAAGTGTGTAGGCCACATACAGAAAGAAGGTAGGAAGGTAAGAAAGGAAATAAGGAAGGAAGAGTAGGCAAGGCAAGGAAGAAAGGAAGGAAGCAAAAGCTATGAAGGCAAGGGAAGGAAGACGATGCTTGTGAGACACAGCCATAGACTAGTCATTCGGTCTGGTCGTGTTTTGGCCTGAGGAGCCTGATGTGATGAGCTGCTGACACATGGTACAATTAACAAACAACACATGCGTGTGCACAGCAACATGCGTGCGTACACACATCTGGTGTTGGCGTTATTCTTACACTGAGATAAAACTAGAGGGGCTTACAGCATGACTATAGCTAAAACTGTGCTCTTTTAGCCGGCCGAGGAGAAAGCACTAAATGGTTTTCATAGAAACTCGTTGCCAGTTGGGAGTACCACCAGCCTGTAAACTCTAAAAGGCTGGTCTACAACAAGGCAATTCCTTAATCTGTGATAAACATAAAAAAGTGTCCCTATAGGCTATAGCCAGGCTATCCTGCTAGATCAATGTTACGGCTTTACCATTAAAGCCTTTTATTATGGTATAGATATTATTGGATGCAGAATGTTGGTAGGTTTGACTTAGTTTTTTGTACACAATGCATAAACCACATCTAGTTGTGCATTTTGGATTAATTCACAATGAAATATGGGGGCCGTCATTATCACAAAAGGCTAAAGCTATGACATTTTACACAGGAAAAGAATGTATCCATATTAGCATCCATACCAAACTCCCACACTGCTCATGACCACTGATGTGGATTTTTCAATTCACAAACAGGCTTTGTCCTTCAACATTTTTCTATACAGCCACGTAACAATTCACATAGCTATGCGTTTTTTTGTTTTGACAAGAGTGCAAGCCAGCAATCAGCAAAAAGTGCTACCAGGAGTTGACAGAATATTCATGACATGCTTTCAGTAGAAACTAAAAGCTACACACACAATATCTTCATACCACATTACCCTACATCCAACACCGGCCTACTCCCAAGCCCAATTATAGACTACAATATAACCCTTTAGGCGTTATACTTTTATCCCATTGTTATTTAATCATAGGTTCACAGTATCACTACTTTTAATCATAGTTCCATAGAAGCTTCTCAAATTTAGAAAACAAATCAAGTTCAGTGCAGGCTTTTATGTCTGGCGAGTTTGCACAGGAACATCTATCGCTGACACAACTTGCCATGTTGCAGGTGGCGATATTTCAATTCAAAGATTCATCAAAGTGGTACCATGTGTGCTAGTGCTACAGTATAAGCTCTGTGTCCACTCTGCACGACACAAGTCCTCCCAAGGCATGTCTATTACTGGGAGCATCCAAAGTCTTTTCTAGCCATGGCGTTCTTCCGCTGGGTGTGGTGACAAGAGAGGTGGGCTGTCACTTGAGGCTAGGTCAGCATTGTGTTGGGTGTAAATATGACTGTGTGCATGCATGTCATCCAGAGGAGGTTATGTGCCAGACTCTAGATTAAAGAGGGCCATAACCAATAGACCCATCAACAGCAGCAGTTAACAATAGTAGGTTGGTCGGTTTGTGCTGAATCAGTGTATTCTATAAAAGGCAGCAAAGGATATACAGCTGCACTTTGAAACATGATGTGGCTACTTGTGATCAATATATACTATCAAAGAATGACTGAGATGGGATAGGATATTACCGTGGCAGAAAGGTGAAGTATGAAGCAGAGAGTAGGCCGGGTCATACATGCATGCAATTTGGAGAATTAAGGGCTGATGGATAATCACATTGAAACTACTGCACACATAGGAACACACACACACTCCCGACATGGGGAGCAGCTGTAGACAGAAGGGCAGCTGCTATAACCCAGATTTATGCAAACACACAAACATTTACCATGATGTAGCCCATTTCTATTTGTCAGCACCAATGGAATGGGTACAACAATGTTCTGGCATTCAGAAATAGGGGCAGACAAACGCGCATAGTATAGTAACAATAAATATTACTGTTTTCATCACTTAATCACTCATAAAATGTTATATGACGTCATACCACTATTTACCCAGCCTACTAGTAGTGGCTGTCACTTCGCCTCTGCTTCTCTGTCCTGTTGATTCTAATGTGGGGCAAAACAATAAAAAAAAAACTCAGACCGTCCTATGTAATAGTTGGTGGACGGAGGGGCAATACTCATTCTATGGGACAACAAGGGCGTGTTGTGTCAAGGGTTTAGCTGTACAAGGATGACCATTTCGCTTCACCCACTAGCAAAAGTTAGCTACGCTGTTAGCTACTAAACCGCTAACCTCAGAGCGGTACGGGCGAGAGTGAAGAGCCCGTGTCGTAGTGTAACTCACATAGCGTAGTTAGTGTCCAAACCGAGCATTATCAATACTATTACTCATGAACGTACTTAGAAAAACTGCATCGGAGCCATTCAATAGCCAGTGAGGCTACGCTAACGTCCTGGAAGCGTCCGCTAGTCGTTGATATCAAAACAAGTGTCGCCGCTGCCTGGCGGCGGTAGCCGAGACAGCCACACATATGCCACTCAAACTTATCATAGCAATATTGTCATTCTATCCATACTTTCAGCTTATCGAGTCAAATAAATACACACATATCCGCTTGATGTAGCAAACCCCTGAGCTACCAGCTACATGTTTTTCTCACAGACTATACGCCTGTTTCATACTGTTTATTTTAGGCCTAACCGACGCCTGGGAACCCTGGCCGTTTTCCTGATCCCGGGATCCGGCTGACGATGACAGCAACCACGGGCCTCAGAGCCGCACACTGTCGCCCTGCCAGCGCATTGTTCCAGGGGATGGTTTTTAGTATTTCGTACCTGGAGCGCTGCAGTCGGCGCAGACCTCCGTCCTTTGGAGCTTCCTGGACATCTCGAAAAAATGCTCCAGTCGGGAAGCGGCTGTTCAAGAGGTGAATAGTCGAAATGATGACGGGTGTTTGTCCTTCTTCCCCGAACACCGACGTCTGCCGTTGCAAGCCCTGAATCCCCGGAAGCCGGGCGATGGGGGTATGATTTCCCAGCCCCAACTAGTTTCCCGTTTTTTCGGAGTCACGCCGCCCACCGTCAGTACCAAACCCCCTTTGGACAGTCGGTGGTTGAAGGCTCATATCGAGGGAATAAATCAGGGTAGTGCTGTGAGTGGTTAGAAGTGTGCGCTGCATGGAGAGACAGGCAGCGACGCTCTCTACCTGTCAGTTTCCGCACACACACCCTTGCCCCCCCGCCCCCCATCCCTTCACTCAACATGGGGGAATGGCAACCCCAAAAAAATGTTTTCGCTGATTAAATCATCACATTTCGTTTTTGTAATGATACTGGTATTAAATACATAGTCATCGCCTTGGATACCTGGTTTAGAGACAATTCTTTTTTTAAGATTACACTTTTAAAAACATGAATTTGTTAAGTAACCATTGTGCACAAATATGCATAGGTCCAAGTATGCCAATTTATTTATTTTAACAATTGAAATGAATAGGCCTATACACATGTATTAACTATCCTGAAGGGCTTAAATCAGGCAACCGGTCTATTAATTTACATTTTGTGCAATAGGGCTATTTATAATAATTTCGCCGTTGGCATGGATTTTATTTCCGTGTTTCTTGATGGACATTTGGAAGCAGAGCGTTATAATGTTAACCAACTGCTGGTCCGCGATTGGCTGAGTGCGTGTGTTTCGTGGCGGGCTGTCATCCCAGACTCACAGCAGCGCGTTTCAGTCAGTCACCGTTGTGAGGGGAGGAGAGGGCAGATGCTGGTGGCATAGCTGATCGGGATAGGTGGTTCAAAGGAGGAAGATATTGGGTGGCAGGAGGTGGAGGTAGTGAGGAGATAATGGTGCAGTTATGTGGCAATCAGTAGTGGGGATCGTCTCTCCGTGCAGTGACTAACTGACGACAAGGCTATACCTACGCCTTTGGCTTCAAGCAGGATAAAGGATGGTTATGTTATAGCGTTAGGCTTGACAACAGAGTAGCCTGTACATCGTCCGCGGATACTGAAAGTAAAGAGACATAGGAAGGCAAACTATGTTCGCAAGATGATTTCTGCCAAGAAAACTCCGGAGAAGAGTCGTTATCCTATCCACTATTTAGTGTGGCACAGCAAGCATCGGCAGCTGGAGAAAGAGCTTGCAGCGAATGAGCAGGTGAGAGAGAAAAAAAAATTAAGAATATAATATCAGCAGTGGCCTATGTCTTATTTATTGACGTTTAAAGGGTGTGGGTCGTGCAATATTCTCTGTGATTTGGCTGGTATTAAGGTGCTATCAAACACTTATTAAAAACAAAGGACAAATAAAGACACTTCCCAGTTCCCAAAAATAGAGAAATAAAGGTATGTTTAAGCACACAAACATACAGTTGTATTAAATAATAGGCTATTATTTTCAGTTGACAACATCTTTGAGCCCCAGTTTTATACCTATTCATTTTGCAGGTGGGTTAAAATAAACAGCCTACCTCTACTTTAATATAGATAAAAAATGCAGCTATCTTCAGAAGCGGTGTAGCCTGGTATATATTCTGAACAACAAATGTTTGTATGATGTGTATTGTTCAGTGAGTGTGTATGTTGGGAGTGAGCGGTGCTCCTTGTATGCAGCTTCAATGCAACCTCCTTCCCTTCCCCACCGGCACCTAAACCTTTAGTGAGTGGGTGAGACAATGCAGATACTGTAGCATGTGGGCGAAACACTTGGCTACAAACCCAGTCACCACAGTTATCAAGTCATTAACGTCTTGTACTGGGTGAGCTCTCACACAAGCCACTTGTCATACCCTTGAGGTATGGTCAGATATTCTCAACCACTGGTGAGAATGGGAGGACTGTCGCTCTCGAGTCTGTGTGATGATGCGAGGGTGAGGTTCCAAATGACAGAGCTCCATCGCGATGACGACACAAGGGCGATCTGCACAATGCTGGATCCTAACGTGCTCCTGAGTGTGCCGGTGTGTGTGATTGTGTGCCGGTAGGCATCTTTTGGTCAGTGCAAGAATGGTGCAATTACATTGAGACCACCACCACAAGCAGAGGTGTGCATGGAACTATGTCATGCAAGAATCACACTCTTACACGCGATGCACATTTTGCGCAAGCATGAGTTGCGCACCACCCCCCCCCCCCCCCCCCCCACACACACACACACACACACACACACACACTCACACACACACACACACAACATTCTCAATGTTGAGAGTTAGGATGCAAATTAACAAATTTAATATCATCTAAAGGTGTTTTAAAGCAGATGAGATGCTTTGATTTCAAAAGAGAAATGTGTTATTTGTAGAAGTGTCACAAAGCCAGGGTGACATCTTTTTGAAGCAACATGGCCGACCCATTCCTGCCCTGCTTTCGCTCTGCAGTAGCCCGACTCTTCATTTGTAAAGTCACTCACTGTGAGTAGATACTGCTTCTGCTGGTTGCTTCTGATGTTCCTTCCTTGACCTAAAATACCCTCACTGGCATGGCGGATTCACAGTGAAATAACCTTTCTTGCTGTTTGGGCAGCATGTTGTTACCTAGAAGCATTGAGGAAAGCTAACACCAAGATTAAGCAGAAGCCCATGATCACACTGTTTACAAGAGATTGTAACAAAATCCCCCCTGTGGAAATAGTATTTATAGTATGGTAAATTAAGATTACTTTGAGCAGTTAGGGTTTTCAAATCTAGTGTATGAGGAATGATGGGAATGTAATTTATTCATGGTGTGTTCATTTTTATGTTCGCATTATCATGTTGCATTATTTATGCAATAAAAATTAGGATTTATTTTGTCCAGGGGGCTCAGTGCTATAAAAACAAAGTTGTACGTGTCCAGAAAACTCCCAGGTTTTATAATTTTCAATATGTTTCTTGTATCGAAAAATCATTCAATTGATCTAGCATTGATATATTCATGGCTCTTGTGTTACGGCCGGTCTTGTTTCATATTTGAAAGATAAGACTCATAGTGTCTAGAATCAATTATACATCATTTTCTTAATCTAAATTCTACTCATCCTTAAATAATGATCTTGAGAGGGAAAGTGAAAAGGCGAGGGAGATAATAAGAGACATCAGATAGGGAAAGAGAGGCTGAAGGTGAGCGGGAGAGAGAGAGAAGGGACATTTGCAATCCCTCCCCAGGGGCATTGTTCCACCTGCTTTTTATGCTAGCTAGCCCCACATAAACTCTCGCCCTCTATGTCCAAATACACGTCACACGTCACCTGGTTTGATTGCAGAGGAGATGAAGTCCTAAGGAGGCAGGTATTAAACTCCAGGAGAGGAACAACATATCCACTACACTTCTTCTTTCTCTTATGGTCTCAGATCTCTCAGAGCTGATTGATAATGACAGAAAAAAACTCACATTCATGCATATACAATCACAGACACACACACACACACACACACACACACACACACACACACACACACACACACACACACACACAGACACACACATCCATGTGCAATCACACACACAAAAACACTCATGCATATGCAATCACACATACACTGTTTTTGCATTTAGTGATATACATGATTGTACAAGTCCTAATTGTCACGGTTTGGCATCTGTGTAATAACATTGTAGCATGTCTCACAAGCTCAAATATTTATTACCTCCCAGTAGCTCGTATCCTGCAAATATTGGAGTTGTCATCACGGCCCTATCAGATCTTGCATCTCATTGGACGTGGCATAGTATATTTCATGCAGCAAACTGTGTGCCCTCTGGCTAAGATGTGCTATCAACTTGCTAACCTGTGACAGCACATCACACCCTTCTCATCACTCATTTATCCAGGGCTTTCAGCCGGTCCTGTAGCCACATGCGTACACACCTACACACACACACACACACACACACACACACACACACACACACACACACACACAAGCTTAAACACACTCAAACAGACACACCACAAACATGCACACAAAAAGCGTAAAGATCACACACACACACAGATCATTTCCTGGTGATATAGATATATTTGTCATCTTGCTTCTGTTCTATGCTTTACAATGTTTACACACAGAAAGGAGACAACAAATCTTGGCCTTGGGAGAAAGTTGCATACGATTATTTTCTTTATGCAGGAGTGTGAGGACTGCAGGGTTGATCTGCAGGCATTGGGGAAGACAGGGTATAGCGCAGGGGAGTGTTGGTGGGGGGGAAGAGGGGGTGCTATGGAGGGGGGGGGGTGGAGCAGGGTGGATAATACGCTTTCAAGCCTGATCCTGTTGATCAATGCTATTTAAAGTTTTAACAGTTGATGGATGGAGGATAGAACCTGCCATCACTTGGCTGGCAGGCACGCACTTACGCACACACACACACACGCACACGCACGCACGCACACACACACAAACACAGGCATGCACGCACAAACACACACACACACACACACACACAACACAAACAACATATATCAGTATGAGAAGGGGACAGAATATGCTCAATGATAATGTCTCGTAAAAGTTATGTTGCTCAAATGTAGCAGTGGCATGGCCACCGGCTCCAGTCTTATCCTTGGCAAAAGGAGATCCCGACAGAAACTCA
This sequence comes from Pollachius pollachius, assembly GCF_949987615.1. Lineage (NCBI taxonomy): Eukaryota > Metazoa > Chordata > Actinopteri > Gadiformes > Gadidae > Pollachius > Pollachius pollachius. Next base: position 18,423,730 of record NC_136936.1, read on the forward strand.
CTACCCCACTGCCAGATCACATGAGCATTATGCACCCCATGCACGATGTCTATTGATCGATCCATCGCTGACACTGTGGAGATTTGGAGCAATAGCTGTTATGTTACGTTATGTCCTTGCCTCGAAAAACGCAAGTCTATTACTATTTTTATATAGTGTGCTACTGCTGTCCATGTGTAGCTGTGAAAACAGGAACCGGGTTCCTGTTTGCTAGGCTGGCATCCATTCCACCTGGGACGCAGAGGGACCTGAGAACACTGAGTCCTTAGGGAATCCCATTTTCCACAGGCAGCATGTCTTTGAGCTACACATGTGATCAATACTTTGCAAGTAGGATAGAGTATGTGTGTGTGGGTGTGGGTCAGCGGCGGGATGTAGGTGTGTGTGTGTGTGTGTTTGTGGGAGGGATTGTGTGTGTGTGTGTGTGAGATGGTGTGTTTGTGTGAGTCTGTGTGTGTGCGGTGATGGGTGTGTGGGCGTGTGAGTGTGTCAGTGGCTTGTGAGTGTTTGTGTTTGCCCGAAGGCGTTTGTGTGTGTTTTAAAGAAAGAAAGTGAAAAAAATGCTTTGACTGCAGACTGGGTGGAATAATTGTTATATTGGCTATCAATGTTGAGAGAGAGAGAGAGAGAGGGAGAGAGAGAGAGAGAGAGAGAGAGAGATTAAAAGACAGTGAAAGAGACAGAGAGAGACAGAGAGAGAGAGAAAGAGAGAGAGAGAGAGAGAACCTGTTGAGAGATACTGTAGAGAGATACTGTAGACACAGCAAAGAGGAACATCAAAGTGAGGCTAAATGAGAAGGTGGCCCAGGTGAGCTGGAGACAGAGAGACGAGGGAGAGACAGAAGAACACAGATGGGCTGCGGTGACACGAGGAGAAAGATAAGGGTTTGATGTTTGAAGAAGACAGAATATCTCCAGAATAATGAAAGCGTGGGAGATTTTCACCATTAAAGTATACTATCAATATACATTCCCGTAAGTACACCTTTTAATGATCCCACGATTGAATTTGGGAAAGAAAAGTGTAAAATGGAGACGAAGAGGAGGGCCAGCGGAGAAATAACTCGATTTACAGCGAGCACAGGGTCAGTGTCTGTGGCCTCCCCAATGTTAGACAAACATAAAGGCACAATGAGATTGAAAATGAACAGGGGCCTTGTAAAGACCAGTGGTCTGCCGAACAGAGACAGGAAATGAAATAAAAATACACCCTCTCTTTCCATCTCTCTTGTTCTTTCTCCAAATCTTGTTTTCTCTCTGCCAGTTTTTTTGGTCACATGTCTGCACTTCGTCTGTTTATCTTTGCTTGCTCTCCATCCCTCTATTTTCTTCTCCCTCCTGTTTCCTCAATGCCATTTACCTCTCCCTTTTTTGGTCAGTCTGTGGTTCCCCGGGCAAGGTGTTAATGGTAATTCAGCGATATAAATTGTTATGGCTTTGCGCTGGCTCAGACAAGCACAGCCGTAAATTCAGCTTGGAGGGTTCATCCCGCCTTTACTGCGGGCCTGCTTCACTTCCCTCGCCATCTGCCAAGCACCAGCCATTCCCCACCACCTGTCTCCAACCACAAGACCATCTCCTCTCTTCCATTCCCCGTTCTCCTCATCTCTGCTCTCCATTGTTATCGCCTCTCTTTTAGCTGCTCTGCTCTTCTTCTTTCTTCTCTCCTTCCCTCTTTTCTTTTATTCTCCTCTTTTCTCTCCTCAATCACTTCTCCTCCTCTCCTGATTTCCCTTCCCTCCTTTTCTCTTGCCTCCTTTTCTCATCTTTTCTCCTCCTCCCCTCCTATTACCCTCTCTCAACCACCCTTCTCCCCCGTTTTCCTCCCTTCTCTTCCATTCTCATCTCCTCTCTTCTCCAATCTTCTCATCCCTCCTCTCATCCTCTCTTCTGTTCCCTCCCGTCCGTCCAGATGACTCTGTGTATCCGTCCAACTGTAATTCCCTCCCTCCATTCCCTCCCCAGCCAACACTTCCGCTTCTCTAGCGTAATGAAATCTGAGACCAATCCCTGGCCAAGCAGGGCCACAAGGGGATCAGACGGAGTGAGTTTGGGGTTTGATTTAGTTAAGTTTCTGAAAGCTTTCAACAGAGACGGAGGAAGAGAGAGAGAGAGAGAAAGAGAAATTAGGGTATGACTGAACAACAGAATAATGTGAGGCGAAGAAGGAAGAGAAGCAAACTGCAAGGGGACAGAAAATAGATATTTGAGCCATAGCTGAATATAACATTCCCAGCGACTCAAACTGTAGCTGTGTCTTCTCTTTTCTGAAGTCAGCATCACACCAATGTATGTTGTATAGCCCCACCACGATGGATATTGAAAAGGGCTTTTCAGGGTCCCAATGGATGCTGCTTCCTCTTCAGTCTAAGCCTTTAAAAGGCAAGGGAAAACTGGCCAAAAATGAGTCTATGTCTAGGGAGGACTTCTGCAACAGGTGCCTGGTGGCCTGATATTAAATTAAAGACAAATAACAATGAGCAAAATATATGAGCAAATTAGCAAAATTATGAACGCCCTTTAACAACTATAGATTCCCCTCCTTTTCACAACTATATGATACTATTCTTTAGTATATGCTACACGTGAACCTCCTAAGATGGTGCGATTTGATTGGTTCGCTATCTCGGGATATTGGGCAATATCCCATGATTGAGATTTCAAATTCGGGACATTGTTTTAATGCGCGTAACAGTTGTCTCGTCACGCTAATAAAAATAAATAAACCGCAAAAAAAATCAATTAAATCCCGGCAAAAAGTGTTATCTTGTTTATTTTTGGAGTGTTCACGTGTAGTATATACTAAAACAATTGTTCACCTCAGGCTCCGTTAATAGTGGGGAATAGGCTATTCCCCACTATTCACCTCGCCTTCGGCAAATAATGTTAAATATACTAGTATTTGCATGATCTGCACACATGCTGGCTCACGCAAAATGCCTCATTCATTCAACAACCTTACAGCGAAAATTACAGAAGTTTACTTCCTCTTTCTACTCGTGTGTGTGTGTTCCCTTTGTTTCATGAGCTTTTCATTTGAAAACATTCATTGTGTCGTTCAATCAATCAAACAAGTGATAAAACTTTCAGACATGCTGTACATGAGGAGCCCTGTCTTTTGCTTCCTCTCTGATTGAGGTTCACATACGAGATCCCACTCATAATCTTTTTAAATTTCTCTCATTACCCCCCCCCCCTCTCTCTCTCTCTCTGTCTATATGTCTGTCTCTCTCTATCCGTCTATCTATCTATCCATATGTCTATCTATATATCTCTCACTCTCTATCTGTCTATAACCTATCATATATCTATACTTCTTCACCTTTAGCATGTCCCTTAACACGCGCTGGGTGGCTTTGCGTGGCCCGAGAGAGTGACACAGTCACACAGGCAGAGCAGAGCGAAAGGGAAGAGACACATTACATATTCTGGGATTTAGGTCAGCACATCTTTTTAGCTTGTTGATCTGGCTGTCACGCTGTTGGCTTCACATCCAGGGAGACGTAGACGACGCCACGATGGAAGGGTGCTTGGAAGTCGGGGTGGATATGAGACGAAAGCAAAAAAGGGCCCCCAAACAGACACAGGCAGACACACACACACAGATACACACACATATGCACTTTGACTAACAGCCAATCAGGGTGGCGAGAAAGGGCGGGGATCGGGGCAAGTTATTTTTACCCTAACTCTCACCCTGCTGCTTTCTTGTGTGCCCCATGGAGAATCTCTTTTCAGAACGCAGGTTTGTTTGTGTTGTGAGAGATACACACACACACACCTACACACACACACACACACACACACACACACACACCCACACACACATCAAACATACCCACACACACACACACACACACGTGTGTGTGTGTGGGTGCGCACATGAGGTTGTAGGTGCACAAATGAAAGATTGATGTGGGCCTAAGTACCTGCCACGCTACATCAGGCCGAGCTCATGCTGAGAAAGAGAGAGGGAGGGAGAGAGGAGAGCGAGGAGAGAGACAGAGAATAAAAGAGAGGAAAGAGGGGGATAGAGAAGTAGAAGGAGCAGATGCCAGAGACAGAAATGCCTATCAATAATGCACCTCCACTGAGCTCACCAGAGAGAGAGAGAGAGGGAGAGAGAGAGAGAGAGAGAGCGAGAGAGAGATTGTAATTATCTCCTCCCCCCATTTCTTCACAAAATATGTATACATTATTTTTTTAAAAACATAAACAATGCATACATTTGTTCATATATCCGTAAGGAACAGTTGTTATACTGTATAATCTGGAGACAGGAGAATGGGTGTGAGAGATATACAGAAAGATTTAAAAGTTTGAATTAAGTTAGGGAAAGGATGGTAAATAATAGAAAGAAAAGCGAGACCCACACATTTATTTTTTTAAATAGATGTGCCAAAATGCAAAAGCTGGATACGTGTGTGAAGAAGTGTGAAGAAACCCAAGAAACCCAAACACAACCAAACAAAACCAAAATAGATATGCTAGCTGCTCAAAAAACACTGATGATTTACATTTACATCAACAATGTGGCCAGGGCTCTTCATTAGAGCCACACTGAATATAAACCAAGGTGAAAAACAGTCCAATTGATGTATTATCTCCGGTGCTGGTTTGACTGCATATATAGACACAACAACAGAGCACAACTATCTTCCCATTCAAATTAATTAAAATTGACTTCATTCTTTTGTGCAAAAACATCTTGAGTAATTATCAATAACATGTGTACCTGGGACCTTTTTAAGACTCTGTTGTTCTAGTCGTGGTAGTTGAGCTATGGAGAGACAACAGGAATGGAAACAGGATTATCTGTGCGCGGGACCACTGCCCCCCCCCCCCCCCCCCCCCCCCCAGCAACCACGCTTAACAGGGATAAGGGACTGGGGGGCCTGCGGACATGTTAAAGCACAGAGTTTGGCCACAGAAATACTGACCTACCTTCCAGTGAGCCAAAGGACTCTTGTTGTTTGTTTTGCCGCCGACAGCCAATAGAGGGGAGCCCAGAGAGAGGCAGGGATGACATAATGTCCCTAGGGCGGCTAGTGAATCACATACACTTTAAACAAGACCTGTGGGATTTACCTGAAGGGTCTGTGTGTGTGTGTGTGTGTGTGTGTGTGTGCGTGTGTGTGTGTGTGTGTGCGTGCGTGCGTGCGTGCGTGCGTGCGTGCGTGCGTGCGTGCGTGCGTGCGTGCGTGCGTGCGTGCGTGCGTGCGTGCGTTTATAAAAGAGTGAACGAGAGACAGAGACAAAGAGAGAGAACGGAATATGAACTCTACTTGGCCCATTAGCAGTAAACAACCATTTCCTCCAGAAGGGTCCTGATTTATTAATGGACCGCGGGAGTGAGGTGTGCTGGGTGTCACAAATGAATTCCTTCTCTATGTTTATAATCTATGTGTCTGCACATTTTTCCAAGGGATAATGTTTACATTGTCGACTGTTATATGAGTAAGTATAAGTAAGTAAATATAGTAGTGTCTGTCTGTGGGTCAGTGTGCATTAGAGTAGATATGAAAGTGAACATGTGTTAATCAAGTTGTGTTGGCGTGATGTGATCCTTATTGTGAACAAAAATCATTATAGCACAGAATAGCGTAGTCATTTTATTTTATAGACTGTACTTCTTGTACTAATTGGAAGTAATGTGCTTCTTTACTATTGGATAAGTACTTATGTACTTCTTTAGTATTTATTGACCATAGCAATATAATTTCCTCTGACCGTGTCCAGATTTCGGGTTCCATTGTTGTAACAGGTAAATCAATTTGATAACCAGAGAAACACTCTGAGGAGGCGAGTGACCACTCAATGGGCCCTCTTCACAGTCACACACACACACACACACACACACACACACACACACACACACACACACACACATACACACACACCACAAGTCAATATACATTGACCATGCTGGTGCTGTGACAGACACAAGAGCCACCTAATGTTATATTACAGAAACAGGAAGTTACTTTAGCCTGCTATTGATGACCTGGTAAAAGGGCCCATATGCCCAATGGGTGTAATCTACTCTAGTCTATGGGCCATGCCCTGGAGTATGAAAGGAGCCGACCCATGATTAGTGTTATGAGCGACACCTGTGCTCATCTTACGATCCCACCTCTTTGTGAACTACAGCACTCATGCATCTGTGTTGGTTAGAGATGGTACGAGGTCTCCAGCCTTAAAACTGTTGTTAGGTAGTCCTTTCAAAATGAAGCCTATGAGTATTGACCCCGTCATCCAGGTTCAGACTACGTAATTAATCCCCGGGGGGAAACTGTTCCGTTCACATTGTTCTTCTCAGGGAAGGATTGTGTAATGTCATTTTTTGTGTGGCTGCTAGATTGTCTAACGTGACAGTGGCTGCTTGGGCAATCTGCTGCAGAACAACTTTTCCACGGATATTTCTTCATCTCGGGTCCATCCTGGTTCTAAACAGTAGCTAAGTAGAACCAACTAGAACCAAGATGGCCGCCAGGTGAATGAAGCCTGTGTCTAACTGCCTTTATCAATACCCCTGAGCAGCAGTGGCTATCACCAGGGCTCACAGGGTTACAGAAATAGAGCTCCTAGGAGGAAACACAGGTGGCACTGGCCCGTGTTAGGGTTGGGGGGAGTGGCCTGAATATTAAACATGAAGAACAGGTTTATTATCTTGAATATTTATGTACATGAGTGTGTATTTTTTCTTTTAATGACAATGAAAAAAAGGAATATACATCATGACATAAATTCTCCACTTGAGTTGATACACATGACATTTTTATCTTCACACATTTTTCACATTAACATCTGTGTATCCATTGTATATCCATTTCATAGATAACATACAACTAACTATAGCTATATAAAAAGTTTCAATTGAGCTTGTACTAAGCTATTTTGTAGAGTAAAAATATTGCTGAGAAAGTGTGCTTCGTTGACTGGGTTCAAAGAAAGGTGGGAAGAAGCAGTAAGCCACGGGTTGACATTGGGGCCGGTATTGGAAGCGTTTGCACATTTCACCCTCCATCTTTATTGCGTTGCAGGTGATGAGCTGACAGTTTGCTCGGAGTGAGTCACTGACCCGGACAATAGATTCTAACTATATATATTCCCTGAGAGCCTGGGAGGGTCATAACGTATGGGACAGAGTCGGCAGGTTTAGGGAGGGAGAAAAGAGAGACAGGAGCGAGATAAGGACAGAGTCCCACCCTGATCATAAACAAGGCGAAGCTGGAGATGAACGACATCATTTTAATATGTTGACGTTCCTCAGCTTAATGCTGCTCCCTGTTTTCATCTATCCGTTACTATTCTCTGTCCTACTTTAGATGCTTATGTTCTTTATTTTGTTATTATCTGTGCTGGCGGCACCAGCATCAGAGAGGCTCATGGGAGTCTCCTGCTGTGCCCCCAACCCTTGCTTTATTGCATGTTTCTGTCTCACTTCTAATTCTCCCTGTCTATTGTTTGTCTTGTCTTTTAGCTGTTGCTGAATCGCCCTCCCTCTTTCTCTCTCCCTCCCTCCCTCCCTCCACCTCTCTCTCTCCCTCTCTCCCTCTCCTCCGGACTATCCATATGACAAGTTGCACTTGATACTGAAAGCAAGTTTAAGTTTAAGTGTTTAAGTCTTTCTCTGTCACATTCACAAGTCTCCATGAAATATGAGCCAACAGGGAGCTAAAACAGATCACCATCAAAGTTACCCTTTCTTTATGTTCGCCTGTTCGATGTCAGCACTTTCCCCGATGCAAACAAAATCTCTCTCACTCTCTCCCTCTCGCCCTCTCTCTTTATCATCCTTTTGCGGAAGGGCAATGCAGCTAACTAAAAAGTTCTTAATTATAGAAAGAAAAGCCATTTTGCTCAGTTACAGTAAACATACTGTAACAAATGGCTGTGACAGGTTATTTTGAGCCTTTGTCTATAGACATACATATTTTTATTTTGTATTTAACAGAAGGTAGGAAATTTAGAGAAACCAGCCAGGGGTAGCTAAATTTGGAAAGTATCAAACTGAAAAAATCCAATGCCGCTCCCCAAAATCATCCATATCGTGTATACCCAAGCTTAAAGTGACACTTCCAGAAGCAGAAGACGTAAGTGACAGATCAGATCCTGTTGCTAAATGCCTGAATCTATCTGATGTAACAGCAACAGATTGAGTGGGTTGTCAATACCTTCCTACAGGCTTGGCTTGGCTAGGCAGAACATTAACTTCAGGACTAGTCAACCAAAGCTTTTATTAGCTCAGAACCAGCTCTTTCCCATCAAAATCAGCTATTAATGACTGGTTTAGTTAAATACTTTTGATCGCTAAAGGCAGAAGCTTAATTGATGTACATGGAAAGCTTGTCTATATATATATTTTAATATTGCGTGTTTAATGTAATTGTATTATTATTATCATATTATTATAATACCACATGTTAATATTCTCTTAGATCAATGAGAGAGAGAGAGAGAGAGAGAGAGAGAGAGAGAGAGAGAGAGAGAGAGAGAGAGAGAGAGAGAGAGAGAGAGATAGAGAGAGAGAGAGAGAGAGAGAGAGAGAGAGAGAGAGACAGAGACAGAGACAGAGAGAGAGAGCTGATCACAACAAACTCACGGAATCAAAATG
>NC_136936.1:18437346-18494846 GCF_949987615.1 Pollachius pollachius
TATTTATAATCTATAACAAATGCCCCCCCTCTCTCTTGAGGTTCAGATGCGTCTGTCTTCTATCTGTCTGCTGTCAGTCACAGGCTAGACCCCCAAGCCCATATCCCCCAACTGATCTGCTATCAACCCCTTAAGTGTGTGTGGTCTGTATGATTGTGCGTGTGTGTTTGTTTATGTGTGTGTGTGTGTGTGGTGAGGAGAATTCCAGACGGCCGGATAGAGATTAGTCTACACAGCTCATGTTTTTGTCTGCAACTTACTTACTTTCTTTGTTGTCTTTTTGGCTCTTTCTTTCTTTCTTTCATATTATATTGCCTTTTTGGCTTATTGGCTCACCAATATACTCACCAATATACTCACACCTCAATGTCTCTGTTTACCCCTCTCCCCACCTCCTACCCGTCTCCCCCTCTCTCTCTATTACCTTGACCATGCTTCCCTGTCTCTCTCTGTCCCACATCTTTCCTCACCCTGTCTCTCTCTCGTCCCTCGACCATCCTACCCTGTCCCTCTCTCTCATCCCCCCACCCTCCTACCCTTACGCTCTCTCGTTCCTCCACCCTTCTTCCCTGTCTCTCTCTCTCTCATCCCCCCACCCTCCTACCCTCTCTCTCTCGTCCCTCCACCCTTCTTCCCTGTCTCTCTCTCTCTCATCCCCCCACCCTCCTACCCTCTCTCTCTCTCGTTCCTCCACCCTTCTTCCCTGTCTCTCTCTCTCTCATCCCCCCCACCCTCCTACCCTCTCTCTCTCTCGTCCCTCCACCCTTCTTCCCTGTCTCTCTCTCTCTCATCCCCCCACCCTCCTACCCTCTCTCTCTCGTCCCTCCACCCTTCTTCCCTGTCTCTCTCTCTCTCATCCCCCCACCCTCCTACCCTCTCTCTCTCTTGTCCCTCCACCCTTCTTCCCTGTCTCTCTCTCTCTCATCCCCCCACCCTCCTACCCTCTCTCTCTCTTGTCCCTCCACCCTTCTTCCCTGTCTCTCTCTCTCTCATCCCCCCCACCCTCCTACCCTCTCTCTCTCTCGTCCCTCCATCCTTCTTCCCTGTCTCTCTCTCGCTCACCCCCCCACCCTTCTACTCTCTCTCTCTCTCTTCCCTCCACCCTTCTTCCCTGTCTCTCTCTCTCACCCCTCCACCCTTTTATCCTGTCTCTCTCTCATCCATCCGCCCTCCTACCCTGTCTCTCTCTCTCTAATCCCTCCACCCTTCTACCCTCTCTCTCTCTCGTCCCTCCATCCTTCTTCCCTGTCTCTCTCTCGCTCACCCCCCCACCCTTCTACTCTCTCTCTCTCTCGTCCCTCCACCCTTCTTCCCTGTCTCTCTCTCTCTCACCCCTCCACCCTTTTATCCTGTCTCTCTCTCATCCATCCGCCCTCCTACCCTGTCTCTCTCTCTCTAATCCCTCCACCCTTCTACCATGTCGTTCTTTCTCATTCGTCCCTCCCCACCCTCCTACCTTGTCCCTCTCTCTCATCCCTCCACCATCCTACCCTGTTTCTCCCTTCTCTCTCCTCCGCTCGTTCACTCCAGACTCCAAGGCAGAGGTGATGGAGGTGGACCATGACAGACAGCTGGTGTTCAGTGAGACCCTCTCCCTCTCCTCCCTGGCCGCGCCAACCCCGGTGACGGCCCCTAACCCCACCACCGGAAACGCGAACATCGGCGTGGGCGCCAACGGCTCCAGGGGGACAGGCTGCAGTACCGCCAGCGGCCTGGGACTGCTGGGGGCGCTGCAGCCCAGCGAGGAGCAGGTAGCAGCCAGGCTGTCCGCTCCCGTGGTCACCACCCAGCTGGACACGCGCAACATCGCCTTCGAGAGGTCAGAGCCACGCTGATGTAACGGGCGCTTGTTAAAGGCCAGCGTTGAATTGACTTTGGGTGGAGGGAGCCCGGCGGCTCATACGAATGCAGTGGCAAACTCAATGTAGTGTGAATGTTCAGGCAAGGCAAGGGGAAGGTTGGAAGACTTTAGGTCTCGATGTTGGTTTTGTGTCCAACACACACCCGTAAACTCTCTCTACTTTAGGTTGAGAGGGTGAGAATGCAGAAAAGTAAAGTAAAGACAAATGCTCAAAAAGAAAAAATAGTCTATGTATCAAGATGGGGGAGTTTGTTATAGATTGTGAGAGCAAACCATTCATTAGCTCGACATCGTAATCCTTTGAGTGGATAAACAACACTGTCTTTTGAAAAGGAGAAAGAGACAAGCCAAGAAGACAGCAACCGAAAATAAAACTGGTTGTGGGCGTTGGGTGAAAGAGAGTGAGAGCAAGAGAAAGAGAGAGTGAGTGAACACTGCTTACAGTGGTGTCAAGCGATACAGACAGAGAGAGAGATAGGTGTGCATAGACAAATGGCTTTTAGTCGTTGAGTAATTGATAACAGATAGAGCAATGGGCTGTGGCGCAAGAGATAGAGAGAGATAGAGAGAGGGAGAGAGAGAGGGTTGGTGGGAGAGTGAAAGAGAAGTATTTAATGGAAGGACTGTCTGGAAAGAGAGCATGGCACACAAAAGACCAAGATGAGGTGAATCCCCAATAGAATGGGTGTGAGCGTGTATGTGTTAGTGTGTATATGTGTGTGTTTTTGTGTCTGTGTGCATGCGGACCAAGAGAGGGTGAAAGCTAAGGTTATACCGAGGAACATGATGGATCGATGAAAGAGAGAAAAAGACAGGACGTGGGGACGGTAAAACTGAAGATAGAGAGAGAGCGCAAGAAAGAGGGAGGGAGAGGGAGCCCTTCTTTGGGAAACTGAGTAATCATCTTTCAGTCAAATCCTACTCTCTCTTGCTCTCCCTTCTCCTCATCTCTCCCCCTCTCTCCCTATCCCTCTCTCTATCCCTATTCCTCTCTCTCTCTCTCTCTCTCTCTCTCTCTCTCACTCATTCTCTCATGCGACACCTCCCAGGTGTCACCTCTGCTCATTGTCCCTTGCTCAGCACTTCTGCAGACACGTCGCAAAAAAAAAAGTAATACCTTACGATGTAGTCGAGCAAGGAGGCCCCGTCTGGTCGGTGCGGCGGTGACTGATCTGTGAAACTCGTGTTTTCAGATCAATGTCGGCCGCTGCTGCTGTTGCTAAAAAGAAAGATTGATGTTCAACGTCAAGAGCAAAAGGAAAGGAATGAAAATGGAAAAGCGTTTACTTGTGGACACAGACTAGAGAGTTGAAGACGTGCGTTTGAACTGACAGCGGTGGATGGTGTAGTCCGTGATCTAGCCCTAGCCGTAGCCTAGCGCGGCGCCTACTTAATCGTAGATTGAACTGTATATCCTCACTGAACAGCAGAGGGGCAGAGGCAGGGATGCATTAGCCGAGCAAATCGCAGAGCAATCGCTGTCCGAGCAGAAAGTCCACTATCATGAATGAAGAGGGGAAGGGGAGGGGAAAAGGGGGAGGGGCCATCGGATCATTTATTGACATCAGTGTGTGTTTAATAACGGTCATGACGCGTCTCTGTGGACCGGCAGCTCTCTGTTTCACTGATGTTTTGACGCGTTATACACGTTGTCATCCAGATCCATGGCCCAGTGTGTGGTGGTTGGAATGATGAGGATATTAATGTGATTTGAAAAGAGTTGAAGCTGAGTTGAGGTTTTGTTTTTGTTTTTTCGTGGTAGGAACAAGACGGGCATCCTGGGCTGGAGGAGTGAGAAGACAGAGCTGGTGAACGGATATGAAACCAAGGTGTGCCATGATGACTCACAGTGGGCAGGTTATCCCTACTGATGTCATCACGGGTCCTAGCTAGGTCATGTGACACACTGTCGCTATGACACTCTGTATTATAAACCTAAAGTCCAGTTAAAGCCCTAATATTGTTTTGTTTCATTAGACACTCTATCTTTAAGCTAATGTCCAGTTAAAGCTCTAGTGCTCTTTGTTTTGTTAGACACTCTATCTTTAACCTAATGTCCAGTTAAAGCTCTCGTATGTTTACCAAATTTCCATTTAAAACTGTTCTCTTAATCAAAATGACCATCTGGTTCATCATTATTCACAATGCCGAAGAGTAGGGAGACACTAAAAGCCCTATGGTTAATCTCAACGAGTAAAATCGTACTTCTGGCATGTCTGTGCAGTGCGGTGCTTCGTAGCACAACTCCAGAACGGGTGTGATTGGGTGTTTCAACAATCTGAGTGATGGAAAGTCTCCAAACCCCAATCGAAATGTATGAACACTTTCTATTTTGAAGGTGCCAAAGTTGGCGAGCAGCTAGGCGCTATCTCTTTGCAGACACACTTTGATTTTAATAGCGCTCGGGCTGCCCCTGCTTTTCTTCCTAAAAGATGAGCCTCTTTCCGGGGAATGGGTGGGGGAGCATGGTGTTCGTCGCCCTGGACAATGTGTCACAGGAGGCTTTAAGAGCACTGGCGACAGGCACTCTGGTCCAACAGACAGGGTCGTGGGCGATGAAGCCATTTCCCGCATCATTGATTTACAGTTACACGTATAAACAGACAGCTCTCTGGAGGACAAAGCTAGGACGGGACTTTGGCAATTCAAAAAGTTGAATGTCTTTATAGTCATATATTCCCTTAACATAATCCAAACCCGTTTCACTTCTACTTTCAGCTCTCTTTGTTGGTCCACACATAGTTCGGAGTGATACTTTCAATACTACTTCACTCAATCTACTGAATAATCCATCACGGATTTATGCTAATGAAATCTCATCCCGTGGTGGCATACATTGAGTTCAGAATTAGATCCCTCACCTTTTGCTTCACAGTTCAAATTGATTCCCATTTAAAATCGCCGGGTTCATTAAGTTGTGTCTGGGAGAATGTGAACCAAAGTGACGGCTGCAATGAAGAAGTATCTTGAATAGAATTGGGTTTAAACCAATAAACCCAATTGACTCGACTGGAAATCGAAATTGTTTGAATATGATAAAGTGTGGTTTTGGTCTAGGCACCAAAATACAGTGTGAGGTTTCTTTAATGTAAGGAATAAAGGCCCATGAAGGGGCGTCCCGATATTGGAAAATAATTTCGGGCCGGGTGGTGATGCTTCCCGTTACTGAAGTTCATCATTCTCAATAAGGTCACACTCCGGAGAGGTTTACTGGGCTTATTCTACTGTTACCAACAGTGATATGATTTAAGTTCCTTTTATCTATATTATTCCACTGCGCTTTGAACATATGGCTTTTCTGTTGTCAAAAGAGCATCTGTTCGAGTCGTATTTGACAGCTGTTGTTAATGTGTGTAGCATTGATGTGGAACGTTTAAAAGACAAAGAGTGTGCCATTATTGAAAAGTACTGCACATCCTATCGTTGACCAATCAGAGTCGAGTATTAAACAATGCTGCTGTGTAATCGTTTTATTTTATTTTCATTCATTTTTTAATGGTCTTTTTTTGGAATCCATTTTTTTTATTCTCCCAAGGTGTACGGAGCGTCCAACGTGGAGCTAATAACCAGGACCAGAACTGATCACCTGTCGGACCAGAATAAGACCAAGACCAAAGGTTTGCAGGACACATTCTCAGCACTAGTCTGCTGCACTTCAGTTGACACCGTTACGTCACGTCACTTCCCCGATGACCGTTCCCCTCCAATGTCAACACTTCCACTTCACGCTAGTAATAAATCGAATTCCCAAATACAAAGCTTTATAATTCAACCATCAACACCAAATGAGACCAACAAACTGAAATAAAGTTGGAGCGCTTCCTCTATAACGACCTGATAAATATAAAAGTGGCAGGCGGCCACCCCACTCACACTCATCCAGTAGCGGTGGAGGAGGTGGCTCGTTCTCTGATTCAGATCAATCAGAACCGATTAGCAGGGCTCCTGCCTCTCCCCGTCCCTGGGCCACTGCTGTCAGCCAGCATCAGGCCTCACAGGGCCCTCTGGGGGGGTGTGAGGGTCATGGTGATCTGGGGTCCAGCAGTCTGACTGTGTCATGGCAGGACTTCTGGTGGGATACGGCACGGAGCCTGGGCCAGAAACAAAAAAAACCAAAGGGGGCCTCCTTGTTTCCTGTTTCGTTTAGCGAGATGTTTTACTGAAGAAAAACAATTTGGGCGAGGAAGGGGGGAATAAAGCTTTCAGAAGGCGAGTGTTTTTCAACAGGGGCTAGACTGACACAGATTGACTTGGAACCTTCACAGACACTTTGCAGTTTACTACTGCTGGTTGAGTTTGTGTCCACCATTACAGATCCCAGACTCCAGAACATGATAGGTCCAAACAAATATGAGGGGAAAGAGAGTGAAACACCCCCTTCACCCAGATTAGAGCTCTTTAGATGAATATCTAAAGTCTGATGGCAGACCAGCTAATATCTGGTAGACTAGGGTCCTGGGGCCCCTCAGTCCTCTTCTGAATTGCAACTGCAACTGGGTTATCTTCAAAATAATAAAATAAATGAAAGTTGCTTTATATGGTTACTGTACATAGAAAGATAGCAGTGAAACTCATGCTGGGGTTTTTAATATCTGATAAATGCCATTAGCTTCATTACATACATTGGATAGTGAGACCCCTATGAAGCATGCATATATGAATGGATCATTTATGATATAGTTCTTTCTAAACATCGTTGTGTGTGTGCATGTGTGTGTTTCTTTTCCTCAGGGAAGACGCCCCTGCAGAACTTCTTAGGTATTGCTGAGCAACACGTTGGACCAAACAATGGGGTTAGTACACCATGCACGTTTTCAATGCAAACCTAACTTGATTAATTAACAAACACCAGAAAAAGAGTGTGATCTTGTTGTTTGAGCTGTTGATGTTGCATTGCATCAATATCACAAGCATCACATTACAGTTAAACCCTATTCATTGGATGAAATAACTTGATTATTATTAGGTTAAAGCACAGAAAATGCAAGGCCCCTAAGTTATTTTTCAGCTTGACCTATTGGCACCTTTTATATTGCAGATTTTGAGGTGTCAAGCACCGAAGGTACACGCAACCTATTGTTATTGCTGTTTTTTTTTTTATTATGCTTCCAAATTTGCTTATTTGGCATGTTCCCCTGGCCCACTTTTTACCAAAATGTCCAGATTTGCCGACAGCCATCCCAAACAGCCCAATCCAAAAATAGGACTTATCTACTAATCTTATTTGGGCCTGAGATATGTCAGGCTTTGCTCTAAGCATGAAGGTGCCTTTCCCATCTCCTCCCAAGCCAATTGCCCAATTCGCACCAATCCAACTCTAATTCAGTCCCAATCTGCCTCAGAATGAACAACATAAAAACTGTTCGGAAACCCCAAACAGTATGGCCGCCAGGGACTCAAACGTAATGTTCGCGAATGCCACTTTGACAGAAAGTAGGCGTATCACCTGAACATCCTATTCAAACCACATTCAGGTACCATGTCTAAGCCTTCTCCAGAGGGGACAGGAGATGAGCCACAACGTCCCGCTATAATACCCCTAATCACTAAAATGGCCACAGTTGCTAGCCCGAATCTTCAATTTAAGCGGAACCTATTTTGGGACGGTTGAGGGGCAAGGATCTAATTGGTCACATGAGAAGATGGCGCTTGCCCTAAAAAGACAGCCACAAAATGTGTTCAATGAGCTTCAAGGAGACAAAATTGGTGTTAGGTATAGCCAGTCATCATCAAACTTCAAGATTAATCAGGACAAAAATTGTCAAATCGGGCCATAGGGGGCGCTTCATTCATCTGATGAATAGTGCAACTTTAATGCAGCCATACCCTACAGACCCTACAGTCATCTAAAGGCAAACATTTTATATCATACAGTATGTAGCGTCTCCTCTTAGCCCAATATCCCACAGGCCAATTGTTTTTAATGTATTCCAATTACCGCAGCTTATTTTTGACCATTTGAATATTTTACATGAATTTAGCTTTGTTGGATTATCTGGAGCCTAATAAGTACAAGTTATCAAAAGATTTCTGAAATCTGCTGCTGCAGACAAAAATACTTTTCAGCACACGACTGCATTAAATGGAAGTAGCCATAGCTCCCAAACAGAATCTGCTATGTTCAAATCGGCACCCCATTTTACGTTTCAAAAAAACAAATAATTTATTACATTTGATCCTACATGGACCAGATTTAATCCATTCAAACCAGACAGCATGAGTGCCAGAGAAAATGAAAAGCACCGACTTAGTGTGGAGAAAACGCCAACTCCTCAAACATGGACTGATTTCCCCTGTTCTTTCGCACCGCCCAATGGCTCATTAGTTCAAGCATATGGTGTCTATTCCAGAGGTTTATGGTTCAATTCCGCTCCGTACCTCGCCCGACACCTGTCGATGTTATTATCTGCATGTTCCAAAAAAGGCATTGTCTGAAAAACAGGCTTACCTTAGAGTAAACGACAAAACAACTCAAACATGTAACGACGTCCATCAGCAGCTCTGCGAGTAGAGAACAGGCCTGTCTGGCCAATGGTTTCGAATCCCATGCGGTCCCCAATATGGTCTGAGGAAACAGGTTTTTCAAAGGTCCACTCCCTCCAGCAGTGGTGGCACTGACCTGAGCTCACTTTGGGGCAGTTAGCTATAATGTGTTGTTCTACATTGAAGCTACTAACAGCATTCTGGTCTGAGAAATTGGATCAAACAAAATCCCTTTCATAGGTTTATTACTTACAGCAGTGGGCTCGCTTTGGCTTAATAGGGATTGGCATAGGTTTGACTACGGCTGTATACATCTTTAAGCAACCTCCAGCAGTTCAACACTGAACTGAATTCATCGGTTCCTTTATTTTCAGGCCAGATCGTTTCCAACTTCTCACGCAGCTGCGTGCTTACCCCCGGTTATTGCTGCTTGCAGCTATATTTATTATTATTATTATTATTAAGAATATTTATTGTTATTATTATAATGATATATTGTATATTATTAATCACTGTGTGGGGTTTCAGATTTAATTTGATGTAAAAGACATTATAATCCTATAGGTGTGTGTGTGTATAAATGCACACATTACGTAAGTCTAAAGATCAACAAGCGCTAACCGTCGAGTCGGCGTGCTCTCAAAAGGCAGCATAGGTTACAGCAGCAGCCGGCCTGGGAGGTGACCTTTACATTTAATCACTCCCCGCGGTTTGATGTCCGCAGCTTGATGCTCACAGTTTGATATTCACGCTTACGCTTCATTCGCACTCTCTGGCTTTCCTCCACCACCCAAGCCCCCCGATTCACCCTTCCACCTACCCTTCGCTATCCCCCCCCTTGGGTATTGCAGGCCCTGGTGACCCACATGTCGTGTCCGGCCGTAACCAACCCCACGGCTCTGACGGCAGAGGAGTACTTCAACCCCAGCCTGTCACTGGAGCCAAGGGACATCGGCCACCCCTGCCAGCTCACCACCAAGACACAGAGGTGACCCCGTGTAAACACACGTTATATTATACACTCACACCCACTCACACACACCTGAAAACACACACACACACACACACACACACACACACACACACACACACACACACACTAACACACACACAAACACACACACTAACACACACAGAAACAGACACACACACACTCCCAGAACACACACAAACACACACACACACACACACACACACTCACTGTCAAGGGCAGGAGAATGCATAGCGGAAAAGAGAACGGTTCAGGGCGAAGAGAAGTGCGGCAGAAAGGTTGATGCAGAGATGCTGCGAAAACACAAACAAACAGAGAGGCATGAATGCAAGCACGCACCCACACACACGCACTCAGAACAGCTGCAGTGGAATCTGAAAGAGAAATCTCCAAATGAACTATCGCTCGATGACTCATACTTCTTGATGGCTCGATTCATGAATAAAAGGACACTAAGGAACCATGCGAAGGCGGTGATAAAAGAAAATGAGTCAGATTGAAGAGAAAACCCAGGAGTAATAATAATAATAATATCGGGCTTATTGGTTTCTTAAAATAGCAAGTTGAATATGTTCCCCTCCACGGGTCTGAGTATGGACTCTCATTCATGACAAGGACCAAGGGATCAATCCGTAGAGGGTAAACAACACCAGCTCCTTGTTTGAGCGTCTACACATAGAAGAGTATTTGTTCTTGGAGCCAGCCCAGTTTAGACTTGGCACTGTTCTTAACCAGTGTATTCTGTACTTTTATAAAGACTCGATAGACAACAGACTCCTGCGGTGCATGGTGGCAGGGCATTCTGGAAATAAAGTCTGCCATGAGGGGGTTTAACTACACCCAATCAAACGCCAGCACACTGGCATGGCTTAAACTAGACTCTGCAGCAGCTTGTGAACCTATTGTTAGCAGATGGACCCATCAGCCTTGAACCAATTCATTAATGTCTTTTGGCTGAAGAACAAATCGCATTAAAGAGATGACCACATCAACAGCGAAAAACTATACTTTTAAAGTCTCCTATCTCATTCATATGTTTACTTTCTGCAGTTGTACTTTATGTACGTCAAATGCTTTATTATGTGTGTGTGTGTGTGTGTGTGTGTGTGTGTGTGTGTGTGTGTGCCGGTGTCTCTGCAGGTTCAAAGCTAAGCTGTGGCTCTGCGAGTCCCATCCTCTGTCTCTGGCGGATCAGGTGGCGCCTATCATCGACCTCATGGCCATCTCCAACGCCCTGTTTGCCAAGCTGCGTGACTTCATCACCCTGCGCCTGCCCCCGGGCTTCCCCGTCAAGATAGGTGAGAGGTGAAGACCCCACGAGGATGCGTGACACCCTTTCTTCTGAAGGACGGATGAACCAAATATAGAGCAGCAGGTCGATTTGTGAAATCGTCCCTGGACGGCCAAAGTGAGGGACGGGGGGATCTGATAGAAACTGTGATATTACACGACCAATCAGAAGGAAACTGGGTCAAAATGGGGAGAAGACTGAATGGGGAACCTTAGGGTTATGTGGCCCTAAAATATGGATGAAATGCATTATTTGAATCCCATGTCGTTCTGCACACAAGCCTCACAAACCTTGCACCCACTGGAACAAATTATATAATTTATGTTTCATACCAGGCTCGTAGCTTGCAGCACGGGATGCAGGCTTCAACATTTGTGGGATTACAGTGACATGCATGAGAAAACAAGGACAATTGCGTGTGTGTTGTGTCTGGGTGTGCGTGTGTGGTGCATGGTCGCGCTAGTGTAGTTTGAACAGTGCTTTGCATTTTCGGATCTCACTACAGAGATCCCCATCTACCACATCCTGAACGCCAGGATCACCTTCAGCAACCTCAACGGCTGTGAGGAGGGGGGGACGGGAGTCTACGGGGAGCCCGGGGGAGAGCCGGTGGAGGGGGACGGGCAGAGGGACGCCCCCAGCGTCGACACCCCGTCACCGGGCAGCGACTCCTCCAGCGTCTCCAGCTCCAGCTCCACCAGTGAGACTCACACACACATACTGCACTATGGTGCAAACTCACACAGCATTATATATCACATGACATTGTTACTTAAATTAAAGTAATGTTACTTCCTGGGGCCACGCAGATCAAACTAAATGGAGCGAATGGGTTCTAAAACCTGGTCCACTCATCCGTCCGTGAGAGAGAAAGACTGAAATAGGAAAATATCTCAAGAAATAAAAAACCCACAGCAAAGAATGACCGAACCCTGAGAAGGGCTGCTCAGGTGTACCCGGGTCTCCTAACCAGGTGGCCGGCCAAACATAACTAAGGCTGCTTTCCAGTATTCAACAAGGACATGAAACATATGTATAGTGCCTATTTTCAGAGGAAACCTTTCTGGAAGTCCTGAATGGAATTTAGCATAATCTACAGTAGTACTCAATGTATGTAATGTATCAACTGCAGGAAAACATTCATTTGAGGGAATCACACTTTGAAGATTTGATGAAGTATTTTATAAGTACCATTTATATATATTTTAATCAACAGTAAAAATACCTGCATCATCCCTGTTCGCCCCCATTCTAAAACTCTTCCACAACAGTGCTGCCACATTTTTTACCACAAAACAAAAAACATCCTCCCCGCCCTGGGACATCCATAACAACACTCCACACCCAATCACAGCTCCCCCCCTCTCTCTCTCTCTGCATATCTCCTGATGCCTGTGTGTGTTGTTTCCCTCCCCAGTGTCGTGCCGTGTCGGGGAGATCCCCCCGTGTGTGTTCGACCCCCCGGCTGGCTACAGCATGCTGGGGGGGAAGCAGAGAGACAACATGCGGGAGGAGGAAGACGAGGACCTGCTGCAGTTCGCCATCCAGCAGAGCCTGCTGGAGGTGGGCACCGAGTATGACCAGGTAACGCACGCGCCCACACGCACGCACGCACACACACACAGATGATCAGAATAGAGGAAGAGTTATTTGTAACACTGTACAAACATGAATCAATGCGGTGATCAGCATTACTAACTTTTGATTATGTTGACTAATGCTCTAGGAATCTCTGATTTATTGGGTTTATGTTTATAAAGATGTTTATACCTTTTTCCATTGTTTAATAGGGTTTGGGGTTAGGGTTAACTCTACCTCACTAGCCCTTACACCTATGCTAATGCTTTATAATAATGCTTATCACCAAATTAACTAATGTTAATTCATGGTTCATGGTTTATTAATATACCACTAGACTTACTACTGTACTCTCTGCAGTTTTACAGCATGCATAACTGCATACGGATATAATATAGTGATATTCTGCGTTCCTCAAAAATGCACAAAACATACTGTCCAATACAAAAATCTATATTAAAAAAGTGTTTTCTTCAGTAGAGAACATGGAAAAAACTGCTTACTGTTTTGCATGTTATTGCAGTTGTAAAACTGCGACAGTTGTAAATTGGTGCAATCTTATTCTGAAAAGAGAATGTAGCCATAGAGTGTATTTATGTTGTTTTTATGTATTTTGTGCAGCTAGAGGATGTGGGCCACATTTTTATAGAGCAGAGACAGAGTGCACTTTGTTTGAGAAGGGCTAAACTCCCATTTTAATTGTGTCTCTGTGAATAATATGAAAGGGGGTACTCTCTCGTCATGCATAATTCATGACAGAATCACTTAGCCTACTCAAAACTCACAGTGTAAATTAAGACTTCACTCTGTCCCGTGGACTGCACACACACACAGGGTGTTCTTGTTTGAACAGTGCTCTATTTTTCTTGCTGCTCCCTCTTCCTGTGTAGGTGACCATCTGGGAAGCTCTGACCAATAGCAAGCCGGGAGCCCACCCCCTTTCCTGTGACCCCAGCCGTCTGGAGAGGTCAGCTAGTGAAGTTGTATATACACTTTTTTTTGGTCCGTTGAACCATCGTTTAGACTGCTTAGATGATATTCTTGATATTATTTTTAATGTATACCTCTCCGATATTCATACATTTTTTATGGGCATCCTGTCCTCCCGATTCGACTTCCTGCCATTTGAATTATACAGACACACACATCCTTCCTGCCGAGCATCAGCACTTCTTTTGACCACAGAACTAAAATTGTTTTCTTTAAAAGCAGCGGAATTATACCCAACATTTTCCAATGAATGATTATGCTTCAACATAGAGCGCTATGCACAACAATAGCGTTTGAAAGAAGATAAAGGCAATCCCTGACTTTTGTGCACACACACACGCACACAAGTACGCACACAGAGACTAGTAATTATGACTTTGCTGCTGGTCATTTGGTCCGGCTCTCCGTCATTGTTTTGGTTCTATCCTGTGATTCTTTTGTTCCATCGTTGACTCATATCCTCCTCTCCTTCACTCTGCCCTCTTCTACCCATCCTGCCATTCTTTTCTATGTGTGTGTGTGTGTGTGTGTGTGTGTGTGTGTGTGTGTGTGTGTGTCGACTGGAGGAGATGAGTGTCATGCTTCCCGTTTAATACCACACTCCTGCTTTTTCTCGCTCTTCCGTCTGATTTCTCCCCCCCCACCTCTCTCTACCCCGCTGTTCATCTGCTACGTCTTATTCCGTTCATCTTCTACGTCTTCTTCCGTTTAATTGTTGTGTGAAATGTTAAATTGAACTACTGCACCCGCAGGTTGGCTCTCTTTGTGTATGCTGCGCTGACAATAGGGCTTGTTCATCAGAATGCATAGTGGGACTTTTTTTTTTGTTTACAATACTCCATTTTGTGATGAGAGTTGTACTACTTTAAACTCCTAAATAATCATTATATACTATAACCTAGGTTATGTCTCTGAGAAATGTGGTGGCAGTTCAAACACAACGTCCTCCCATAATGACCAATAACTTCACGATAAATAACTAAACAATGACCAAAACACCATTACTACCAATAATATTCCAATGCGCGTATACTTCCGAAATGGAGGCGGTCATTGCAATGTGACATGACGATTTACAAGCCCTATAATACATTTAGTATAATATAGCATTCACGTCACACACCAGACCTTGCAACCAGCCTCTCCTCTCCCTCCAATAGGACCCCCCAGCACAAGCCCCGCCCACCGACCAGCCTTTGTTCCACCCCCACCAAGAAGCCGCCAAACACCTGCAGCTACAACGAGCAGCTGCGCATCGCCATGGAGATCTCGGCGAGGGAGCAGGACGCGGCGGAGATCCGCAGGCGGCAAGAGGAGGAGGAGCTTCAGAGGATAATTCAGCTGTCGCTCATGGAGAAATGAGAGCTGATTGGCTGGCGGGAGCCTGAGTGGGAGGGGTATGGACACAGGTTCTATGGAGACAGCAGGCGACGGAAGGCAAGGTTTGGGAGCAGCGGCTTGAATGACAGCTGATGGGACTGAGGAGCCAAGTTATAGTTAGAAAGCTTAATTGTGTTCTTAATTCTGTTCTTTTGGGTGTGGCGTTTGGTTATTACAAATGAGGTCAGGCATGGTGACGCATGCTGCAGGACCGGACAGTAGAAGTGTTGGCGTTGGAAGGAAACAAAGTGTTGAGCAGTTGTTCCTTTAAGGAAAGCACAATTCAATGAGTCTCGCTCGGTTTTATTCCGTTGGGCTGCCGGTAGTTTCCGCTCTGGAGTCTCAGAATGACTTATGGCCTCCAGGCTGGCCTTTATGATTAAAGGCCTGCTGCAGCACGTGACTATGGTAATGTTTATCTTTGACTGGAGTGCTGCTGCGACTAAGAGTAATAATACAATATTGATTAGCCTCCAAACTATGATTTATGACTGAAACGCCGGTCACAGTCACTGAGGTAATGGAAACCATGATGAATACATTCAAAAGTTACTTCTGCTGTAATGCTGGGAGAATATTGTCTTTGAAGGTACGGATGAAACAACAGGAATTTATATCAATAAGCCATCAACTTTTCGTTAATGTAAGCCCACAGCCTGAGGACGTTTTAATTTAATAGCTCCATAGTTTATCAAAATAAGAATTATGGTCTAAAAAGCTATTGTCCTCTGTCCTGATTACAGCAACACGTATATTAACAAACTATTTAATCCAGTTTTTGTATGGGTTATATTTATAAGACTTCCCAGCGTTTCTCTTAAAATGAGGAAAGCTCCAACTACTTCAGTTCCAGGATTGATGCAGGTTTCTGCAGTGCACTGAATACGTTAGGATCACTGAGGACTTGGGAGCCCTTGGAACGGTTCAGTTATTTGAAAATAGACTCTAATTTAAACAGATACTAGCAGACAGACACTAGCAAACACACAAGAGAACCAATGGCTTTAAGTGTTTAATAGATGATGATGGATGATTTTCTGTATTTCACTTTTCAATACAAATATGGTGCTTCACGAAACAAACTAAACGGTGCAAAAACATAGAATAAACACAGACACGAGTCATATAAAAAGGTAAAAAAGCCAATGTAGAATTAAATCAAGACAGAATGAAGTGACAGATACGTGAATGAATACGGCCCAATCCCAATGTCCGGACTCATAGACTTTGCTGCGCGTTCTCGCGAAATTATTAAGGCTTTAGGGCTGTCCCAATGTCGAATTCCAAAGGGCGTGAGGGTTTGAGTCCACACTACCGAGCCCTTTCCGTGAGTCTGCATCAGTGCAGACTTCACCTAAGGGAATTACCTACAGTTCAAAGCGTTGTGACGTTTACCGGGGAGACCATAGGGAAATCCGGAAATTAGGAAGGTAAACAACAATACGACGCTACTGTCAGTGCATGACCCGATGGGAATTTCACTTTTTTTAGTGAGCCGGATCATTTGGATCAGCTCACCAACAAGAGCCTGCTCTTTTGGCTCCCAAACTGCTCTTCATATTACTAATTATACCTTTTATAATTCAGCCAAATGTAGCCCGTTCAGATTTATGAGTGTGTAGGCCAATAATCCCCTAATTCAATACATCCTTTATGCTGAAGTATTCAAAAGTAAAAATTATATTTTCTAATATCAATAAATTGATGTAGCCAATTGTTTTCATTGCATTTACAAAAAAACTAAAAGTGAGAATTCCCAAACTGGCAAGTGTCAGTAGCATCTCTGTCATTAAACGTTGCCAAGGTAACATGTGCTCTCGAGAAGTGCTGTCCCAATCCCATATATACCTATCTGAGCCCATGTGGCCTCACGCACTCACTCATTTAGCACCTTAGATCAATTAAGTCCGTGAGTCCTTAGTCCTCAGGGCTCACTTTGGGATTGGGCCGATCAATGTTTGCAGCAATGCCATCGCTGTCCCTAACAGTCCCAAGCCTGCTTCCCCATCCCTCTCCTGCAGAATCAGACCCTTCCCATGAGGCCACAGGTTGAAAGTGGGCCTACGTGGCCTGCTCCGTCTACACACACACAGTATCAGTTTACAACCACCCCCACGATCCGGTAAAATCTCAATGGATATCCACCGCCAGTGGGTGTGTGTGTGTGTGTGTGTGTGTGTGTGTGTGTGTGTGTGTGTGTGTCCGTCCATCCAAGAACCAGCTGTACTTACACACTTACAGGGGGTCCACAGAGCCCTATCGAGTTTTGAGGCTTTCATGACGGTTCGTGTGTGTAACTCCGGTTAACAGTGACTGACTCCTCTGTCATCCAGCGATGGCCACTAATGTCCTAACCACAGACCCCGTCGGCTTGTTTGCCGAGCCGCCAGGAACTGAGCTTCCAGACTCTGGTGGTTGAATGTCAACATTTGTTTCAGAAGAAAAAAAAAAAGAAATGGAGAGGATAAGGAGAAGAAAAAAAAAAGATGATGTTGCCGTGTTTTTTCTTCTTTTGATTTGCACAAATAGAACACTTGTACTGTATTTAGACTGTAGGGTGGATCATATAAAGTTACCGTTATTAAAATATGGACAATGTAATAAATGGCTGGAGCACAATATATATTTAGGCTTTCTTCTAAAGAGCAATTTTACATGTGGAGCTTAGACATGGTGAGAATATTATTTTGGTGAAGAAGCAGTAGTACAACGCTTTGGATGAGCACTTAATAAAATATTGCACAATATGATTGTGAATGAGTTTGCCACTGGTCTGTGTGTAATTTAACCTAATGACGTGTATAAAAGTATGGTATAGAAACGTCGGCCAAAGACACAGATGTGCGTTTGTTTTCGTCCGCACTCCTCATGCTCCACCAGTGGGGGGCGCAGTCTTTGTATTTTTGTGTAGTCAAGCTGTGTGTGTGTTCTGTTATTTACGCATGACCTGCACCTGTGTACAACTTTTATTTTGTTCATGCTGGATTCTGTCCGGAGGCCAGCAGTGTGAGAGCCAGAATGACCATCCCCTTTTAAGAATCATCAAAAATACCCCAAATCAAAAATGGTCGCAACGTGTGTGAAGTGATGACACAATTGGCTCATTGTAGCCTACACCTCCTAGAATCTAGCCGCAAGGTCTTCATAGGCACCTTGCTAAAGTTGTCATATTTATGCAACAGGGACTGTTTTTCTGATTGCTTTTGTGCGTGCGTGTGTTTCTTTTATGTACCTTGCAGGAAAATGTCAAACAGTGAATCAGACCTTTACAATCCAGTGAAAATCAGCACAAAACAGGGGTAGCATTGCCACGCTGTCATCATGGTCAAGCTTGCCTGGTTAATATTAACAAATGTTGTTTTTTTTACATTAAAAAAATATTGCTCCGATTTTGTGCAGAGGAGGTGAGCCATTTTTGTTGTGTTTGTTGGAAGGTGAATTCATATAATAAAATAACGCTTTTTAAACAGCAAACCCGTCTGTCTTTGTTGTTAACATGTCCCTCTTATAAGATACAATATTCATAATTAGACCAACATGCATAACCCCCCCGTCCCAACCCCATCTGTTCCTTACCGATGGCACACCGCAACACATGCAGATAATAGAACAAGAATATAGCTTTTTCAGTGGAAGGAGAAACCGTCTGAGTAATTGATAGAGAGTATTGCGTTGTGGAGCTCATCTGTCCTAGCAGCCTCAACCAGCTCTTCTCTGCCTGTCGTTCTGGACCACCTGACACCTATTCCCAGTGTTGCTGCAGCTGCCAACTGCTCTCTGATTCCCAGTGAGCGTGTTTATAGGGCTTGAATGGGGGAGGGGGGTTCTGTTACCATAACAAAAATTGCAAACTATTTAACTGCAAAGATCAAAAAAGGCAAGCGAGCAAGAAAGCACAATTTAAACAAGTCAGACCAACATAATGAATAACATCAGGTCTGTGGTCACAGCCGCTCCAGCCCAGCAGTGTGTGGAGTGAATGTATAAGGAGATTGAGAACTAAAACAAGACGTGCTGGAAGCAGCAGGCATCAGTATGCAGAGGGTAGGATGCTAATCTCAGATCTGACATCAGCCCTCCATCACCATCACCGCTTCCATTCACCCATCTGTTGGTTATTACCCATTTGGCTCTCCTCTTGACGAACAGGTTTAGCGAAGAGAACAAAACCCAAAGCATGTCATGCAACAAGCCATGATCATACAGTACCTCTTGTGCATTGTGCGTTCCTGTATGCATGGAGATGGTGGAAAGAGGCCCCTTGTTTACCCCCATAAGTTTAATTATATTGTAATTCATATATTCCTCATTACCACATGTCCTCACTTCATTTGATATGTAGTGCTGAAGAGGATACACCCTGATATAGGGAAACCACAGGCAAAACAAGTACCTAGCTGTTTGTAACTATTTGTCGTCATATTTTCCTTGCAATTGTGTGCAATAGCTATTGATTTGCTTTGGACAAACCAGGAGGTTGAGGGATTGAGCTTTGCATAATTTGTAAATTTGCCTTCATCTGCATAGCATCCCCTTGTCTTGCATGTATGTGTATTGAATACATTATGGAAAGCATTGCTTTTTATTTTATAGGGGAACTTTACAAGGACATGACACTTTGGACTAATCACATTAATAAATGACAAATAATTGATGGTTCAAAGAATCAGCACGATTTATCCTTCGAAAGTACACACTTTACTTTCAGACATAAATGGATCTGCACAGCGTGACACCCCGGCTTGGGCGTGCCGTGAAGCGTTATTCCTCACTCTGCCTGTATGGTGCTTAGACATATTGTTGCCGATTAGTCATGTCTCTTGTCATATGTACTTCGACCTACAGGAGGAGCCAGAGATTTCCGGTGCCAATGAGGAGCGTGGCTCAGTGTTTATGATTGCTGGAATATAGCCCGTGTCCTGATTCGGCCCCTCTGATCTGGTCTGACGCTTATGAGGGCTGGTTACAGCAGATCCCAACTTTTCTTTATGCATTACACATACACTTGCTGACGTGCATGACACTTTACCTCATCTTGCTTCCAACTTACTGACTTATGTAAAAAAATGAAGATTATTGTTTAAAACGTTACCGATGGTATCCATCTCCCTGCCCTTACCCTTTGAGCCAAGGTGTTTGTGACAACAGCTAGGGTACCCTTCTTTAAAGGGTGTGTTACACCGATGGCTTAAAGATAAGCAAGTTTAGCGAGGGCAATAGGGGGGGAACCTACAACGCCACCCGGGGAATTACACCCCTGGAAATACAGTATAATATGGGATGTTACTTGTGTTGATTAACAACGCTGATAAGGCAAGCAGATTCATTAAACTGAACGGTCAGAGACGGGAATTTAAAATAAATCTGAATCTTTATCTAAATGGGAAACAATCAAAATTTGCATAAACTGGAACTGCTGAGGATACAAAGGATTAGTGTACAAAATGAATAAACAAGAAAGCCAAGTAAGGGGAAAATATCCTTTATTAGTCAGCTAAAAACTTTTATAGTCTAAAAATCCAAACTAAAACAAAACATACCAGACTAAAGCTGACAGCTGAGAGGTAAACAATGCCGAGGAGTGGCACTACAAAAAGAAAGAAAATGGAGTTAACCCAGCTCACCATGCCGCATACTGACAATATTTGGTGTGGCCTGCACTACTCACCAACACTGGTTTGAGTTATTGAGTCCAAAGTCACTTGATCTTAGAGGGGCTATCCTAAAGCTAAAATAAACCAAACAAATGAATCTTGTATAAAAGCTTGTATAAAAGTGCATTTTGTCTATTAAAATGCTACTCATATGGTTGACACTCGGCTACACAAGCCACAGCAGAGACAGCAGCCATACTGAGGCACAGCCGCCTTAAATAAGGGCCTTTATTAGGGGAATGGACCATTTTCTGGCTGCATTGAAAGCACTATGTTCAGAGAGGTTCACTAGGGCTTCTACGCTGCTACACAAGCATAAGTTTTATTATAGTTCCCATTCAAAATACCCAACATAAAAACCGCACATATCCAAAGCTCATAAGATGGTTCCCAGCTTAGGGGTGTTGTCATAATAGCTAGGCTCACAGACATGGTAGACTGAAATAAAAGACTGGCCAAAATAATTAGTCCCTACATAATTATTCTTTTTTTACAGTACATCCCATCACTCCAGACGGACCAAACAATTCTGATGATCTGCACGGAGACCTCTCCCTCCAGCCCAAGAGACGCTCAGCATTGAACCACAGCCTGGAAGGAGAGGATTTCATTATTAGTACAAGCTCAATCGTAGATTGCACGTTGGTCTAGGGAAGCTGCCTTCATTTTCTTCCGCACAAGAGGCGTGATCAACGGGCCTAGTTTAATTGACTCTGTACACGATTGGCTGCTTGCCGTCGCTTCCCTGTCGTCATTGTGTTAAACCAGCCAATAGCGCGCCAAGGGGAAAAGCCAGCTTGGTGATTGGCTCTCGCAAAAACGTATCGGAAGCGGAAGGAAATGTATTGCTCTTCTCCAGACCCTTGTGGAGGGCGAACTCAAATCGCTGGCAGAATCGGCGGGGCTACCCGTCTAATGAGTGACCATTGAGTGACCAATATCAGTTTAACAAGTAATGCATCACCTCTATGAAGGCCAGAAGGTGCGATGAGTGTCGGATAAAGCTAACACTTTCAACTTGACAAAAATCATAATAGTGAATACATTTGCAGGTCCATCTAGTGCTCAAATTAATCCGCTTGGAAAGTACGAATAGAGACTTGTCCAATGTTTGCAGAATTGTCCAATTTGCAAATTATTAATAACAAAATTCTTACTTTTCCAATTAGTCACTAAAGCAGCTGAATTTGCCAGGGGAAACATTTTGTGGTGTCAAAACAAAATATCAAAAGACCAGTATGTGTGTACTAACTAAAAATACTCATCGTCTCCATCAAACAAGGAGTCTAATGATCCTGACACATTTGCATTGGGGCAAACCCTCAACCAAACTTTGCTCACAACAAACGGATTCACATTTAAAACATTCCCCTAAACCAGCCAACACGGTTAACCTTCAGTGGCCGGTAAAAATGACCTTTCCAGATGCCAATCAAACGCATCATCGTACAGAACGAATCATTCCGCAGTAAATAGCAACTTCAAATGTATTCAAAATTGAAGGACTAAAATGGTTCTGTTACGAGTAGTTTGTAAGTGTATCAAAGCATCAAATTCATGGCTTAAACCTTCAAATTCTAGCATGCCCTCATTCTACCAAACAGTGAAACAGCAAAACCTTCCACTGCTCGTCATTGATCTTCTTCACCTTGAGTCTCTGAAAGACTTCCAAAGGTCAAGTGGGCTAAACAATGGATGGATCAAGAACAGATTGCACGTCTTGTATCCCGTTTCAGTCTGCCAGGCTTCAACCCTAGAGATATCGGCTCTTATGTTGTACAAAACCTTGCCGAGGGCGCTTTCCTCAACATCGGATATCTGGAGACGCGCGGTACTACAAATGTTATTTTGGGAGTGCAGTTCTACCAGCATCTGCAAAAGGTGCTGTGTGATTCTCAAGAATCAGTGCCATCGGTTCAACGTTGATTATGCCAGAACAGTGAATAGGCAAGACAGTACATCAAAGTGTGGCTGGAAGAGAAGAGCATAATGACATGGACATGTAGTGGTGTAAATCAAAGTGGGGGGATTTTTGACTTGCTCTTGTCGGAGTGGACATCAAGGTGCTGGTGTTTAAGCAGGTGTCCTAGTATACTCTTGAGCCTGGTAATCATAAGGTACGACATCAAGAGGCTGTTTTGGTCCCGAAGTTCTAGACATCAAAGCAGTGTTGGTACCAGCAGAGCACTGGTACTGCCATTCAAGTAACATTTGACCAATGGCAGGAATTGTCTATTGTGAAAAATATATTCTGGAACCAAAGAGTTGCAGCACTCTGCATTGCAGACCACGCTGCAGCAAGACATACTGTAGATGCTCCACAGCAATTTGATTGCTACTTTTATCAGAGCACACACTTCACAGTGTAGTGTACCCAGGCAAGTCCGTCATCATGTTAATACAAAACCATGCAAGACTACCCTTGACGTAAATTATTTTAGTATTTCTGATGACATGTTTCAAGCTAACAGTTATGAATGGCTTCTTCTCCTCATAATGGACAACACCATATAAGGTGTTATGATTTTGTAGATAAGCAAAAGACTACAAACATGGCCATTTTTCCATTTCCCCTAAAGCCAAGACAGACCAAAGGTATACCTGGGTTATGGTGTGATCAAGATTCCTCGGATACCAGCCTTCCGAGTTAGACGTGGAGAAACCTCCGGGCTTTCTTGAGGCATTTCACGGAGGCACGCCTCCTTTTGGTTGGGTCCCCTCGGAATTCTGAGAGTATACAGAGTGATGATGCTATCAACAAAAATGGCTGCGCCCGTAAAGAGATTTGTTCTTTGTACTTGTACCACGTTGGTCATTTTAAATGCTCTTACCTCTTACCTATTACAAGAGGTAAGAGCATTAGGCCTGCACGGTCTTGTTGTGTGTGCAATACAATTTAAACTTGTGTTTGTTTTCGAGCTGGTTTGCTAAAGAGGCTAATGTAGCTAACAATAAACAAAGACTAGACAATTACATGACACAATCACAATGACGAACGGGAACGCTATAAGTGCTCCGAGACCGGAAATTACGTCACAAGTGCAACTCGGAAGACTGGTGACCTAAGCATATGGATCAGGCCACGCAAGCTCGTTTACCTTGTCTGTTAGAATAAACCACGTGTTGAACATTTACCACTCTTCGAGTCATACCCAGCCAAACAATGCAGTCAGCGAGCAACGTTTACTATTACAGCCGACAAATGCATGCAAGAACAGGGATAGCTTTGGCAGTCATACAGTGGCGGTTCTATGATTTTTCTGAAACGGGCCATTAAGGGGCCACATGCTACATTCAGGGGCCGTACCGGCCTTGCGCTGAGTTGTTGACTTTTCGCACAACAGACCCACAACAACACAGCTCACCTGGAGCCAGCAACAGCCCAAACACATCTACACCACCACAATCAGTTCGGGCACAATACGAATTGGGCTACTCACTGCTGGGTTCCACGTTGAGGCTCTCTCGTAGGAGGCCATGTTTTTCCAGCAGTTCAGTCAAAAGCAGCAAAACACAAACTGCTCGGTTTTAGAGTCAAGTTGGTTCAACGGTTTTAACACAACAAAAAAAGCTGAACAGAGTTGGCTGTCCTTCTAAGCTGCTGTAGTCTTTCACATGCCGTCAAATAAAAGAAACCAAGGTCAGCTTGGATAGGTGTTGGTGAGACAGGTGAACTCATCAAAGAGCTGATAGGGTCAAACAGGATGCCTGTGATTGGTTGTGAGAGAGCTGCTCGAGACGAAAACTACGTTAAAGCACCTGAAGAAATGTTAACCACACAAAACATTTCTATGGACTATATTGCACCAATTAAACATTACGTAATTCATATTGCACTCGTCTTCATCTTCCAACAGGGATTTTCACAGGCATTATCGTTATTCACCTACTCTGTAATATAAAATAAAAGCGGGCTGAACTTTTTGTATAACTTTGATTTATTTCATATCCATTTTCCAATGAGTTTTTTTTCCACAGCATCAAAACCAATACACTCTTAATGACTTTTCACCACAGGAATTATCTTCAGTGTGGTTTACTCGGTCAAATAAAATCAATATAGGCATACCTGGTGGGGGTTGTGTGTGTGTGTGTGTGTGTGTGTGTGTGTGTGTGTGTGTGTGTGTGCGTGCGTGACACACACACACACACACACACACACCAGGGGCCCCGTTGGCCCACATCCACTGAGTTAATTACCCCGATCAAACGTTAGGTAAAATGCCAGCCTGAAATAAATCAACCCACTCCGGGCTGTTCCTCCCAGCCCTTATGACAAACCGTCTGTCCTCAATCAAACCGGATTGCATCCCTGTGGTAACCTTGCAATATATTCTGAACAGACAGAATATAGAGTCCGGCCCAGCCATGGCTTGAGGTTTAAAGTCTAAGATAGTTTTTGCCATATTTACCTGGGTCGTTTGTGAGCCCGCACATGATACCAGCCCAGCTGCTTCAGTTTATCCACAGAAAGGTGCGTCAGCCGCTGAGCCGTAGCCTCTCCACGTATGGACGTAAACTCGTATGTTGTGCAGTTCATCGTTTGACCAGCAGGTGGCCCTAAAGATACGTAATTGTTCGAAAGGAGGTCAATAGTACTATAGCTAACTTTGAACGCAGAAATATGTAGGCAACTTCAAAAATGAAATCACACGGATGAATATTAGATGGATAAACATTTTATTTATGGATAAAACACAGGTAAAAAAAATCTATCAATTGATAACAAGACAGGCAAATGAAAAGACAGAAAATCCCGCTGTAATAAATCAGTGCAAAAATACTCCTCTAGGGTATTAACATTAGCTATTTAAAATAAAAAAAAAAACAGGGGCTTGGGGGAGTACAAGAAAAACAAGTCAAAACAAGATTAAAGTGCATGTTTTGAACCCCTCCTTGTGATTTAAGAAAACTGGGTCTTTGTTTCAGAAACCCCGAACAAGCAGAGGCCACGTAAATAAAAAAAACGCACCTGAAAGGGGATGTAAAAATAAAAACAATAAAAACTCACAGGGTCAGCATTAGTTTTGGACATTCACAATTCCTTATTGGACGTACATATCCACACTAGCGTGCGCACACGCACTCACACACACACACACACACAATACCGGCACACATCCAGTGGCATACATGCAGACGTGTCCCGTCCTTTACTTTGTACAAACATCATTGTGGAGGAAGGACCTCCACGCCCCTGCTACTCAACATGAGGTAGGCCAACACAGTCTGGGTGGAGAGATCGAGCTCACAGTGGCTCTCACACACATGCAGACACACAGACACACGCACACACACACACAACAGTTCCAGTAGTGGTCTGTCCCCTGCAGTGAGGTCACATGGTGTTATAGAGCACAGTGGTGGTCTGCTGATGCTGCTTCCTCTCCGCGGAACTCCGGCGCCGGTGCCGCGGCGACCGGCCCCCGCCCTCCCCCTCCTTCTCGCCCGTCTCTTCCTCTCTCCTCGGGGCGGGGGCCGCGGCGGCGCTGTCGCAGCCGTCCCCCTGGAAGGCGCGGTGCGGGGGTCTCTGGGGGGCCGCGGGGAGTGGAACCAGCACCCGCTGCTTCTTCCAAAAGTCGTCGGGTCCCGGGTGCGGCTGGGACGCGGCCCCGCCGCAGCGCCGGGGGTGCAAACAGGGGGCCTGGTGGGGCGGCCTCAGGTCCCAGTCGCTCAGGTCGTTGGCCGACAGCTCCAGGCGGTCCAGCTTGGCCAGGGACGCCGAGCGCTTCATCTGGGACGGGGGCGTCAGGCCCGCCTGCCGGATCCTGGCCTCCAGCGCCACGGCCCGCCGCCACGCCGCTGGCTCCCGGTAGCTCTTCCCCTGCCGGTCCCGGAGCCCGCGGCGCTCCGGGACCCCTGTAGCCTGACCATTCGCCGCCGCCGCCGCCGCCGCCGTCGGCTCCCCCTCGCCCTCGCCCGGCCCCGCGTCCGGCTCCGTGTCCATTTCCTCTCTGGAGCCCCGGGGGTCTGTGGCCTTGGCCTGCCCCTCCGGCGGACCCCCTTCATGGAGGAAGGCCTGCAGCTCCCTTAGCGTCTGCTGGATCCTCTCCAGCTCCTGGCTGCTGTGAGCCAACTTCCGGCGGGCGTCGCAAGAGGGACCGCAGCCCGGGCTCCAGCACGCGCGGGGCGGGGCCGCGGCCTCCGACTCCTGGACCGCCACCCCCGACGCGTCGAGCGTCGAGGCCCGCGGCGAGTGGGGAGACGGGAGCGAGGTTTCCGAGTCCATGGTGGCGCTCCCGTTGTATTCCCTGGGGTCGGGGCCCAGCGAGGCGCCGGGGCCTCGGCTGAGGCAAGCGTTGCCTGGAAGGGGGCCTGGGTCTGGGGACGCCGGTCTTTGGTGGTCCCGTGGGGACGCCACTGGAGTGTCTCTGGGCGCGGCGTCCGCGTGCGCTACCGCGGGCTGTACCTGATCGTCTTCCCGCCTCCCGTGGGGGCGCGCCCGAGGCTCCGTGGGGGCTGAACCGGGGGAGCGCAGAGAGGATGGGTGTTCAGCGGTGGGGGAGTAGGGCGGGGAGCGGGGGAGGGGCTGAGGAGGAGGAGGAGGAGGAGGAGGAGGAGGAGGGGTTGCGGCCGGGGACAGCTCCAGCCCCAGCTTCAGCCGCTGCTCCAGCTGCTTGGTGGCGCGCCGCACCGAGCCCACCGGCCAATCGGGGGGCTCCTGCGCCGGCGTGGAGGGGGACTGGGGATTGGAAGGGGGAGGAGTCGGGGACCAGTCGCCGCCGCCGCCGCCGCCGGTGACCTCGCCCGTCTCCTGGTCTTCCAGGGGCTGGGCGGGTGGGCTCGGCTGGGGGGGGCTGCGGCAGGGCGTGGGGAGCAGCGATATGGACTCGATCTCTGTGACGATGTGGCGCACCGACAGGCCGTTGTCGTGGTGAGGAGCGGCGTCAGGGCGGGCCTTGTCCAGCGGTTCGACAGAGCATGGAGGGACCTGGGAACAGACAAACAGCACCTCTTCAGTACGTCTCGGTGAATTGCCCTTGTAAGGGGGCAGGTGGTTTTCTGTGAGTCGCATTTGAGGTCCTTTTTACCTAAAAATATGGCATCGTATCATTATGATATGCAACCATATTAACGACCTTAAATAGGTTGACTGAAATTCGCTTATTTCTAGTCTCAAATGGAGACTACTCGGGCCCTCCAGCAGGGGTCAGTATAGAACATGTGTAAGCAGAGTCAGAGAGCAAAGGTGCAGCAGTCCATCATAATGGGCTCAGTTCATCAGCTCCTGCGTTGTCATTCATTAGACTCTGGACAAGGGGGACGATTCCATTGATCAATGATGCGGTGATGTGTCACTATATGGTTCAGAATGACACAAACGCACCCTACTGATAAGCATTACGGGTGACCTGCTTCAGGACTAAAGTACAGGCAAACCTCCATGGACTTTATAACAGTGTCACTACTGCGGCCGTACGGACATTGTAAAGAATTAGCAGGGCCATATTAAGATATGCTTTAAGCACTGTACAGGGGGAGCCTGGTGTTCCTGGTCTGGCCTATTCCCTAGCTTTTCGTTATCAGACTTTGAACACGCATTCCGTGGGATGGCTGTAGAACTGTGGCACGTTAACTTTTCCAACAGAAGGTTTTTAAAGTGCGGGAAATCCCGCTTACATGTGCAATTGACTCCTTTCCCATTGCCAGTAGACGGGTACGTCTTCCTGTTGTTATTCTGGTGAGTCATCGTCATCAACGTGCCGGAAAACAGGGTTATCAACAGAGAGGCCAGTGACGAAGTGCGGTGGTTACTACAGGGCTACTTTAGCCCTGTAACATTGTCAACTCGGTTGGAGCAACTAAAGGGCTGTTGCGCTGTTCCTATTTATTTACGCGCCGTGTCATTAGCACTATACCGGGAAAAGGGGGTCAAAATGAGCGTGTCCAGCCCCGGGCGTCATGTTCCCATCACTGCAATCGCAGCAGGAGCCGATGAACACCTGGGATTATTCCGTCACTTGTCTCGGGAATGAATGCCGATTGTTACCTTTCCCACTAAAACAAAAGGCCAGTGTTACTGGTCGTCTGTGAGTTTCTAATCCAGTGGGAAAGGCAGTACAGCGGGAAAATGGGTGGGGGTGGGGGGTGGATGTACCTGACTCATCTCCTTCCTCTGCTCCTCCTCCTCCTCCTCCTCCCTGTGTTCGCTGTGCTCCTCCAGGGAGGACGGCGACGGCGACGGCGGCGTGCGCGGTGGCGTGCGTGGCTGCGGGGCCCGGTCCGGGGTGGGCGGGGCGCGGGCCCCGCGCCCGTCCAGCGCCAGGCCCAGGAACTTCTCCCGGGCGCTGAAGAAGTCGATGCTGTCCCCGCTGTAGCTGGACGAGGCGTCGCTGCGGCCCTCGGAGCTGCTGCCGCCGTCCGGCTGCGCCTCGCTGGGGTTGTTGTTGTCGTCGTGGGTGGGGCTGGAGCCACTGTTGTCGTCGTGGGTGGGGCTGGAGCCACTGTTGTCGTCGTGGCTGGGGCTGGAGCCACTGTTGTCGTCGTGGGTGGGGCTGGAGCCACTGTTGTCGTCGTGGCTGGGGCTGGAGCCACTGTTGTCGTCGTGGGTGGGCTTGGGGGTGATGACACTGTTGTCGTCACTGACGGGGGTGGCGATGTTGTTGTCGTCGTCGATGGGGGTGGCGATATTGTTGTCATTGATGGCGGCGGGGGTGGGGGCGGTGATGGCGGTACCATCGACCTCATGGGTGTGGATGGGGGGGGCGGTATTGTTGTTGAGTGTGATAGTGGTGGTGGGACCCTGGGAGAGGGGAGGCGCGGCCGCGAGGGGGCTGCTTAGGGGGCTGAGGGGGCTGACGGCGCCACTGGCCAGACCCTCGGACAGGGAGCCCCCCAGGGTGTCGCTGGAGCCGGCCGTCAGCGGGGAGACCTCCCGCTCCGAGTCAATGCCGTCAGGGGAAGGCGGTGGCAGGAGGTGGAGCGAGGGCGGCGGGTGGGGCGCGGCGGGCAGGCTACCGGGGGCCGGGGTGCCCGCCCGGGGCCCCGGCAGCGGGGAGCTGACCTCCCGGGCGGAGTGGGGCCCGTCGTGGGCGCCAGGGGAGAGCGGGTCCGCGGGTATGGCCGACGCGTCCGGGGGATCCCCGCTCAGCGCCTGCAGCACGGCCACGCCCAGGAAGTGATGCAACGAGGGGGAGGAGACGTTGTTGTTGTTGTGCGGGTCCGAGCGGCCCAGCGAGTGGGAGGTGGGCTTGCACAGGGGCTCGGGACGATCCGATAGGTCGCCGTCCGAGTGGGAGCGCCACAGCTTGTTGTGTCTCTGTTTGCTGGGGGAGGGAGGGAACATTAAACAGACCATTAGTGGGGGGGTAGGGACACAAACAGGGCCGTAGTTGTGTGGCATGTTTGTCTCTGTTCAACGCCCGGGAGCTTCGTCATGTATATTCCCCCCGTGTATTGAGAATAATAAACTAGACATAAAACCTAAAAAGATTAAAGGAAAGACCACAAGGTCTTCAATTAGAGCACTTCTTGAAAGAAAAGACTGAAGGCATTCTCTTGCTTTGGGCTAGCCCCACAATGCAGACTTCAGATTCATATCTCAGGTCTGGTGGCAGACTAGCTAGAATTGGGGTGAACGGGGCGCATCATCTTCTTTCGCTTCATATTTGTTTCGACCAAACATGTTGCCGGAGGCGGGGGTCCGGAAGTGCGTGATTGGCTTTAAACAGCAAACTTGGCTGGCAGTAGCAAACTAAAAAATGTTCTGTGAAGGATAGAAATCAAGACTATGTAATTGGCCACTGTCCAAATTATTTTGTTCGGTGGAATATCCCTCCAATGAAACAGGAAACAGGGCGGTGTCTGCTTCCTGGCCCGGTCTGTGTGCCGTCTCCCCGCCTCAGATGTTCTGCCACCACATAGCAGTCCCGCTGGGGGTCTGAGATGAGCATACCTGGCCAGCAGGATGCCCTGGTACTCCTCCAGCTGCTTCATGAAGGAGGGGTTGGGCTTGGTGACGGCGCGGCACTGCTTGACGTGGTCGAAGGCCTGCTCCAGGTCCCAGCCGTACTCCTTCATGGCGTAGGCGATCACCGTGGATGCCGAGCGGCTCACGCCCATCTTGCAGTGCACCAGGCACTTGGCGCCGGCCTTCCTGTGAAGGGGGGGGGGGCGACGGGAACCACAGCCGTTTAATGGCGTTCTGCACCCAAAGTTAGCTATGAACCATTACAAATAGCGTACAATGGTTGATTCATGACATTTTCCCCAACGGAGATGATGCAATATCTGAAGTGAATGGGCAGGATCTGGAAGTCCAAGCCAAGCTGCCATGCGTCTCAGGGCTTTCTAAAAGAACACTGATGTATGCCACATTAAAGCAAGAGGAGGCAACCCCGACAGCAATCGATAAATCAAATGCTCTGACAAAAGAACTGGTATCTGCGGCTGTAGCACGCCCGCAATAAGCCCTTCAAATCACATCATCTGGGACGAATTAAACGATTAGATTGTGTACCTGTCTATCTGCCTACCTCCCTGGCTATCTGCACACACTCTACCAGTGCCCTCATTAAGCATGAACAGAGTCTTCCACAAGGCTAGGCAGACATATTGCTAAAGCGAGCGCTGTGTTCATGTGTTTCGGGGGAGTGGCTTTGGAAGGAGGATGAAGGGGGGGGGTTATACTTTGGAAAACCTGGATGTCTGAATTTCCTCCCCTAGCTTAAGCCATAACATGGATGAATCATTGACGCAGTGATGAATGTTTGATGAGGCTAAGGCGTGTGTTTTGAATGTGTGCGTGTTCATACTTGGCTTTGGAGATGAACTTGTAGGTCTCGTTCCAGTACTCCAGCAGGTTGGTGGCCTCCTCGTCGAACACCCGGATGTTGTGGTACTCAAACACTGCCGGGAAGAAGTTGTCGATCTCCCGGGTCACGTTCAGGATGTACCGCACCCTGGGAATGCCAAAACGAGGTCATCGCCCGCTTAGACTGACAGCTCATAAAACCGTCACAGTCAATTTATAATCAAGTTTCGAAATGCTTTGAGGTGCGCATGAAAAAGATATTAACGGCCTTTTTTCGATGTGACGCAAATAAACTGTAAATGGGGTTCTATTTCTGCCGGTGGCTGCGAGGGAAAACATCTGTCCGAGGGGAACAGCGTGTTCTGTCGTTCCGAGCGCGAGCGCTGGTGTGAAAGATAAGTCAAGGGGAGGGCATGTGAGTCAGTGTTGTGTGTTGTGGTGCTCGGAGAATGTCTGGGTCTGCTCACCCGCTGTTCTGCAGCTCCTCCAGATTGGACGCATTCCACTCAGACCCCTGGAGAGACACACAGGAACATGCAACGGTCAAGACTTAATGAAACCGACCACAGAGGGGTTTCTGGGCCACGGTGGAACAACAAGGAACCGTCGCCTATGGTCCGGTGCATATTAAAGCACACGCGCTATATGGAAACAGGGCTGCATCCACAGAGCGCTTTCCTAACCAGTGGCTTCAGAATGATTGCCTCACATTCACCCATTCACTCCACGCCGGCCGTGTCAACCACGCAAGGCAACAGCAGGCTCGTCGGGAGCAATTAGGGTTATGAGTCTCAGGATGCATGAAACGTGTTACCGCAGTGATCAAAGACCTAGACATCGGTGTATTCAGCCAGCGGGTAGGGACGGGTGGTGGTGGCTTCTTACCAGGTAGACGTGGTCGAAGATCTTGGTGGGGCTGTCCATCTGGCCCAGGATGACGATCATCTCGTTGTCGATGAACTCTTTGAACTCCCTCAGGTTGCACACCATCTGCATCTCCAGCTCTGTGCGGATCTGCACGGGGGGGGGGGGGGGGGGGGCAACAAGTTGTGTTTAACGCCCGTCACGTGATGCTTTTACTACCATTCTCCGGTGGCACGGCCACAGTGGAATGAATTCTGGAGGTCAACACAACGGACCAACACCAGAGATGAATAGATTGCGTCAACATCTCTGTAAGGACAGAGCAGTGCTCCATGAACAAACAAGGGGGTTTTAATCTAACCCTGGAATGGTTCCCCGCGACGGTATGATTATTACATCGAACTTTGGTGCGGACCAGAACAAACACACTCTGGTCCGCTTTCACACAGGGCTCTCAGCCCACTTCCGAGTGAACTTGGATGAATGTGATCCGATCAAAATATAGGAAGCTATACAAAAAAAATGCTTTGTGGGTTGAATGTACACTTCTGCCGCAAACATGCAATAGTGAGTCAGGGTCAGATGTGGCGCCATCACCAGGTAAAAGCACTTTATATATGGACGGAATCAAAAATCGTTTCGGTAACTCACAAAAACTCTTTTTAATTTATTCAGTGACCGAAATGGGGTTATTTTTAGATTGCAGGACACTAGAGCCAAAAGAGAGAAAACCAAAGAAAGAACAAAGTTGCTGCTCCATTTTTATATTCATACAACAGAGAGGCGTTCTCTCAGCTGATCTGTCCAAGAGACAAGCAACCGTTTTTACAGTCTGACATGTGTTTACGTTACTTGGTTCACAAAGTCAATCATGAACGCAAACCAACCGAATAAAAATGCAACAGAGTTTTACCCCTGAATTTGCAGAGTCTATCAACCTAGGTTTGAAGGTGCCCTTATAAGCCTGTTATTATTAATAATAATAATAATAATAATAATAATAATAATAATAAGCGTGGTTTCTTTCAGGCCTGTAAAACATACAGTTCTGGTTAGGGCGATAAACTCCCATTAAGTTGAATAACAATCTTATGAGTCCCAAACCCTCATTTCATGTGCCTGTTTCGTGTGTCTGCGACACTACAATGTTTACAGTGTATATATGCTCTGTCCTACCTCCTTGGAGGTGACGTTCTCCAGGTCTTTCTGCATCATGATCTCTCGAAGGCGTGTCTTGATCAGCCTCTCTGTGCGCTCCCTCTCCGTTGGTCTGTGGGCACAAGAGACCCCTGATTAAACACCTTCAATGTACTGTACTCTGTGGCCTCAACACACACACACACACACACACACACACACACACACACACACACACTTTTTTTACTGTCCCCTGGCCTGTCCCCCTGTGCTTTCTCTTTTTCTTCCTTTAGATCTCAATAGGGAGACTTGTTCCCAGTAAAGAATTGCCGTTTTTGTCCGGCGCGGCCAGAGGTCGGAGTGGGAAGAGCAGAGAATGCGGCGAGCGGTGACCGTTGGTGTTCCACAACAGTGTGGCCTTGTGGAGCGTGGCTCCCGTGCCTTCCTGGTATCCACGCTTGCCGCGCTGAGGCCCGGGGTATTTTGGTTACGACCGCAATGCGGATGATAACAAGCGGCCTAATTAAGTCTCCGGAGAGACACGCGCCGCCTCTCTCTCACCATCCTCCTTATCTCGCTCTGCCCTGAATGGCTCCTACGTTGTGCGTTCCTGTATGCATGGAGATGGTGGAAAGAGGCCCCTTGTTTACCCCCAAACATACAGCCTTGTTTACCCTCATTTGAGGGAAATGCCGGAGGTTGCTTGGAGTCTGTGTCCGCGTGCACGTGCGTGCGTGATTGCGTGCATCTGAATTTGACGGTATAGACCTTTCCTGATGCCTCCCCAACCACTGTCTAAATATGAAGGACCAGTTACGAAGATAGGATCTTCTGTGACCTTGACC
Source organism: Pollachius pollachius (assembly GCF_949987615.1). Classification (NCBI taxonomy): domain Eukaryota; kingdom Metazoa; phylum Chordata; class Actinopteri; order Gadiformes; family Gadidae; genus Pollachius; species Pollachius pollachius. The sequence continues at coordinate 18,471,174 of NC_136936.1, forward strand.
CTACAATGCCCCACATGTCCTCAACAAACACACACACACACAGACACACTCAGATGAGTGACAGGACGAGAGAACACAAACCTGCAGAATACACTAGACACACTATACCCATGTGATAATGATCCGTAATCTAGACTTGATGATGGAGAAGGAGGAAGATTGATATGGGAATTGAATCCGCCAAGCAGCTCATAAATCGTCCCGTATGAGGAACACCCCGACCAGGAGGATCAACAAAGCCTTTGTTTTGGAAAGCGTGCTTGCATGGAGGCCAAATGAGCCCGTCTGCCAGTAAAATGGATCATAAATGACCGAATGATGAATCACTTGGTAGTATACCGATTAAGCAAACGGGTAGATAGAAACAGATGAGGGCACACACACAAACGCCATTTCTTTCTCTGTTTGTTAATGACACACACTACATTGACGCTAGATGCCACTAGATGTTTCGTTGACACTAGATGTTTCGTTAACAGTGTTAACGAAACATCGGGATGGTGAACCGGACACGGTGCTGTGTCCCTTTTCCTGGGGCCTTTTCCTCTGTCTCTCTTCCTGCCTTCACCTCCTTAGCTGACCACCTGTCTCTGACCATCCCAAGTTTCTCTAAATTTTTATCTTCAGCATACCCCCCTCGCTCCCTCCCTGCCTTTTTTCCCCAGGCTTTACACCCCGAGTGTAAAACCTGAGCTATTTTGGATGCTCCATGCTCTGACAGGACTGTGATATAGTATGCACACACGCACAGTGATAAACTATGCCCATGCACACCCAACCACTATATCACAGGACTGTGATATACCACACACACACACACACACACACACACACACACACACACACACACACACACACACACACACACACACACACACACACACACACACACACACACACACGCGCGTTGTGGTAGGTGGAGGTCATGCCGATACTTTAAACCGACGTTGAGACACGTGACTAGGAGGTACGACAGGGAATTTCTCTGTTGAAAGCTAAGACGTAAATCTGCCAAATATTATTACCCCAGCCCTTTATATCCAGGGTGGCGTGATGGGGTTTGAGCGTACTGGGCTGCATTTGACTGGGAGGGGACGTGACGGGGGGAAGCGTGTGCCCACTGTGACCGCGCTCAGGACAGTTGTGGTGTGCGTTGGGCAACGCTGGTGGCACAGAAAAGCCACAGAGCGCTTCTGTACATTGCGTGCACCCGCTGCTTCGTGGGAAAGACGTTGTGCAACCCCGAGAGACTTCCCTTCGTTTGTAAGCGCCGGTGTGGTGCAAAACCTTTCCAAGACCCAGCGTGAGAAGATGTGCACATAACTCCTTATGCAATCTTCCTGGCACACACACACACACACACGCACATGCTCTTACACGTCGGTGAAGAGGACAGGGGAGTCGGGGCGGTGGGACAGGACGTCCTGCATGGCATTCCACTCGTTGATGCAGAACTGGTCGGAGGAGAGGCGACTCTGGTAGTAGCTGACCCAGGTCAGGAACAGGCTGCCTGGGTAGTAGTTGTGGCAGCGGGCCACGTCGCAGGCCTTGTGGAGCGACTGCAGCGCAGACCTGACACCCAGAAAGACATACGGACAGGAAAAGAGAGGGTAGAGAGAGACGGAGAAAGATGGAGAGGAGACGTAGGGAGAGAGAGAAGTCACACCATGAGTTAAATCTCTTTTGCTGCTAGCACCTCTATACTTTGCGCCTTCACAAATTTCTCACTGACTGGAATAAGAGACTGCTGCAATTATGTGCAGAGTGTGTGTCTCTCTTCGTCATAACTCAGCCACTCAAATAGCAGGGTAGCTAACCGTGTCAAGAAACCCAGGCAGGGAGAAAGACGTGTGTCTGGATAAAAACCAGAGGGAGCGGGGGGAGAAATGCACTTGAAGTTCGAATGAGAAGCGAGGGGGGGATGGAAGGGTCAATACAAGACAGGCCGATTGCGGTCCCCCCGAAAGAAAAGATAGCGGGAAGAGTTCAGAGGTCGTCCGCATGAAGAGTGAGGTGAGGGGTCAGGTCACTGGAACAAACTGGGAGAAGGGGAAGGACATCATCAAAGGGACATGAGAGAGAGGCAAAAGCAGAGTTTGGATAAGGACTGAAGGGAGCAGGAGAGGAGGAGGCAGGCCGGTGGAAGGGACACAATGTTCACATCGCAGCACACCAGAACAACAGGAAGCGACACAAATACCTAATTCTCCATTTCAGTTTTACACGACAGATAGTTTGCCGCCTGCAAGATGTGCACGAGGGCTGCTCACCACATGGCCTGGACGGAGACGGGCTTGAACACGTGAATCCTGTTGACTGTCGACACACTGAAACCGCTGCAGAGCGGGGGGAGGGACGGGGGGAGGGGGAGAGAGAAATCAATCTCAACAAACAAATCAATAACATTGTAGAACGTTATTCTTCGCGGAGTCAACACGTGGGCACAGATATCACAGCGAGCTTGGGACGGTGGAACGTTATGGCGGTCTTACCCGTCTCCATCAAGGTGGATCAGGGTGTCGCTCCACAGGGGCAGAACCAGGCCTAGTGTGCAGCAACTGGAGGGGGCAAAAATAACAGACGGTATAGTATTAGACCTACTAGCAAAAGGGCACATATTCAAATCCCATTGGTGTGCCACCAAGAACAGAAACAGGTTGAGTATTGTTTTGCCTAAAGCTTCAAGCCACTTCCAGCGAACGCCGACATGTGCTTATTGTTGAGCGTTGCCATGGCACCGACCTATCGGAGGAGGTGAAGTCCATGCCCAGCACAATGCTCTCCTCCGTGTCCTGCCGCCCGTTGGTCGAGACCACCACCATATAGCGGGTGAACTGGGCGTAGGCGCTCTCCAGACGCACCGCCTGGAAAGGGGCACGCAAAGACGCCGACGATTTAGTAACGCACCCCGCTTCCCTTTTTTCTGAAACAGCCTTCATTGGGCGAGCGGCACACTGACCAGGCGGATGGTGTCCTCGGGACGGAGCAGGGTGAACATGGTCTGGAGGTGCTGGCGGAGGTCCCCTGGAACACATACAACCAGTGACTCCCGGCATCGCGACTTCACACCACACACACACACACACACACACACACACACAGCACCCCGGAGCTCCCTTGGCCCCTGTGTCACCCCGGTTCTAGGCTGTGCTTTTCTTCTATTGGTTGAGCGACCTCGTAGTCCGCTCATTTCATTAGTTTAGGCAGGATCGGGATTGCGATCTTGTTAAAAAATGTCAACATCATTGCAACTATTCTCGGAAATATTGGGAAGAGCGGCTAAGGAACAGGGATGCATCTGTGGCCAGTCATGCGATCTCCCAGGCACCTGCGTCATTGTGCAGGCCCTATTTATTGTATGTTAACTACAGGCAATAAGGCAACAATGGCGCAGTGTGAAAGTTGTTTACACGTTGGGCCAAATCCCTTTACAAAACGCTCACTGAAGACGCTCGTTTCATGCCATGTGAATCCAGGCCCATAAATGTGGACACACGACACCGGGTCAGCCCAGCACAGCGCCCCACCTCTGCCCGGTGGCACACGTTCACAGAGAGGCCGCGAGGCGGAATGTCTCAGAAGAATTCAAGTCATTGTGTAGAGTTGCCTGTGTCCCTGTGTGTGTGTGTGTGCGTGTGTATGTGCGTGCGCGCGCGCGTGCGTGCGTGCGTGCGTGTGTGTGTGTGTGCGTGTGCGTGTGTGTGGGTGCCTGTGTGTCTGTCCCTTTACCTGCGTGTTTGTTTCGGCGCTGGCTGCCATGGGACGAGGCGCTCTGGGTTGGGCTACTGCCCCTTGGGAGGAAGAGTGCAGCTCCCTTCACCGTCAGGAAGCTCTCGCTGATACTAGAGGAGACCAGGAGGCGAGGACAGGAGAGAAGGGAGCAGGAGAGGAGAGAAGGAGGGAAACATAACTTCAATTAGAATAGCAAAAAACCTCAAGGCCCGTTATTTTTAAACAAACTCAAACCTCGACCCCGTCCCTGCCAAGTGACATAATCAAATTAAATCAAAGTACTTTTAGAAGTCGTTATATAATTCATATCGTCCCTCGCACGCACTGCTGGACCACGGGGTCTCAAGACGGGCGGATGATGGGGACAACGAGCAGGAGACTCACAATGCTCCATTCAGCTCCCAGGCGGCCCGGCTTGCAGGGCACAAACAGGCCGAGAGCCCCAACGTGAACTCTGCACAACACGGGACACTATGTTCCCTTTCTGATTCTGCGCACAGCTGCATCACCATCTGCCAATAGGGACAGATGAGCAAAGTGGCGGCGGAGTGCAGCTCTGGAGGTTTATTGGACTATAAAAGAAGAAGGGACTTTCTCTAAACTAGAGAGAGAGAGAGAGAGAAACTTTCTAGGACATGGTGTAAAACATAATACACATTATGGTGTGCGTGTCCACTGTTCTCCCCCTGAACCACAAAGGGGCTAATTACGCCAACTATGTTAACTGTGACGGAGGTCAGGACATTGAGTTAGAGATCACCACCAAAAGATATCTTGGATTTCCATGAACTAACAACAGATTTTTTGAGGTGCCTCTGAGGTGCTGTACTGCTGCCATAAAATGAAACATAAAACAAGGTGTGCCGTACTTCTGAGACAAATGACAACCACAGGATGTTCACCAAACACTTATGGTGCAACTCCTCTTTCCAACTTTGACCTTGGCCTTGGTTCACTTGGTTGTCTTTGCGTAGCGGGTGCAATGCATGAAACCCAGAACAATGACAGAGTAGAGATTTGTTAGGCATATAATGTAGCTTGTAGTACAAGTTCTGTTTTGGCAAATGAAGGTTTTCTAACTGCCAAGAATGAATAAATAGACCTTCCCACAATCTTTTCTATATAAATGTATCCATTGCGCAGTACAACTTAAAATTACAACCTGCAGGCTTCTGCATCCAAAGCAACAAGCAATGGGAATCTAAACGATTTTTTTTCCTCAATGGTCCTGCAATGTTTTTTTGTTTTTTTAAATGAACCCACTTAGCATTTTGGTTTTAATTCAAGTTACAGCGCACATTCCTTTTTTAACAATCTGACTTAAGAGCTGCTTCCACACATTTGTTCATGCATTGCCTTCATTCCCTGCGGGTAAAAGAAGATTTCGAGTCTGTTGTCAGCGCAGCAATATGATAAGCTGAACTGAGAAGAATCCTCACACAATAGCTGTTGGTTTCGTAGCCCCTAGGTCCAGAGGAGACGGCCAAGAGAAGGGAAACAAAGAGCCAGCCTTGCCAAGCCAGCACCAGCTGCTGCAACCAAAGAGAGACACTTCGCCCCAGAACTAGCTGGGAGGTTCATCCCACTGTTTTCAATCTTTCCAACGGATGAACTGAAATTAGCATGAAGCTAGCTAAAAATTCCCATAGCTTAACATTGGTGATACAAGCCAATCAAAGACACAGATAATACCATGAGATGGTGTGAAAGCTGACTGTGTGGTTTAACTTTGACACAATGTTTAGACAGAAAATTATCCTTTGGAGGATTTGAATTATACTATCCTGTTAGACTTAATCATCTGCCTACTAGTGCAATTAAACCTGACTTCATTTTTTATAGGGTATACTCATGTTGAAACAAAGTACACATTGATTCAATGAATAATTATTTTGAATAGACTACTCACACTTGCGTAACAAATAGATAAGATAAAGAACAGTTACAAAATAAAAAAATAATTTGGTTATTAATCTAGTGTACGTCATTGGTATGAAGTCATCGAGTTTTGACAGTGTCAAAAAAAAACAACTGCTTGTTCCCAGCTGTCCATGTTCCCTCTGACCTCAGTTTCCCGTCTACCCCAACCTCTTCCTGTTCCCCATATTTGTCATCAACCACATCTTGGCTTGCAAATTCCTTTATTCTGCATTTGCCCTGTTTTTTTCTTACACACCTCATTTTGTTTCAACACTTTTGATTGCATCACAGAAACATTGCACCCCTAGAGTTGCCAAGTTGAGTTTGTATTGAGTAAATATTGAGTATATAATGGAGTACATATTGAGTATATAAAGAGTACATATTGAGTATATAAAGAGTACATATTGAGTAGATATTAGTGATGTGTGATTAAAGAACGATTGGTTCAAAAGTAACGATTTTTTGGTGTGATCTGTGCGTAGATCGGTATGTATTATTTTTATCTGCGTGCGGATCGTTATTTATTTCGCTCGTTCTTGGATTTGCACATGTGTATTACCTCTATGATCAGGTACCTACAATCCATATCTGCAAGTGGATCATTCATTTCGTTCTTCATTTTGCACGTGCTCATCACTTTATAGGAACGCTTCTTCTATGTGGTGTATAAATGTGTGTATTAAAGACATAGTTTCTTCCTGGGCAAAAATAAACCAAAATATGGTTATTGATTATGAAACTGAGAATGTTGGCTATATTTTGTATCGTTTGTCTACTTGTCTGCTTAAAAACGACTTCAACCTAGCCCCTATATCTTCACTGTGTTACCGTATATCACCCAGTAAATGTACAAGCGCATTAGACTACCGAATATGACATGCATTACTCTATGCGCAAATGAACGATCCGAGTCTAAATGGCTCGTTCATTTGAATTAACTGATCTGGCGAAAAGATCCAAACTTTGCATCACCAGTAGATAATGAGTTCATATTGAGTATATATTAAGGATTGAGTAAATATTGAGGTCATGGTTTTCAAAAGAAATGGTGACAACAAAAATCACAAAAAACAAAAAAAACATGTTGCTGTGGTGACTTAGTCATTGACAAGGATAGTGTCCAATAGCTATCTCCTTAAAATATGTGACCAGTATCCTTTTTTATTTTTATATGGAGCTTGTCGAAATACCAGAAATGATGATTGATTTACTTGACAGAAGGTGATACCATCCCATGGATCAACAATGAATAGCTTGCTGTTGTCAGTTAAACACTGCTATCACATGAACACGGCCCAAGACACCTCTGTGCATATTTATATTCCCCTCTGTATATTACCATATCAGCTCACAGCATGTGATCCAACATGCAGGTCCATTTTAAAAGGTTGACCTGAAAACCTTTGGGCATTGCCAGTCTCCTGCATGGAGTTATCCACCGTGTCTAAATATAACATGTACAGTCGCTGACTCTGGATCCCTCACACACCAACAGCTCATGAGATTGCCAATGACCAGATCTAGGTTAGTGTTGTTACAATGTTACTGTAAAATGTCATAGGGTAATGCTACAGCTAAACACACACACACACACACACACACACACACACACACACACACACACACACACACACACACACACACACGCACACGCACGCCTTTGTGTGTCAGGTGGGATGTAAAGTTATTTGTGCTGTGGCTTGAATTAGCTTTAAAAGTTTTGGCTATTGACAGGATTTACAGTAAAGCTAGGCCTTCTTACTTTACATGGTCTACTTATAATTAACGAAATAGGCTTAATATTTAAGTCATTACATCTAAAGCAGGACGATTGCCTTAAGCCCACATTAACGCAATCCCCTTCTGACCCAACCTAGACCCAAAGGTAGCAAGACGACCAAACACCACACCTCCTCATGTAGGCTATGTCAATGCATTACCCTACCTGTTGTTAAGTAAACAGAAACACAACATGACACAGGACTGCTGCAACTAGGTCAAATACACAGTGAGTGAATGGAGATCAAAGAGGACCACAGAGTGCTAGGGACTACTAGGGCTGGGCATTGCCAGGTACCTCACAATTCAATTCAATTCGATTCTTTAGGTCTTCATTCGATTCGATTTAAATTCAATTCGATATTGATCCAATTGCTTCGATATCGATTCAATAATACATGCAGATGACAAAAATACCTAAATATTATTAAGAATTAACCATTTCATAATGAATTAACCATTTCATTGTGCTTTAACTAGCAAACAGGGAATACACCATTGTAGTGTTGTTGTATTGTATTGTTCCTGAGCTAAACTTGCAGCATACAAGTAATAATCATAAAACGGACAAATGTAAAAGGGCATGTACATTTAGGCATACTCGCTTCTAGATTAAAATGACTGAGTATGTTTTTTTTTTTTTAATGGAAATAATCGATTTCAAAAAATTCTGAATCTAAATTGAATCGAGAACAAATAAATTTCAGTGCATTGATGAATCGATATTTTTACCCAGCCCTAGGGACAACCAACAGATGCAGCTGGTGAGTGAGTGGATCAGGGCTGGATGAAGACAAGGACCAGATAACAAGGGGCGGGTCATCTTTTGGCAGGGGGCCCCTCTCAGATCCTGGGCACAAGCACTAGGTACAAGTTAGGGCAACGGTCATCCACGCGACACAATCATCGCTATGTTGGGACTGCTCTAAAGCAGCAGGCGGACAAACCGGGCGAACCCCCCTCTCTCCACATACCCCCCTAACTCGACCTCTTTCTCTTCTTGCCCATATTAGTAACTCTGAGAACGGGGCTGGGATAAATATAGGGCCAGGCTGCATGCAGGCCAGGCCGTGCTAGGGCCTAATGAGTTCACACCATGCACACTCGTGCAACCTTTGAGGGCCTGAGAGAGTGACCTGCAGTGCATGTGTGAGGAACCAAGAGAGACTAACAGAATGTAGGAGGAGAGAGAGAGGGTGGACCCCATACCAGCAAATACAGAGCAAGCAACATAGAAACAGCATGTTGTCCACATATTAGGCTTTGCTAATGTAAGACATAGGGTGTGCGTTATATTCCCCATTCCTTTTGGGAAACCTTATGCTCCAGTTTGAAGAAGTATGTTTTTAATGTTTAATGTGCCTTTGAGGATTTTACAAGGCACTTTACAAATACAACAGATCATCGGTATTAGGTGGTTAATAATCCAAAATACTAATCAATGCATAAATTAAGGAGTGGATTCAAATCAAGAATCAATTTTCAAGATTCAATACAAGCGGCTTGATTAATTTAAGTGTGGGGAGAGAGCGAAATGAAAAAGTGTGAGAGATTCCATGCCAAACTCAACGAACGCTAACTGCCAGCTGGTTGGAGAATCCCTGCAGGTCCAGACCCAACACCTTGTGTGTGAGAAACTACCTACCGATCCAGTTTCCAGTCCCCAGACTGGTCCAGAATACATGTCTGGGGGGCCACACACACACCCTCAATGGAGATGGGCAGCCAGCATAGCGAGCTGCAGCCGGAAGCTGGCCCAGAGTCACGGTGCCGGGCTATTCTGAGAAGGACGGGTCGGAAAGCCCCTTCAAGGAATCTTCCGGTAGAACCACATCATGAATGGAAAATGCTCGGGGAGGATTCAAGAGCAACTGGTTGTTAGTCCAACTATGGTGACAAAAGTTGCAGCCCATAGTACTTACTGCGCGAAAATGTGTACAAACGAGTGATTGTACTATCGTCGACATAGAATATCCCAATTAAATTTGGGGGCACTTAATCTAGTGCTACATGACATTGACGGTGTGCCAAGGACAATTTCAATGGATTTTTGAAGGAATCATTAAACAACATTGGAGCCAATGACATTTACAATACTTGGCCTTTACTGGACACCATTAATGTGCCATAAAGGCAAAGCAGGCCGTGATTAATCCAGTCAATTGAACCCTTGGAATATATGGCTGTACCCACCTCCCCCATGAAGGCCTATTTGCGTGCACAAGACACACACACTTTGATGGGTATACAGCCAAAGGGACTTCTACTGTATATAGCTTACTTGCACAAATGTGGCAACAAGGAATCAGCCACAATATATTGCTTGTGCGCAAACACACTTAGTTCGGTCGTTCAGCAATCCATTATGAATGCCATTCTTATTTTTCTATCCCCCACTAGGCGCACGCACACACGCACACGCGCACACACACACCGGAAGGAGCATGTGTGTATAATAATAAGCAAAATAACAATGCACCAGGTAGTGCTTATCTCCACTGAAAGACTCAGCGGCCCTGTAATTTACCCAAGGCCCAAAACAATGGTTACGCGTTACGATTCCCGTTGGTATTCTGGCCCATACTTGCCTTTAAAACACATGGCTAACACCAAATGAAGACCAGCAGAAGGGAAGGAAACCAACGTCCTGCATCACGCTTCTACAACCGTGGCTCTCACTGTGTTGATCAGGACTGCATGGCAGGCCGCGTAGGATGAACAAAAGCACCCAAGCTCCAACTAAACAGCATGAGCTGTTGAAAACAAGGAAGTACAATCCTTCCCGCATTTGATGGCAGAGCACCAGCAACATGTGCCTTTAATTACATTGCGTGCTATTAAAGCTTCCCCTTAACCTGTATTGAGCAACTTTCTTAAAAGTCTATGCAATAACTAGGCTAGGGTTACCTTGGCTAGGGTCAAAAATACCAGAGTAACAAGAACAACAATAACCTTCTCCAACACTTAAATCTCAATTGCCCTATAAACAAATGTGTGCGACCTAAAAAGTTTAAATTAGGGACGAATTCAGAACATTTCTTACAATAAACCATTAGGCAATCATCTTACGAACTGCAAACTATATATTTGGCTCCAACAATAGTTAACATGGATATGTGACGAGATGACTCTTTCAACTACTAGGTCCAGACTGGATAAGTTTCCCATGGCCAGCCTTAAATGAGATGGCCAAAGTTTTGGCATCTAAATGGGACTGAACAAAATCCATAAAAGCGTCCTGTTTTTATTTTCTCATCAATCTGACCACCAAAACAAGGAAATAAATCATGCAAGGGCAGGCATATGGGAAGGTCCGTGCATGGTCAAGCGGAGGGAACGATGCTCACTCGTATGGATATCTGAGTAGCCTGTAAACGTGTGCGAGGAACTAGCGAGACAGTAATGGGTCACACCCCTATTACGCAGCAGCGGCACTGTCTTCAAGGAGGGCATGTAGACTCATTAAAAGTTCGCTCAAGTAAACGCCGGAGAACCTCACTTTAAAAAGAATAGAAGTATTCCACAACACGTCGAGTACAGTAAAGTCGTAACATTGAAACTTGCGTCAACCCCCATGGGTAACTATATACAATGTTCAGCCTAATTGGACTTACAGTTGGTTGATCTGGTTTTGGGACCCCACGGCGTCATGGTTAAAGTATGGCACAATCTTGGCTCCGCAGCACGAGCAGAAGCCCCCGTCGGAGCCGGTGCTGGAAGTCGTGCCGAGAGTCATGGCGTTTTTAGAAGAGGCGCACCGGAGGACGGCCGAACAGGACAAATGCTGGTCCACAACTCGACTATCACTTCACTCCGGCGCTCGCGTTAAACCCCATTGCAGGAGTCGGACATTTGAAAGCGTTCAGTAAACGTGTTGAGGCGGCAGGTGTAACGTTATGTTGTCTGACCACATGTCCCCGCTGTAACGACACACTGAACGCGACAGCTGTTCAACTATTATGGCTAAAGAAATGCCATCTAAAATCTAAATGTGCGTTTAACGCCAAAATACATTCGTTAATAAAAGACAATGAAGTGTGCTATATCCAGTGTGATGGATAACTGTCTGTAGAGAGCGGTTTGGCTGAAAGTCTTTCACAGGGGAGGAGCTGAGGGCAGACATGTGCTCCGCGAATGGGGGACCGAGAGGGAGGGAGGAGAGGGAGGGGCGACGAGCGTCACCGTCCTGCTTTACCATCGACCCCATCACCAGAGAGCAAAACAAAAACAAAGCCTCTTGACTTCCTTTAAAAGTAATTGGCTACAATCTTGAAAGTTGGAATTCAGTTTATAAGGCAGAGATAAAGATAATGTCATCATGTCTATTGACAGAGGACACATTTCATTGTATTGATAACTAGCAGGGTCCATGCGATGAAAACAGTGGAAGAGCTGAAACTGTGCTAGAGAAATGTGCTAGCGTCTTTTTAGATGAATGGTCTATAAATGTGTTTGCTTTTGAATGATGAGAGTGAATTAAACCCAGATGGGCCACGGGTTTAATTCAAAATTTAAAAAAATAACACTGGAGTCTCCACTCCCCCTGTCCTCCACACTCGCTCACTCTCTCTCCCGGGAACACTGTGGTGTTGTTACATAAAGGGACAGGACAAAAGGAGACTTGGCCTTTACTATTGGGGCTTTTCAGATTAGGCTGGCGTCCAGACAGTACTGCAGCCTACGGCTTTGACTCCTGGTGTATCGCACACGAGAACCAAGCTGGAAGCTTCACCTGTTGGCTGGCTATCACCTGATCGGAAAGCATAGATTCTAGACAACAACAACTAAAAGCATCCCCACCAGCCACCACTCTATGTTGTGGTCAACAGCTGGCAGCCCCCCCCCCCCCCCCCCCAACACACCTGTAAGGCCCACTCGTTAGGCTGATTAGCATGTGGCTCTAATGTGTGTGGGAGGTGAAGGTATGTGTTTGCGCAATATACAGTCTGGCAGGGCCATAGTGAGTGTATAATAAATCTCTGGCCAGACAACTCGGCAGTGTTGACCAAACTCTGCCTACCTTTGTGCTGCAAAGGGTGCCGTGTCAGTGTGTTTTTGTGTGTTTGTACTGTTGGGGTGTGTTTTTAATCGCTAGGGCCTGCGGTCAGCTAGCCTCCGTGCATGGATTACTATTTGAATACTGACGCATTTATTTGGTTTCGATCGGTTGTTGCTGGCTGATTTATGGACGATACAAGGACTGCATCAGTTAAAGTCAAAGAGCAATGAAGCACGGGCAAGGAACATGAAAGCTTACGCTTGGAGTTGTTTTGAATGCTGGGCCTATGTCGAACATTTTGTTTGCAGTAATGAAGGAGCAAGGTTTTTTTCACTTATAAACTGTATAACACATTCCTGCTATTAAATACTCTGTGGGGCTGTTACGTGTTCTGTGACGGGAATCTTAAGATCTTAAGATCTTAAGTCATAGTAGTAGTAGTCATATTAAAAATGTCCATTTCCAAATGTTTCCATTTTATATTAGCATGGGTATCAGCTTATTTTTGGCCGGGCAAACAGTAAACAAAGACACACAACAGCATGGCTTCCTTCACACCCCGGGGTGAACTTGTCCTCACCCCAAGTGCAGAGTGACACCCCGACCCAAACCCAGTTTTCCTTCTCTTCCGACCACACTCTTTCTCCCTGGCTATAATAACAAGCACCAGTCCAGGTCCTGGTGAGCCTGGGAAATCATTCAGCTGAAGTCGGAGTATAAGACCTCCGACAGCGGACAGACCTAAAATCAAAACCTGTATCCTTAGCACTGTGTGTGTGTGTGTGTGTGTGTGTGTGTGTGTGTGTGTGTGTGTGTGTGTGTGTGTGTGTGTGTGTGTGTGTGTGTGTGTGTGTGTGTGTGTGTGTGTGTGTGTGTGTGTGATTCTAGGGGGGTTATCTGAAAGAACACAGCACTTCCTCCACTCAACTTTCAAATGTCTTTCTAGACATGGACTAGCAGCATAACAACTAGACCCCACAGGAAGGAGTTAAGACATCAGAGTAATCGAAAGTGTCCGTGATGTCTTCAGAATAAAATTGGTCAAATAAATTATATAGTATTTTGTCCTGAGGATTGTTATGAAATATAGTACCTTGCCTAAATCACAGACTTGTCCTATAGCTAGGATGTTTCTTTTTTTTTTTTTACAGAAGCTCTGTCTGTCTGTCTGTCTGTCTGTCTGTCTGTCTGTCTGTCTGTCTGTCTGTCTGTCTGTCTGTCTGTCTGTCTGTCTGTCTGTCTGTCTGTCTGTCTGTCTACACACCTGCTGCAGTCATGTGTCTCTGTTGCGGTGGTCAGTTTGGTAACTCTTCTTTCTGAGTATCTGGGGGCTGGATCACAGTAGAGAGCTGCTGTTTGTTTGTGTGCTTCCTCAGAGGGGTTGCATAAGTCTACCCTTTCCTCCCCTCACTCCTCATGCTGACTGCAGTGATGACTATGAGTTACAAGGAGCAGACATGTCCATCCAGGATGCCATGTGCCGTGTGATAGTGTGTGTGTGTGTTTTACCCCACTTAGCGAGCCCCATCAGCAGACTGTTTCCAAGACCAGGGCAGGGGGCCAGCTGTTTACCATACAGTGCTCGGCTATAGTCAGGACCGAAACTACATAGGAGGAATGTCCTGATACGGTAGTACTAAGAGAATGCAATGTTGTGGTTTGTGATAATATTGAAGTTTGAATGTGTAGGGGTCACGACTCAAAAATATGATGAAAAACGGTCTGCACTCATGTGATGGAAAGACTTTTTTCCACAACTAATTAGTTAACCGATCATGACTCAATACAACTCATGAGAGAACAGAGACCATTAATACATCCATTACGCACTTGTCATTAGGCTACAGGCCTAATTTGACTTATAGGGCAGACCACACACAGCAATGCCACATAGATTCAGTAAAACATTAGATAACACAATGTAAAACGAATGGCCTCAATAGGGTTCAATGGAGCCTGTTTCTGCCTCAACATGCATGAATGTAAGGCTGACCAAACCTACAGAGACTACACAGATTAGTTCATTAACTCCACAAATAATGTGCTTTGATAACAAGGAAATCAAGCAGGATCGATGTAGCCTGTTGGAATTACCAAATGTGAACACTCACAGGCGTTATATAAATAAATGTTTATGAAATAGCTGGGTCCGAAATGTTCTCTCTCTCTCACACACACACACACGGATGATACTATTCTCACACACACACACACACACACACACACACACACACACACACACACACACACACACACACACACACACACACACACACACACACACACACACACACACACACACACAGATGTTTGCTCATCACTCTTCATGGATGTGATATGGACACTTAGCCTTGGGAGAACAAGGAGGCCTTTATTTCCACAGATAAGACAGGCTGGTTGCCCAACGTATTGAGAAATTTACAGAATCTGTTCCCTCACAAAACATATTTGGCCAAAACCGTCTTTCTGGCTCAACTTATATTTGCTTCAATACATTTTTGAAAGGTTAATTTAGTTGAGACATCAACATTTGATGTGATTGGGATTAAATAAGCCTAACCCAGCAGGTGGACGAAGAGAGGAAGCCGGTGTCTCAAGTCTCAATGAAAGGGAAGCATGTCCCAACATGTTTGGTTTTGGTTTGCTCTCAGCTTCACTCACAACTTTATCTCAAAGCTAGGGTAGGCAATGTATTTGACATCCGGAGAGCAAACAAAAAAAATTGAATGCTCCGACCCAAATAAATAATAATATGGTGTCTGAGGCTTTAGCAGGCCTGTAATGAGCTTGTCCAATCATTTAATTCGGCCTGAATGAAATGATTGGATTGCCTACCTGTCTGTCTACCTACAAACCTGGCTACCTGCGCAATCTGCCCATGCCCTCATTGCGCATGAATGGAGTCTTCCACGAGGCAAGGCAGACCTTTAGCTAAAGCTAGCGAGCTAGTCATGCGTTTAGGGGGAAAGGCTTTGGAGGGAGCCTGAAGGGACGTGTTATTTATTTTTTGGTTTGATGCTTTCAAACTCTAGCTTACTCTGCCTGTGTTCTCAAAATTGCCTCTAGCAGCTTTAAATGCGATATCCTTAAACCTGTCCTGGATCAATAGACCTGCTCTATCAGTGAACGAGCTGGTGATAGAAAGGGTTTGGTTTAGAAGACCAAATGTCGTGAATACTGTATAATTGTGTACCAACTACATAGTGAATTGACTGCTTGAAATAATTCAGGACTAGGTTAGCCGTTGTTTCAAATGACAAAGTTTTTATATATGGATGACCATGTGGACATTTTAAAATGTCAAACTGATTTGAGTTGTCAGTTATTTAGAAATAAAACTTCACCCAAATGTCTACCAATGTATTCTTCCAATTACAAATGACAAAAGAGGTCAGGGGCTCAACTTACAGTTGCAGTTTTGACAGTAACTTTCAGTAATCCTCGAGCAAACACAAGAGCCGCAACATCCTGGGATTTGGTATGAAAGGAAATGATGTGCGACAGAAAGACAATGGGACAGACAAGGTCAGAGAGGGAGGAAAGCTCCACATTTCCCCTCTCTCCCTTCCTGCTCTTCAGCTGCAGCTCATCCGTACTCCTTTAGAAGTTTCACCCATACAGGTCCTTCATAGACCTGAGCTACCTGCACACCCACACACAAACCCAGTCCAATGGAAACTAAACTAAATCAATGGAGGGAATCTAAGCAAAGAAGAGGAGTTGAGGCCTTTTCAAAATAGGGTCTGAGCCACCTCACTGCTTTGACAAATTTAGTGGTCTGCCCTATTTATACAGCCAGAATGACCTGCCACGGCTTACCTTTACACAACTTTTGTACAAGTGGAAAGGTAAAGCATGTCTTACTTAGACCCTTCTCAACCTATGCCTTGATAAGGAAGATCAGAGTATCAAACCATTATCTACAATGCTAGTGCTGTGATTAGACAATCGTTTAAGCACTTTAAAGAATGAGTGTGTGTGGCTGCCCGTCTCCAATTAAATGCTTTTTAAGATGGAAATATTCAGATGTTCGCTTGATGTCCGGCGCCACAACAGCTGAACAGTAGACATGGATGGAGGGACTCTTCTGTTATAACATTCGGTGCAATGGTGTGTCGCAGAGATTCCTTTACTGCACTGCAGTAGCGTTATACTTGACCGATGCGTCAACTGGCCCGTAGTCACCCAAACAGCACTGTGTGTGCCAGCCTGTGCGTTCATGTGCATACGTGTGCGTTTGTTTGTGCGCGCATGTGGCGAAGAAAGTGTTGGAGTATGGTTGGGTGTGACTGAAAGAAAAGGAATAACAAAACAATGGACAGTCCCCTTCCCCAAACAAACAAACAAACTAAGAGAATGAACACATGTGCAAACGCATTGTGTTTGTGTGTCGGCCCTTGAACAGCGTTTCCCTTCCTCCATACGAGCAGCCCCTATAACGCGCCTGGCAGCTGGACGAAGGCCTAGCGGGCTGAGAAGCTATACCTCCATATTCCATATGTGGGGCGTGGTACACACTGGTAAAAAAGACCTCAACTGTTATGTAATATGCTCTGGGGGTCAGGCTGTGTGGCCTTTGGATGCCCCCCCTACATTGAGTGTGTGTGTGTGTGTGTGTGTGTGTGTGTGTGTGTGTGTGTGTGTGTGTGTGTGTGTGTGTGTGTGTGTGTGTGTGTGTGTGTGTGTGTGTGTGTGTGTGTGTGTGTGGCTACATGTGTATGACTTCACCAGCTGTAGTTTCATAGTATAATGGGGTCCACATGTCTTGTGCGATTCAGGGTGTGTAAAAGGCTTGGTGGTGGTGGTGAAGTCACCGAGTATCAATTCAGGGACATCTGATGGGGGCCAGGAAGCCTCATTCCTGATGCTCTATGGCTGGCCGCTATTCTTCCAACACACTTTATATTACGAGGCTGGCTAGTTTTTCCTAAAATTAGGTCTTTTGGTTTCACCGTTTT
Organism: Pollachius pollachius; assembly: GCF_949987615.1. Classification (NCBI taxonomy): domain Eukaryota; kingdom Metazoa; phylum Chordata; class Actinopteri; order Gadiformes; family Gadidae; genus Pollachius; species Pollachius pollachius. The sequence continues at coordinate 18,488,565 of NC_136936.1, forward strand.
ACTGTGCCAACTGCTCTAATGGGGTGGGACGTTTAAAATGAGCATCCACAAAATAACCCAAGTACAATTTATGACGTTTCGGCATAGCAATAATATGCTTCAATCAGCATTCATCAGTTACGAGTATTCTTAGGATTAGGGTTGTTTCCCACCCAGATTGACAACCCACAATGTAATGTTCAAAGCCAAACAAATCAAATATGTTCTTTTTTTCTTCTACAACATCTGTGTTCAATGAGAGCCGAGGCAAAGGATGTAAACAAGCCCTTGACAACGTGCTGTACCTCTTGACATGATTTAACCGTTGCTTACCGCTGATGTTTGCGGAAATGTATCGGTTGTAATGAGTATCTGGACAACGTGTCGATGTAGGGAGCTCAGATAGCCAGGCTTAACACCCGGATGCTGCTTCTAGGCATTGAAATGGATGCCCGAAATAAGACAAACATAGACTTTTCCTGGTCTTGTCCTTTGAATGAACTCATAATAATTTACAAACCATGCCATACAATTTCTTAGGTCATGACAATGACGTCAAATGCAACGAAAAAAAGAAAACCTGACAAAGCCTGACCATTGAGATTTCACTTCAAAAGGTTTAGATTAGTTGAACAAATCCGTTTTCAAAGTGCGGTAAGATGAAAAAGGGATGTAGCCTTTGATATCCTACTCTTGATTGATTCCCAGGCCCGGTTCTCCAGAGCAACACTGTGACTGAACCAACACTGGAGTCAGAAGAACAAAACAACTCAATAACCACAAATGCACAATCAAGCATTTCTTGATTCACTTATGAGTTCAGGCACACACACATACCCAAAAACATGTGAACTGTACATCTACTTGTCAATTGTTGAGCATGTTCTGTTGCGTCAGCCTGTACTTTGCTCAGCAAATGACCTATTCCTTTTAGCAGGTAGGATACATTGTCTCTGAGCTTCCTCAGTGTCTTGAACCACGTTCATCTTGTTCAACAACTTTTAAATGTTTTAATTACATACGTTTCATCGTCACCGGCCTGAAGCACTTCATTGGTTAGTTGCCAATACTATAGCTACAGTCCATGCACAGTTACAAACATACCGTTCACCAAATCATTAAATGTACATTTATAAATCGTTTTGAGTATTTGTGATTATTAGACAAAGCAAACTAGATAACCGGAGAAGACTTTGACATCGGAGAAGGCGTTTGTGTGTTTGTGTACAAACACAGGCTGTATTCAATACAACTGAGAAGCCAAGAGGAAGTGAAACTAGAACATAATAAACACACACACCCCATGTGTAGTTCATTTTACAATGTAAATAAAAACAGAACCACTTAATAGTTCACTGCACAAGGAAACAAAAGGACAGTATCTCTAGTGATATCCACACAAAGACACACGTTACCCAATGGCTCAGAGCGCTGTTGTTGCCAACAGTTGATTGATATAATGCAAAGTATAACCAGAATGCGTAGACGAGAAGAGATGGCAACATGAATAGGACAACCACAAGCTGAGAAATGTAAATCACAATCATAACCCAAAGTCTGTAGAGGGTTCTTACTGTGAACAGTGATGTCACACTCCCCCTGGTGGCCATTGTGCCGCTTTACAACAAGTGGATCATAATAGAGAATCAAATGCCTGTACTGAATGAGTAACATAAATAAACAGGCCTCACCTCCGAGGCTGGGAGCGACGGTCATCTTCTCCGCTCCCCGATTCCTGTGGGGGAAAACACACAGAAGAACCTCTGTTAGGGTCACGAAGGAAGCCACAGCTAGATCAGCAGGATTTGGAAATATAAATGACAACAAGGAAAAAGACTGGAGATTGATCTGTATTTACTCTAACTGCTGTCGTGGTTGGGTGCATTTGTTTAATGCTTGTGTAATATCCTGTTTTCTACAGTGAAGTGTACTCCTTTACGATGAAACGCAGAGTCAGAGACTCAATTAACCTTCTGTTCATATCATTTTCTGATCTTCTGGCACTCTGAAGTGGTTACCGGGCAGCATGTCATCATGAACTGAGTTAAAGTCTGCGTCTGCATGAGAGAAGCCCAGAGGAGCATGGATAAAGCTGCAATGGACTGTGTTGTTTCCTTCCCCAAAATGCAATCATCCCCTACCACAGACACACACACACACACACACACACACACACACACACACACACACACACACACACACACACACACAGACACACACACACACACACACACACACACACACACACACACACACACACACGTAATCCCAGCCTGATTCACTAATCCCTCCCTTCAACACTCAAGAGAACTTTCTCTCAGTTCCCAAGCCCATGGCATGTACATAAGCACAACAGAATCCTTTAACACACATACAGAAGGGAACTATAAGCCAATCCTATGAGTGTAGCGTTAAGTGTCCCATGGTGAAGCTGCAGGGGCTGGGTCTGATCGAGGAGGTGATGAGGAGGAGTAGGTCAGAGGGGGCAGTAGGCTGGGTAAGAGGGAAAGAGCAGAAGCTCTTCTCAAGCATTCTGCACTCAACTGCTGCCACAAATGTGATTAGACCCAGGTGGAATGCAGGCAGGCAAGCAGACAAGCAGGCCTGTATACTGGATGGCTGCCTTGTCACTGGGTGGGTGGGTGGGTTGTTGGGCGGATGGGTGGGTGATGACGTGCATTGGAAATCCAAGGAATTATGGTGTTGCAGCCTACTGACCTTGGGGGAGATACAAGTGCGTAAGTGATGAGAAGAAGACGGTGACGCAAGGCAAATAGAAAGCCTGTCCCTCAAAGACGCGCACACACACACGCCCAGAAATGTTTATTCTGCAAAATGCAGATTGTCTCTGACACGATTGAGCAAGCAAATTGATAACTGGCCATTTGAACACCTTCAATTTCTTATTAAACTGACAGAAAATAAAGAATGGTGGTAGAGGATGGTGTCCATGGTAACGACACCACATGGATCTGTAGGGAGTTGCCTCAGAGCCAATGGGAACAGGGCATTTGTTGTACTGCTAGGCAGATTACATTACACGCAGGTGTAGGGGCAGCTCTCCCCCACTTAGCAAGGAACAAGCAACCGTAGTCCATAATTAATCGAAGGGTTGGATAAGCTTATGCTTGCATATTTAATTGGCCATGGGGCTCAAAAAGGAGCTCCACACTTGACCTAAAGCTACAGCCAACCTAATCCTATGGAGAAATCCCCCTAGCATGCAGCTATATGTTATAGTGGTGGCGTTGTCGACATCATGCTGCTGATGCTGATGCTTGTGGTTCTCCCCAGGCTTGGTTCTCAGAGCCCCTCCCTCCAGACACATCTTCACTAAGGTCCACCCGCACCTCCAGGCTCCTTATGTGTGTACTCACATGGCCCCGGTTCACATCGCACAGCGAGGGCCGGACGGGTCTCATGACAAGCAGCTGCTGGGCTCGGGTGATGCTTGATATGGACACCAAGATCTCCTTTCAGACAGAGAGGCCCAACGTCTTTCTACGCGGTTTCTGCTGGGGCTATCCAAACAAAGTGCTAATGATGGTGGTTGTGGGCTTGTGAACACTTCTCTTCTCGTGTCAGAAACCGGAGATTTGTTGTTGAACACAAACAGGTTTAGCTATTGAGTGTGTGTCAATGGCAACTGATAAGAGCAATAGCATCTACAATAGCTGTAGATTCAAATCAAACCCATGATTGATTTGTTGTTTTAAATATGTAGCTAACCTCTGGCCGACCATTGTCCAAAGATGAACACGTGTGGTGAGATTATACTATATATACATGTTATAATACAAATTAATCTGACTTATTAACTTTTTACAATGAAGTTGCTGCTTAATAGTCTGTGAGTAATAGATGCCATGTTTCAGACCCTCACTATTATAGTCTTGTAGTTTAGACTTTGAATAAGAATACAACCAGTGTGAGTTCTCCATGGATCATTTCACTCTGCATGCACTGTCCCATGTAACACCTAGAAAGTGTGTGTGTTGCTTTAAGATCTTTGAAATGTTTATACAAAGAAGACCACTGATAAGGAAGCTAAGCTATGCATTATTCTACAGTTGAGTGGAGCGGCAGACAGGCACCGGCCTCTACTGCATGGGCTATCTTTGCTGGAACTATCTGCAATCTGCGCCAATGCTTTGTATTTATCTCTATTCCTATTCAGGGTGTGGTATTTCACTTTTCCTACATGCTAGCCTAGCCCCTGGGAGTCTGGAAACACACACAACTCATTGGACACACAGGGATGAAGGGATTCTCTTTTTCCATCCAACATAGCCAAGCTTATATAGTAAACATTATATTACCATCTAAGCCGGTAATCACTCCATTGTGTAGCAGCAGAAGTAGCATCCAGGAATTAGGTACAGTCATGAAGGTAGTAGTATACTACCCTATACAAGATTCGTGTTTAATGGCTAAAACACACAACCCTGATTAAAAGAAGTGAAGCGGTGATCCTAAGCAACGTCAACTCTATCTGGGAGAAATGATAAGGAGGACCACGCTTGCAGTGACTGGACCTTGCTGTTCGCTGAGACGGACCAGGAAGCTAGCTGACACAGTTCACTCAACCAGTACACAACACCAGGATCACTCAACCCTAATCTATAACCCTTCTATTTACATTAAAGTGGATAGCCGCACAGACATACACACACACACACGCACACATAGATATACACATACACATAACACACACCCATAGGTCCCGCTGAAATGTTTTCAATGGACTTTGAGGACACTTTAGCGGACAAGGGGTTAGCCCTGTGACCAGCTAGCCGCCCTGGACGGTGATACTCACCGACACGCAGGGGCTGGAGGTGGTACTCGGTGTGGGTGAGCGCTGAACAGTGACCAGCGCCATCCCAGCTGTGGTAGTGGGTGTGACGGTCACCTCGGCGAGAAAACCTCGGACAAAATCAACATTTTGGACACACAATGTGCAAATATCCTGGGGTTGTCGAGAGACGCTGCTGGGTTGCTTACCCGGCGTCCGGCGCATGCGCGTGGGGTACCAGCTGTCAGATGCATGGGGGTCGACTGGCTGCTTGACCGCTCAGAAAGAGCGTATACCTTTAATGTCTTGTTTTTGTCTGGTCTTGAAACTAAAGGATGTCTATAAATAATGTTAATATTAATTACATTAAACAACCTGCAATCCCACCCCCTCTAAGGATTACACATTTAGAAAATGATAATCATGGCTTGAAAAGGATATGGAAAATATTATGATTTAAAAAAAGAGCAATGGCATTGCAGTAGGTTATTGATCTTGAGTTTGTTGCTTTTCTCCCTTTAGCACGATACTCCCTGCCTCACAACCCTTGAAGATCATACGGTTAACCTTCAGCAACATTAGGGTTAATGGATTCGACCTTCTCCTTCGCCTGGAACCTACCATGACTTTTCTCCAACCAGTAGCAGGTGGATGAGGAGGGAGACGGAAACAATTGTGGGATGGGGTGTGGGCTGGTGTGGTTGGGATGGTAGCAGGGGGAGAGTAACGCACATCGAGACTGGCGGCTCATTCTTCTCATTCTTCATTATCTGGGTCATTGCCTTCTGCCTTGCCCCAACATCACCCCCCTTTCACGCACACACACACACAAACACACACACACACACACACACACACACATACGCTTTCACACACACACACACACACACACACACACACACACACACACACACACACACACACACACACACACACACACAGACACACACACACACACACACACACATTCAGATACATGCTTTCACATGCATGCACAAGCATGCACACACACAAATGTACACATGCACACACAAACACATATATGCATGCACATACTCTCTCTCTCTCACACACACACACACACACACACACACACACACACACACACACTCAAAAGCACACATGCAAATTGATCACCTGACATAGCAATGTGTCAGGGAGAATTGGAGAGGAGCCAAGAGAAGGACATTTGAAATAAAGGCTTTAGGGAGAGAATGTAAAGACAAAATATAAATAGAGATTGAGAGAAATACAGACAGAGAGAAGAAGGCAACCTATAATTATTCTAGAGGGGTGACAGAATGATGGATTACCCATCCTGCCAACTACCTTCTCTCATCCCCTATCCTACCCCACCCCCCAAGTCATGTATGACGTGTGCAGCCTACTAAACCATATACTGTGTGTGTGTGTGTGTTTGTGCGTGTGTGTGTGTGTGTGTGTGTGTGTTTGTTTGAGTGTGTGTTTGTGTGTGTATGCGTGTGTTTCATTAGGTCTGTCAGAGTGTGTAT
>NC_136936.1:18497346-18564846 GCF_949987615.1 Pollachius pollachius
ATAAAAGTGTTGGGTAACTACAGACCATTTACAAAAAACACATGAAAGGGTTGGCATTGTCAACTGAAAGCTCACAGTCAAGAATGCTGTACAAACACACACACGCAGACTCACTCTCACACGCGCACAGAAACATGTAGACCTCACACAAACATACATACATATACAAACACACACACACACACACACACACACACACACACAAACACACACGCACACACACACACACACACACAGACTCGCCTTGGTGATTCGAAATGAATAAATGAAAAAAAAGAGAGCATATATGCAAAGTGAGAGAAAGAGAGTAAATGAGGTGGAGGAGCTGATGTGAAGCCTGATAGTCAGGTGTGAGCCAGCCAGGCGGGCTGGCAAAGGGAGCAGAGCCTGAGACGACAGAGGTAAAGCAGAGGCGTAGGGATTCGCATGGCGCGTGCCACTGTTTTAATATAGATCCGGAGCGATAGGGCTGCCAGAAGAACACAGGATGTTTCCATCAGTCAAGAGTCAGCCGCTAGGAGGAAATTGCCACAATAAAACACACATACACACACACACACACACACACACACACACACACACACACACACACACACACACACACACACACACACACACAAACACACACACTCACACGTGTACACACACACACACACACACCCAATCACATGTACACACACACACACACACACACACACACACACACACACACACACACACACACACACACACAAACACACACACACACACACACACACATACACACAGAGATCTGCCTGACAGGGAATAGAGCAGATGAGCTCTTCCATGTGAACACACATTCCTCAGAAGGGCTGACTGTCTGAAATAGTACTTTAGAAAAGGATTTGTATATTTTACAACCATTCCATTTTATATAATGGTCTGTGTGTCAGCATAGTTCAAATAACTAGATAAGAGTATGATATATTGTAATTTTTAGGATTTAATATGCACTTAGTACATGCAGTAGTTTAGGTTTGGATTAATTAATGGTTTCAACTATATCGGAGATGGAGTTGGGTGACACTGGGAATATTTGCTATTCAGCTGAAAGACATTGTAGATCTTTGTGTGTATTTTTGGTTTTGTCCCTGCCAAATGATTAATCATTTGGCTGAAATTGTAGTCAGACTGTATCTGTACAAAACACACACACACACACACTTAGAAGACATCTATTCAAAAGCCTGTGAACTCAAGGGAGTGAATTAAGCTTCTTACTTTTCTCGTTTTAAATGTAATCTACTTGAGGACATTCACTATTCAACCTCTGTGTAATAAATAATCCAAGCTACCTCGCTCTTTTTGTAAAGATGAAAGTGCATATCGGAAAGCTGTATTGAAGTGACATGAACACCAAGCAGGTGTTACAGTAAGTGACCTTTCTAAGGCCACAACCAACAGTTTCCTCCAATGACCATTGCCTGATGTATCTTTAGAACGTTTTCAATCATTCAAATAGTACATGGGTAAGGTAGAGAGGTACGTACAATTAAAGGTGTTTTTTTGGTGGGTTGTGCACTTTCCAATTTTGTAATGCCAACATGAACCATCGCTCCATCCATTTTCTAAACCATGTCTCCATTATGGCGTGTGGTGGTGGCAAAAGGCTGAAAAGAGCATTCAACGAAAATATTGTCTCCCCAGGTAAAGTGTTCTAAGTGTTCTTCAGGCATTGGGACTGAGGCCTGGACGACACTCCTGTCACAACCTGAACAATTTATATAAGCAGTCTTTTTTCTTCCAGTCACTTCGGGTGTCTGGTTGGATAGGCACTATAAAGGTGTGATTATGTGCACTAGTACATGAGCAGCATTGACAGGTTTCCAAACATGTGTTTGTTGTGGACAAGACGTGACTAGCTACCACAGTAGTACAATAACAAATCCACCAATTGGGTTCAGATAAGACAGGCCATTCCACCCATCACACAAGGGTTTCCCTGGCTCCCAGGGGGATGATGGAGTCGGTAGAGGGAGTATCACTCCAGTTTACACAGCCCTTATCATAGATAACATACTCTGAACTGTCAATTGAAGTCCATCATACATGTACAAAAAAATACAGTCTGTGCTGTCACGGTCAAGAGCACCAAAAACCTTTAGCCGTGGCCCGACGGAAATCCCACCAACCCCCTGTTGCTGTTCCAGTTGGCTTGAGGATCGAACCAGCAGCAGTATTTCACTTGTAGAGTTGAATTTATACTAGGTTGTTTAGGCTTGGATTGGTAACACCAGAAGGTTTTGCATAATGGATACGCAAGTATTCAAAGGTATGTGTTTATTATAATCAGATTATTATTTCCTTACCTTGCCAATGATGTACATTGCCCCAGATGGTGAGTATGTCAATTTCAAATGAAAACACAACAATGAATAAGTTAGATATTTCATACATTTTTATTATTTGATATTTCATATATTTATCATTTGATATTTCATATATCGTTTTTCTATACAGGCTTTACGGTCATTACAATCTGTCACCAACATACATAGATTTTATAGAAGCTTACGTGAGGGAGAAAGAAAGAGACAGAGAAAGAGAGAGACACAGACAGAGAGAGAGAGAGAGATAGAGAGAGCGAGAGAGAGAGAGAGAGAGAGAGAGAGAGAGAGAGAGAGAGAGAGAGAGAGAGAGAGAGAGAGAGGCAGAGGGAATCATTTCCATCATTAGATATTTTGGCAGTTGACAAGACAAGAGGACGCAATGCACGCACCCGCACCCACACACACACACAAACACACACACACACACACACACACACACACACACACAAACACGTGTCCCGCACACATACACACTCACATCTTTGAACTGCATTCAGTCCCTTACACATCACCCATCAACAGCTGGACAGCTTTAGTTTTTTCTTTATAACTTGCACGCCTTGCCCAATTACAACTGTGCACACATGGACGGAAGCGTGCGTACAAACTCACAAACACACATACACACACACACAAACAGACTGACACTCAGGCATTGAGTGAGGAAGGAAACAAGGTAGATTAACGACACCGATACCAGACTTACGAGATATGAATGTGTACATGTACAGTACAGCCATCTTTTTTTTATCCTCCTGTTCCTACACACAGACATGCACACACACGAGGGCGGGATGATTCCAATTCTAAATTAAAAAAGATTGTATTTGATACAATGCATTCTTCTTTAAAACGGTTTTATAGAACACTTATAAAATACACACAGCTCCTTTCAAGTGTTGCGTATTGGACAAGCAAAGGAACTTGTGTGTCTGTGTTTCCGTAAAGCCCTATGTTTAGCATATTGTAGGACCTAAAGAATGCACAATGGAATTGAATTGGAGCATCAAAATGTAAGCGCATGTAGAATGTATTTTTTGCGCGCTTTACATTGCTAATGCATGACCAAAAGAGAAACACACACACACAAACACACGCACACAAGAACCCACATGATTTGGTTGAAAATGATAAGCAGTTATACGGATTGGATGACACTGATAGGTGTTAAAATGATTTATATTTGGTATCTATTGAGTATGAATGAGACAATGACAATTAAGTGGATGAAATAAAAAGGAAACAATCAGTGCCTTGTTACGTATGTATTTGCAGTTATGATACTTAAATAAATACACTTTATATTGCAACAATAGAATATCGCACACATGGTCTCATCTATGAGTCCTGTGTTTACTATTGGAAACTATAACAGTCAATCCTGTTTCTTTATATCAAACACACACACACACACACACACACACACACACAGTCAAGCAAACTGACTTATAGTGAGAGAACACCACAACTTTAATGTCAATGGTGCAAACATGGACAGACACACACACAGACACACAGACACACACATACGCATGATTGATAAAACGAGCAAGTTCACAGTGTCGGCAAACCTTTGTAAATTATATCTTGCTTGTCTACACACCTGGCAGGTGTACTGGTACATAGCAACAACATAATAATAATAGCTACATTACTGAGGCAACTGTATTTATAAATAACAGCATTAAAACACATCATGTATTTGGCTTTAGTAACAGATGTAAAAGGATACCTGAATCTTGCTACATATTCGATGCTTGACTTCAAATATAAACATTACAGTTCGACCGATGGCGGTAAGCTTATGCTATGAATGTCTTGCCTAAAAACTGATAAAGTTATAGTTTGTAATGGTATGCATTGCTTAGGAAAATAAAAGTCCATGGCGAAGACTACAATCAAAAAGTGACATTGTATTTAGTATAAATGTGCATCGTTTGTATTTTACTCAATATATCTTAAAAATGCATTAATATATTCCATCAGATACCTTGAAAATGATGGTGATCCTGTGATGAACAACACATGTATACATAAAAGAGGATTCAGAGTGATAGGGGTGCTTGGGTTGGATACAGAGAGAGAGCCCTACACTCCACACACACACTCACCATAGAAGGCAGCAACGGCCAATAGGGCCAGACAAAACCGGTCTTGCTTTGAACCAAAACAAACCAAACCAAACAACACTTGAGTGTGTTTTTTAGGCGACCTCCCTACCTCTGGTTGTACTACACTGGGACGTGAGACATACAAACAGAACAAAATATAATAGGCTATATTTGTAAGAGGCAGAGATGCTGTTAAGGCTCCTTTGTGCTGTAGTGGCACTGGATTTCCACAAGAGGGCACTCTGGGCGGCTACAGAGCCGACTTCCTTGGTCAGGCTGGTGTCACACGGCGTTGGTGACGATGTAGTCCCGGTGTCCTTCGCTGCTGGGCACCGGAGTGATGCTCTTCAATAGACGCTAGCGAGAGGGAGAGACAGAGAGAAAGAGAGAGGGAGAGAGAGACATAGAGAGCAGGAGAGAGAGAGAGAGAGAGAAAGAGAGAGAGAGAGAGAGAGAGAGAGAGATAAAGAGCCAATGACTCACCAGAACACTGTCTTTGATGACAGCATGTGGCGCGGCTTTTGTGTTTAGTGTTGACTGCGTGATCAACACACCAGGCGGAGATGCAGGGTCTACCACGCGCCTTTTACGCCTTTCTCTCCTCGGCTGGTAACATGAGTGGGCATTGTGTTTTTAATGTGTCGATGGAGAATAGACAGGTGCAAGGGAGACAGGCTCTGTATGTGTGTGTGAGTGTGTGTTTGTAGACTGTAAGAGGGCAATATTCTTCGACTAGCTATGTTCTACAGGTGATTGCGTTACGTGTGCAACAACTGTGTCATCATGTAATGCAGTTATGTGATGAAAAGTGTGTGTGTGTGTGTGTGTGTTAATATGTGGGTGCTTGCGTGTTTGTGAAAGTGTGCATGCATACGTTTGTATGCAGGTGTGGGTTCACATTTGTGTGTGTGTGTGTGTGTGTGTGTGTGTGAGTGAGCCCTTGCGATAGGTGGACATACTCCAGGCTGAGGGCCTTGCTCTGCTAATCTCTGGTCTGCACTTCCTCCACGCTGCTTTGATCCTCTTCTCACCTGTTTACAGCAAGAGGCTGCTAGGGGGGGGATGCAAGTCCTCTATATCAAGAGGCTGTGTGCCATATCAGTTAAAAACAAGCTGAAGTAGGGTGCCTGGTTAACCCCTTGGAGGTGGCCTTGGAGAGAGTGTGGGGTGAGGTAGAGACTATGTAATGCGGGATTTCTTGAGGTTGGACCTTTGAAGAGGAGTTTAGGTTTAAGATAAGCCATTTAGAAAACAGCAGTCGACTTCTAACGGAGAACAGGAATAAGAAAAGGAAAGATGAAACAAAGCAGAGGCTAGAAGAGAAGAAGCAAGAAGGGGAATGGAACGGTGGGAGGGTAGAACGGAGAGAAAAGAGATGTGAGGCTGTACCTGTTTGAAGGAGCCCTTGGCCCTCAACAAGTAGTACACCATGTAGGTGGGGACGCAGATGAAGGAGGAGACTCCGATGCAGTAGCCCAGCACGTTGGTCCACGCCGGGTACTGGTAGTCAAACAACCGCACCTCGGGCGGGAAGGCCAGGAAACTAATGATGATGAACTGGAAGGTGGGAGAGGACGAACACACAAGAGATGTTTTACACTCACAAACAATGGCTCGGTTGTCAGACTATCTTGCAAGGTTGAGAGTCTGAGGAAATTGCAGTCAATAATTATTGGATTGGGAGAAATGGTGGGAAAATGTACACAGACAGCACACCCTGAAATCAGTTCTGTGGCGTTTAAAGACCCCATCTAATGGAAGTCGGATTTCGTATATGTGGTGGTATTGAAGTATTCAACTATAGGTAACCAGCTGTGGACCATTCGGACCATCATTTTGCGGGTACTTTATCTCACCAGTAGAAAGCAGGGACAGATGGCCACCCAGCAAACTCTCCAGAACCAACCAGGGTAGATCCCTAGCATGAGCTGGACATCCCTACAGAAACGGTCGGTACCTGGAACACAAACACACACACGCATGCACGCACGCACGCACGCACGCACGCACGCACGCACGCACGCACGCACGCACGCACGCACGCACGCACGCACGCACGCACGCACGCACGCACGCACACACACACACACACACACACACACAGACTTCCTCACTACTATGTACACACACCTCTTCGTCGCGTGCTGTGAAACATGAGGAGGGATGGAGCTCTGTGGCTGTGATAATAAGTAAAGCAGCACAGAAGTGATGTATCTGTAGCCCCCGCTCTCAGGGACCTCCTCCACTCGTCCCCATTTCACACCCTATTCCTGCCTGCCTTTCCTAGTCAGTATTCTGCCATTTTCATCTTCATTCATACCTGTCATTGTAATCTACACAGTCGCTTTCACCCATGAACTTCAGTGGATTCATCAAGAGTTCATTCTAGTTAGAGGTGATATTAATTCACCCACACCACCATCATCATCATCATCATCATCATCATCAACATCATCGTCATAATTGTTTTTTTCACAAAAATCCTTTTCATAGTCATTATGATCATCAACCTCCTCCACCATCATGATCATCATGTTTGGTTTTGTCATCATCCTCATCCTCATCATTATAACCCCCCTCCTGATCATCATCATCATCATCACCAGGTGATAGAGAACCCTCCTGGCAGGTACCTACCGTAGAACCAGGAGACGGCGATGACTTCTAAGAGGACTACGGTGATGACGGCGGGGCCAGTGGCGTACTCCTCAAACAGCTTCACCACGTAGGCTCCACCCTAAAGGGGCCCCATTGGAGGAGAGAGGAGGGTTTAGTCAGGACATGTAGATTGCCGTATTTTCCTCCACCCTCTTAAACATGTTTGTATGCCACCATAAACTACCATCACTTTGGATGCCACCCGGGATAAAGAATCAAGCACCAATTAGAAAAGTCTCTTTTTTGGTTGAAAAGTTTGTTTAAGAATTGTTGTTTGGTATGGTGCACCAAAAGCCAGAGTTTTAATTTTTTATTTAACTTTTTTTGATCATATGTGCACATTACCAAGTTTGTAGTTTGAAATGGATCGATTTATTGCGCATAATTCCATGGTAAGTAAGTCCATTTTCAAAAATAAGATCATAACACAGTGGAATGAAACACCTTCAAAAACGACCAAACCGACCTTCAAAATACAAGTTAGCACAAGGCCAAACAAAGGCCAGTTTATAATCAATTCTTCAGCTGCTCTTAAAAGGATACAATAGAGGCCGCAGACGATATAATATATAGGTAAAGCGTTCCCCAATGTGTGTTTAGTCAAGCGCAAGAGTCAACTAGTATGTCCTGGTCAGAAGAACTAAGAGACCTACTGATGACATGATGACCACGACAGCCTGGTCAACTCTGAGGCTGCTCATCAGCAAACTGAACCCCAGCGTTTTAGTATCCCAATTTATCAAATGATTTTACAGATTATAATCTGTAAAATAAGGATGGTTTGTATATTGTATCAATGCATTTCATTTAGTGTTCTTAACTGTTAAAAGCATGTCACTCACAGTAAACATGGTCTACATGACACACTTACTAACTCACTACTTACATAGGTGAGGGTGGAGAGAGCTCCCAGGTAGCACACACACACCAGGCCGAAGACAAACAGCTCCCGTCTCTTGGCCAGCAGCTGGGGGAACTCATCTATCATGGCTGTGATCACTCCCTCTAAACCGGCAAACTGGATACCGCAGTCCAGGTAGCAGAACATCAAGAGGAGATGTAAACGGAAGGTCAGTGTGGTCCAGGAGAAACATCAAATGGAAAAAGAGATGGAGAGATGTTGGGGGAAAATGAGAGAGGTAGGGGAACAGTTTTTAAAGATTGTCTCATTGACATCTGACATGATTCCGATGTACGTGTTCGGAGTAAAGATGATCCTGAAAGGAAATGAGACACCTCTGTTCCTAATTTCCCAGACAGAGGAAACCGTGAAAGCAACAACAGGGAAAGCTAATACCGGTGGGGGAGGGGTGTTGGCCGTAAGCAACATTAAATCGACTTTCATATTGCGCGACATTGAACTCATATCCTCAGCGGCAAAAAGGGTTTTCCAGTGAATATCAATAGTGTGATAACAGCCAGGCGGAACCTCTCCAGATGGCTCCCACACACATACAAACACACACACACAGAAAAACTGAAACGAGATTCTATCGCATGTCTGAACAATATGTGGAGTCCTATCTCTTGTTTGTTGACGGTTGTCCGGCATAGAACAATACCAGAAGATAACACTTGACACTGTGTTGTTTCTGAGCACTGTAGAACTGGCACAGCCCCTAGCAAGGGTTTGCCTTCTACAGCAAAGCACACAAATACACACAAATACACAAAAATACACACCCTCTTTGTTTCCAGCTCGGTTCTAACAAGGCCAACGTAAGCGCTGGGAAGGAACTGTGTTCCATAACACGATCAGAAAAAGGTCAAATCACGACAGGATTGGGCAAAGAGCAGCGGGGGTTTGACTGTACACAGAGAGGGGTGGCCATCTCAGTGGGATGGGTGACTCGGGTCCGAGTTAGGAAGCGGGCTAACCGTGCTGTCTAGACCCAGCATGATCAGCATGAGGAAGAAGATGACAGCGAAGAAGGTGGAGGCGGGCATGTTGGCTATAGCCTCGGCGTAGATGATGAATAGCAGACTGGGACCTGGAGACAAGGGAGAGGGAGATAGAGAGAGATAGAGAGAGAGGGGGGGAGAGAGAGTGTGAGAGAGAGAGAGACACACAGAGAGAGAGAGAGAGAGATGTTGTTTTTCTGTTTCAAATTTAGACAACCCTTAGCCTTTGCTGAAAGGCCACTCTGCAGATCAGAGCTAGAACTCCAAACCGACGGTTTGAGGTTGGATTTTCCACTAACACTAGCTATGTTTAGTCTATAATGAGATATACATTTTTGTTGGTGTGTTTGTCCTACCCGCATCCTTGGCCACTGCGCTCACGTCCTGCTGTCTCATCTCGGCCATGTATCCCAGCACAGTGAAGATGACAAACCCAGACAGGAAACTGGTGAGGCAGTTCACAGAGCTGGTCAGCAATGCATCCCTGCATGGGGGTATAAGCGAGAAGGAGGGAGAGAGCCGATAAATACATTTTATGAAAAGACCAGAAACAAGCCTTCCCCTGTCATCCATTCACAGGCATACTATTATGAATTAATTTAGAAATGGCCCTTCTGCTTTGAAAGCCAGATTTAAGGATAAGGCCGCGTTGGGGTCAGATTGTGATGGGAATAAAGGTTGTGTAAAGGTTGAGAGTTTTTGGAAGATGAAGAACATGAAGGTATTGTGTATGTTTTGAGAGCCTTGCATTAAAGTGTGTTTGTGACAAATAGGTGGAACGTAAGAATCTAAGGAAAGATGGTCTGTTGCGGACTCACTTGTAGCAGTTATTGTGGAATGGGTTGTAGCTGGCGAAGGCCAGGAGCACGCCGAAACCAGGACCCAGGGAGAAGAAGATCTGGGCAGCTGCATCAACCCACACCTTGGAGTTGGACAAACCCAGAGAGAGGAGTCAGACATGCAGAGATTTTAGGATTAGCCAAGAGAGAGGAGTCAGACATGGGGAGATTTTAGGATTAGCCAAGAGAGAGGAGTCAGACATGGGGAGACGTTACGATGAACCCAGAGAGAGGAGTCAGACATGGGGAGACATTAGGATGTACCCAGAGAGAGCAGTGCTACGTCCCTTGCTAGGGGAAGGTGAGGCAACATAAAACCAGATATTTTTGGTAAAGTAAAGTTATTTATTGACACGGAATTTGGCTAAATCATCAATAAGCGGAAAAATAAGGGAAATACTAAATAATAAGAGTGGTAAATATGTCATTTCTGACTCACTGTAGTGCTGAGCAGTTTCTGCCAATCAGGCTGCAGATAGAAGACCACGCCCCTCCAGGCCCCTGGCAAGGTGCACCCACGGACGAGCAGCACCAGGAGGACCAGGTAGGGGAAGGTGGCCGTCACCCACACCACCTGACACACACACAGGAAGAGGTGGACCAGGTTCAGGGACACCCATAGAGACACAGGGTCTCCCAGCCCAGGAAGGAAGCAACACCTGTGGGACCAGAAGCATCACTGAAGAGGTTTGGATGGGGCTGTATACTAGCCAAACCAGAGAGAGGAAAGGGTTGATTTACATCACATGCAATGAAGAAAGAAGATATGGAGCAGAAATTAAGATATGGAGCATTGTATCTCTGGGGCAACTCGTTGCCCCAGAGATACAATGGTTTAAGATACAATGGAACTTCACTTCAAGCAAATCCAAAAGCATATGCTCAGCTCCTCAAAGTATCTCAGCTCACGTCTGCTCCGTTGCCATTGTAAGTGCAACTGGGGTTAAACCAACAGGAAAATGAAACAGTCCCTTCCCCCGCCGCCCAACCCCACCCGACGCCGCCTGCCGGTGTTTCTCTGCCCCCACGCTACCTTGCCCGAGGTCTTGACTCCCTTCCAGATGCTGAAGTAGACAATGGTGAAGATGAAGAGTAGGCAGAGGGCCAGCTGCCAGCTGACGGAGCCCAGCTGGTGGAGGCCGGGGGACAGGTGGACCTGCAGCACCTGACGCCTGGCGGGGGAGACGGATGGGTGGTAGAGGTGTAAGGGGGGGGAGATAGCGGTGGGACGTGGAGGAAGCGGTGGTGGAGAGGATGGTGGTGGTGGAGATAGTCGTGGTGTAGGGTGGGGATAGTGATGGTGTAGGGGTTGAAGATAGCGGAGGTGGTAGTGGTGGTGTTGGTGGAGATAGTCGTGGTGAAGGGGATGGAGATAGTGGTGGTGTAGAGGGTGGGGATAGTGATGGTGTAGAGGGTGGAGATAGTGATGGTGTAGAGGGTGGGGATAGTGATGGTGTAGAGGGTGGGGATAGTGATGGTGTAGAGGGTGGAGATAGTGATGGTGTAGAGGGTGGGGATAGTGATGGTGTAGAGGGTGGAGATAGTGATGGTGTAGAGGGTGGGGATAGTGATGGTGTAGAGGGTGGGGATAGTGATGGTGTAGAGGGTGGGGATAGTGATGGTGTAGAGGGTGGGGATAGTGATGGTGTAGAGGGTGGGGATAGTGATGGTGTAGAGGGTGGGGATAGTGATGGTGTAGGGGTTGAAGATAGTTGAGGTGGTGGTGGAGGTAGTGGTGATGGAGATAGCGGTAGTTGTGGAGTTAGTAGGGATGTATGGGGGACATAGTGGTGGTGGAGGAGGTGGTAGTGATGGAGATAGCGGTAGTTGTGGAGTTAGTAGGGATGTATGGGGGGACATAGTGGTGGTGGAGGAGGTGGTAGTGATGGTGGAGGTGGTGGTGGTGGAGGAGGAGGTGGTGGTGGAGGAGGTAGTGATGGTGGAGGAGGTAGTGATGGTGGAGGTAGTGATGGTGGAGGAGGTAGTGGTGGAGGAGGAGGAGGTAGTGATGGTGGAGGTAGTGGTGGAGGAGGTGGTGTTGGTGGAGGGACACATACATTGTAAAAACGGACAAACGCAGACACAGGCCCACACACATTTATCTAATGCATTGTTCATAAGCCATTATCCAGGGTCAGAGTGGCGACAAAGCTTGGAAAAACAAGACACTTATTTTGATTTGAGGTCATATTGGCCACAGCACACATAATCTGAACCATAAAGAAAGACATGATTTATGTAAAAAAGCAGGAAGTATGGCGCCAGACAGGGTTTGAGGAATGTGTTATTTCAATACCTATATCACCCCAAGGTTAAGTTTAAATCACTGGGTAGCATGAAAATAGGCAGTGTCGAGTGAGCCCTGATAAGGCAGAGACATAAGTCATAAAGGGAGCCGGACAGACTTCCCGAGATATAGCATGAAAAGATTAGCCTACAGCCATCCTGTAAAGGTTCTGATATAAAGCTTTGAATCCTCCGGACCCGCCTCCTTCTTATGTTAGTCATTTTCTGTCAGTCATGCTTCAAGAGTAATTCCAAAAGGGATTTTTATGCCTCCATTGTTCTCCCTTTCTTGAAGAGAAACCTTGAATCTTTAGAAACTATTCAAAACTCAATCCAATCTAGAAAAAATTGACCTGCTTGGGGAAATCAAAAGTCGAACTTAGAACAAAGAAGTTGGTGAGGTTGCCAAAGAGTCTAGAAGGTCTACAGACCCGACCGATTTGACCGCCGGTGGAAAGAAGCCTAGTCAGACCCTCATCCCTCCCCTGCCGCTCCCACGTCGGACTTGCATGCACTTACGTATAGAACTCCTCGGCGGGGGAGGTGGAGGAGTTGGACCAGCTGACGTTGCGGTCCGTGTAGGTGTAGACTTTGCAGTTGGCCGTGTTCCAGCTGTTGGAACAGGAGGCCCACGGCAGGGTGGGCCGGAAGCAGGAGAGCAGGTAGTACAGGGACCATGCCATGATGGTGTTGTAGTAGAAGGCGATGTAGAGCGCTATGATGCAGATGGCGAAGCCGATCCCTGGGGTTAGAAGGAGGATATGGGATATGGGTTTAGGGTACTGGGTTTGATTCCCCCATGTGTGAGCAATATGTCTTACCGCTGCCTGCTCCTTCATCTGAATTGACTGGGAGTCGCTTTTGATATAGTGTTTGTTAAAGACTAAAAACAGTGATGAACTGATTGATCCGCCACCATTCGTTACCGACCGATATACGCCCTAAACACGTGATCGTGATTGGCCGAACAGTTCTTCCTATCACGATTTAGTAAATACTTATTTAGTAAATAGTAAAAGGAACTTGTGAAGCCGCATGGCTTGTCTGACAGAGCTACTGCTACCAGCCAGCCAGATGAAAGAACTAGAACAGTACGTTCTACGCAGTACACTCTTCAGCATAATCTGTGTGATTCAAAGAAGGTGCTGGATAGGAAGTGTTTGACATCACTCAATCACTCTCGTCTCTCACTTGCCCTCAAGAGAGATCTGTGGTGGATGTTCAAAGCTAATTCAAGTTCCCATTTGGGCAAATAGGTGACATTTCCAAACAACATATTTTTTACATCCGATCAAATTTCTGAGCAGCTGGCATTTGGCAAGGAAATGTGACAATTTCCATAACAGAGAGTGCCGTCATCCAACTGCTCCTAGCAGAAGATTGGGGAGGATCTCTAAGAAGCCATCGGTGGTCGAGGTCAGAGAGGTTAAAATAGCTGTCCCTCAGACTCCTCCTCATCCTCTCCAGTCCTCTGCTTCCTGTCAGTCCATCATGATCATCACATCTCCTGTGAATTTGTTATTTTAAATATTAAACTATGGTATCTATCGATCATCCTGGAAAAGGATCTCTATCTTAATTTGCCAGGAATATCTTTACCTTCACTCTGCCTCGACTCAATTTTGGCATTATCATTTTTTTTTAATACTTTTAATTTCCTCTCCTCACTCCTCCCCTCCTGTTTTCTCTTCTCCTCCACTTCTCTCCCCTCCCTCTCTTCCTCTCCTCCCATCTCTTCAATCTTCTCCTTTATTCTCCCCTCCTTCTCTACTCCTACAACCACTCCCTCTCCCCTTTCCTCCCCTCCCTCCTTTCCCCTTCCCTCTAATCTCTCCTTCCCTCTCCTCTCCCTTTCCCTTTCCCTCTCCTCTCCCTTTCCCTTTCTCTCTCCTCTCCCTTTCCCTCTCCTCTCCCCTTCCCTCCTCTTCCTTCCCCTCTGCCCAAGGGTGGTTCTAGGGGGGGGCCAGCAGGGGCCAGTGCCCCCATCAAACTGAGCTCGTACCCCCCAGCGGCCGCCCCTCCAAACTTATTTTCATTTTTTTTTACCTCCGTCCGGACGGGGGGTCAAATGCTCGCGATGGTGTGGCACTGACGCACAAGGTGGAACTTATAGGATTTATAATATATCATACTGACTTTATTGCTGTATAATATTGACAATTGCTCTAACTGAAGGAAACACTTAATACTATGCTACAAATAAATGCTGTAACGGGAAATAGCCAATTATTGTATTTTGTGTTTTTGAATGCCGTTACTTAGTACTAAACTAAATATTCTGCGTCCCGGGTTTAATGTGCCCCTCCAACAAAACAACTGGCCCCAGTCTGGCCCCCCCATGAAATTTGGTCTAGAACCGGCCCTGCCTCTGCCCTCCCCTCCTCACCTTTGAAAATGGGGCAGATGTGCTTCCAGATGGAGATGCAGCCGCTGCGGTGGAACTGACCCAGGGCCAGCTCCATGTAGAAGAGGGGCACCCCCCCGAACACTGCCATCAGCATGTAGGGCAGAAGGAAGGCACCTGGGAGAGGTGGGGAAAGGGGTGGGGAGAAAATGATGATAAGTCAAGCTGTGATAAAGAGGGGGAGGTGTTGATGGGAGAAGAGTGCAATAGTGTACAGTGTGTTGAGGATGTGGAAAAAAGAGAAGTGCAAAGTCTATCACACTCAATCAAACAGAGAAACACAAGAGTAATTCACCTTCCATCTGCACTCTCTGTGGACACATCAACAAGTGGTGCAGTTGTAAATTTGAGCTCTCTGTAAAGTAGATTAACTATAGAGTGCCGACACATGTCTAGCTATGAGTGTGAAAAGGTACACAGTGCCTTTGTGGGTGAGTTACTTATTTTCGCGGTTGACTTTCGCGCCAACATTGTATTATTTCTTTATGATGTATTACTCTGTGCAGCTTTGCACTCTTAAGGGCTGTGTAAATGGTGGAACTACCGACTTTGGCAAACCATATTTTGGCATTGCATTTTACACAAAAGAAGAAAATATTTATATTAAATGAAAGATTAACTTTAGACGTAGACCATCGTTTTATATTTTTACCCTACTATTCTTTGTCATGTTATCCTCCTCGATTCTTCATTGTCATCAATGTGCATTTTGCGTTGAGGTTCAGGAGCGTGTAAGAAAGAATGCAGTGTGTACGTGATTGTAAACATGTGTGTATGTGCGCTTGCCTGCGCACGTGCACATATTAGTGTGAACGTGCGTGTGAACACTTGCGTGAAAACGTGTGTGAAAACGTGCTTGTGAATAAGTGTGCGTGAATAAGTGTGTGTGAATACGTGTGTGTTTGAATAATTGTCTGTGAGTACGTGTGTGTGAACACGTGCGTGCGAAGACGAGTATGTTTGTGTACGCAGCCCCCCTCGCAGGCGAGCATGCCCGGCGCTCTCGTCTGCGTGCCTCTTTGTGACATGAAAGCAGAGATAAGGCTTGATTGAGCAGCTGCCTGGGAGACAGGTTATTAAGCAAGGAGAAAAAGACTGAAGGCGTTCTCATAAAACCCACAATTAATACTGTTGCCTCTATCAAGTGTCCCCCGGTCCCCATCTCTGCCTCGCCTCCCGAGGCACACTCACACGCCCGCAACACAGGAAATTGCAAAGATTTTATTATTGCAAATTCAATAAAAGTGAAACGGGGGGGGGGGGGGGGGGCCTGTGTGCCGACAGGTGAGAACAGTGCAGCAGCAGCAGGGTGCAGACAGAAGAAGGGAACGCAACATGGATGTTTCATGATCATACGGATGCATTGGTTTTGTCCATGAACGGTAAAATCCTTGACCTTTCTTTGGTGGGCCGCAGGAAATGTTCATTGTTTTAAACTCACTCAAGAATAAGAAAAGTTTTTTTTTAAAAAACACCAGTTTGGTTGATTCTGAAAGCCCAGCCCGCAGCACACCTGCTCCCACTGATAACGTGTGTATGTGCTCCGTTAATCCCATCCATCTAAAGGCGGTTCTCCCAGCCACTCACCTCCTCCGTTCTGGTAACAGATGTAGGGGAAGCGCCACACGTTGCCCAGGTCCACAGCGTAGCCGATCACCGACAGCAGGAAGTCCATCTTCTTGCTCCATGTCTCCCGGGGTCTCTCCAGGCTCATCTGTTGCACCACCAGAGTCCTGAGACCCCCGGCGGGACCGGCGCCCCCACCGCCGGAGCCAGAGGCCGTGTCCTGGGAGCCTGCCCCGGGGGTCCCAGTGGTCTCAGTGGGGCTCTGGGGGGCGGTGGAGGGGAGGCCGTTGGACACCCGCTGGCCGGCCACGAAGCTCAGAGGCTTGGGTCCTTTCTCCGCCAGGCCGTCGGCCAGCATCAGCCGCCCTTTCTCCTGCTGGCTCCCCTCCTCCTCGCCCACCTCCTCCTTCTTCTTGTCCTCCTCCTTCTCCGCCCTCTTGTCGTTCTCTTCCTCGTCCTTCTCGCTCCCTCTGTTCATCTTCATGGGCGACATCATCATCTTGGTCACTTTAGTCTCCATAAGGATGTTCTAGGTGTAGGTGGCAGGTGGGGGTGGGGTTAATCTGGTGGTTAAGGGCACTGGGAGGTGTTCAGCAGTGAAGGAGAAGGGTATGTGCTGAGGCCGTCTGCTTTGGTGCCCATCAGGGGATCAGAGAGAGAATGGAAGGGAGGAGGAGAGCTCTGGAAGGTGGCCGATCTCAGGCTCTGCACTGGGCTAGAAGCAACGCTACAGAGGGTGTAACAGAGACGCTAGGCGGTTGAATGCGTGACGGCGTGGAGACGGTCAGATGACAGAACCTTGTCCACACGAGACAGTCCAGAGCAGCCTTGCGGCGCACGTTGACCAGCAGAAACGCTAGTAGGATAGAGGCTCTTGGAGGCTCTCCACAACCTGCTCCCCTCAAAAACACGAGGAACAACTGAGACGTAAAGGGGCAGAGCAATAAAACACAGTGGTCAGGATCACATATAAGATCACACCCCAGGCTTTACTTCTTTCGGTCCACTCTAAATATTTGTTCAAGCTTACATGTACTTTTTTTTACAAAGGCCATGAAAAGCCAGGATACAAGAGTTGACAGCATGGTGATATATTAGCACTAGGTTAGGTATTTGCTTGTGACATATATGAGGGCAATTTGCCCTCCCGTTTGAGGCTAGCTTGCTCAGCATGTCGGCTTGATTGGCGTTTAAACTGCCAGGGTAAGAGTTCGATTCCTGTAGCTCCTATATTCTGAAATGTATGCTCTAACAGTGCTGTAAGAGGCATAACCACTAAATGGCATACATATTATATAATATATATATATTATCATATATTGCATCCTGAAAGGAGACGGTATTGAATATAAAATATGTAATATTGTAAATGCATATTCAAAAAAATATTAGAATGATAAGTATTATTGAAACTGGAAAACAAAAAATTGTTCATCATTTAACGTTGTTCTTAGTTTGTTAAATTTTACTTAAATTGATTATAAACTATTCTCTTCTCCATACCAAGACATAGGAGTGGAATCACTTCCATTCACTTCTAATCACCAATTTGTCATACAAAGACTAAGCTTTTTAAATGACTCCTAGCTGTTTGTACTGAATGTTTCAGTCTCATAACCATAATACAAATATATCCTAAAATATGGAATTATTAAAAACAATATTACACAGTTACTAAAATACATGTTAAAGTGTATAAAACCCTTATATATCTATTCTGATAAATGGACAAAATCAGTGTGAGCACCCAGCTTCAAAGTACTTCAACAGAAAAGCCAGACACATGTGTATCACGTAACACATCGGTTATATGACACATTTGTAATGTTACCAATGTAAGCAATTATTATTCATTGTTCTCCAATCCTTAAAAAATTAATCCCACTGATTATTCTAAAGAAAACGTCCAAATGCTCGCCAAAAAGAAATAACAAAAGGATCTGACGGTGGTCTACCTTGTTTAAGTATGTGTGGTTCATATGAGTAATATAATGCCAGAGTGTAGGGAGGGTCCTAATTAAAAATGATTGTCCAGAACTTGTGCCTGACATTGCCGCGGTTACACAGAGCACACATCCATCACACAAAATCGCCCTGTCCTACGAGGCCGTTCTCAGCACGGCCCATCCAGCAGAAACAAACCAGTGCCACACAGCCTTCACTTACACAACATTAACCTAATGGCTAATTCTCCTTCCGACTGCGAGGCAATTACAATGTATCTCTCTTTTAAATGTCGGCTGTCCTCGTGTTCTTCTTATTTGAGATGGATGCCTTTGGATAGAAGTTTTTTTCTTGCATAATGTATAATGTAATTTAAACTGCTTCCTAAAAAGTGAACTCCACCTGGCTACAACCAAATGTCCTCTTTTACCTTATTTTAAAGACGTGACTTTTTTATTGCGGGAAAGTGGTGAAGATATCTCACGGATATCACGGAAACAAGATAATGAAGCAGCGGGGAGAGAAAAATGATCCCTGTACACATGCTACAGATCTGTCACAACAGACGATGGAAGACAAACACATTGATGCAGCGGGGAAATACTATCGTACGTGACGCATGCTCAACTGTGGTTACTCATAGTAACACTTGAAAACACACAGAAATACAAACACAGGAATATACACACACCTAAATTAAGATAGTGTTATTTAACAAGAAAACCCCTATGGATGAAAAAAAATTAAAAGTTGGACTGAAGTGGTAAATCTAATATTGGTAATATTGTTGTGTCTGGTAATGCTCACGGTCGTTCTGATATCGGCTACTATAAAAAGCTTAGACAAGGAGACCAAGTATATAAAGATATTCCCAGACTTACTGCTGAGATAACAATGGAAAGTAAAACAAAAAGGGGAAACTGAGATAAACACATCTAAACGCAGGAAGCGAGTATCCCTAATGTCTGTAACGACGAGGCACGCCTATGGTTGCCTTGAAGATCCAGCAACACAAGACTCAACTACTGAATGACACCAAAAAAAAATTAAGCACTATCGCATGATTTCCCTTCGTCCAAAAACACACACATACACGCAAAGAGAAAGGCGCCTGATCGGTTACCTGAGATGAGAGCGGTGGGGAAGGCAGGTAGCCGTCAGATGTGCTGGGCTGCCCCTACGGCCGCGGCTCCAACAACACACAGCCGGCCAGCAGGTCCTACCACAAAGTTGAAGGATCCTGAAACAACTTGCTGGAGGAACAGTATGCGCCACCACATCAGGACACTGTGTTTGCCCAAGCAGCTACTAAACCTCTCTCTCATCTTTCTCTCTCTCACTCTCACACTCTCTCTCTCTCCTTCCCTCTCTCTCACACTCTCTCTCTCGCTCTCTCTCTATCTCCCTCCCTTTCTGTCACACAAAGACATGCATGCCCCTTGATGCGGTGTGCGTGCGCACACACACACAAACACACACACACGTTCACATACACACATATGAATGCACGCACACAAACATGCACAATCAAACAATCACATATGCAAGTATACTGTGCACACACATTTTGAACACTGCCAGTATTTTAGCCCTGCCAGAGTACCTCTCTCTCTCTCTCTCTCTCTCTCTCTCTCTCTCTCTCTCTCTCTCTCTCTCTCTGCTATCTTTCATCCTTGCTTGTCCATTCTTCTTGGGGACTGTCATTTCTCACAATGCTCTTTATCTCTCCTTCAATCTGGTTTTCCCCCTCCTGCTTTCCTCCACTTCTCTGACTCTCATTTATCCTCTGTCACGTCGGCTCGTCATCCAGGCCAGGGATCATTATTTCAGCTTCTGACACTTTGCCAGTTACTGTTGCCATTTTAATAAATAAAACATACACAAATAAGTGTATACAAGTATGCAAATAAAGTGATTGGTGGATATTAAAAGTCAAATAAACTGGACAAGGGAAGTGAGTTAAAACATGACATGTCTGCTCTGGGAAGAGAATGCGCAAAAGTAGTTTCAACCCGCCTGAAATCTTGAAAGGTTGGATTCTGCTGGCACCTTGTTTAGAAAAGTTGTATTTTTTCTTCCAACAATGTTTGAATTATACCTTTTTTGGTTAATGCATCCAGGCTTAAGCAACAACAAGTTCACACAGTCCACAACTGCACTGCATATCTTTTAGCCTTGGTGCGCACATGTTGGAAGATCACACACATTCAGCTTGCCGGGAGCAGTGGACTTTAGAGAAGTTTAAAAGAAAATCTATAACATGCTTATCAGTGTCCGAGTTGGCAGAGCTCATGTGCTGTTCTGGAGAGTCTTGGATGCCCAAAACCCCTGACAAGTTTAATTCTCATATACTGCTCTAACACACATTCTTTCTCTCTCTAGAATGAAGTAAAAAAAAAAAGATGAGATAAAGATAATATTCAGTCCGTTACGATATGTAGGGATAAATACAACGATTTTCTGGGCTTCTTGTTGAACCCATGTGTGAAATATGACAAGGGAATAAACAGCAGTAGATGGGACAGAGAAGACTCTGGGGCACTTTCTCCTCATTACAGAGGACCCATGAGAGAAGTGATAGACATGCACCCAAGATAATGTGTAGAAAATGACAGCAGGATGTACGTGTGTGTTCGTGTGTGTGTGTGTGTGTGTGTGTGTGTGTGTGTGTGTGTGTGTGTGTGTGTGTGTGTGTGTGTGTGTGTGTGTGTGTGTGTGTGAGGTTAGGAACCCAAGTGCAGTCAGACAGATTAAGAGGAAAAGGGTATTCATCCCATGTCCTGTATTTTAATGTTCCATAAACAAAACTAAAAGTAAAGCGACAACAGCAGCTTCGCTGGGCTGTAAACCAAACGCCGGCTTGGTGGAAGTGTTATCGTTGGTACTTCTGATGTTCCACCGCGCGCTTTACTTTTGATCACCCCAGTCTATTCATTTTAATCAACTCTTGTGTTTTTGTTCTCTTGCTCTATCTCGCGCTGCTTATGACTTAATGAATGGGTCTGAGCTCGGCACCATTTCCTACAGCAGACTGACGTCAGGCCTGTCTGAGGCCTGACTAATTGAAAGACAAACAGCACGGGCGGGCGTGGGAGAAGAAGGAAAACGTTTGATGCATTAGGGGTGCGAGAGAGAAAGAGAGAGAGAGAGAGAGAAAGACAGCGAGAGAGCGATACAGAGCGATTGCACGAGAGAAAGAGAGGGAGACAGAGAGAGAGAGAGAGAGAGAGATGGAGAGAGCGAGAGAAATAGATGGAGAGAGCGAGAGGGAGAGAGCACAAGCGAGAGAGAGAGAGAGGCCGTCACATCTGAAATAACAGCTGTTAACCCCACCGATCCTCTTCCTCCTTGCACAGGAGTGAAACACTCCCAAGGGGAGGAGGAGGAGGAAGAGGAGCATTAGCGGGTGTTTAGCATTTAGATATACGACAGAGAGCAGGCTTTACTCTTTCCAAGAAGCAGGATTTACAGAGATAGCACAATAACAATCCACACCTTGTGGATTGTTATTGTGTTTCTTTTTTTGCCAGTGTTTAATAAATAAAAAACTCTACACTTTAAATGTATGTTACAGGACATTCTTCAAGCTGCCCTGTGGTTCCAAAAGACAGTAGCAAGCAGTGATGAGAGACTATAATAGGATGGGGAGTAGCGTAACCCTCAACACTAAACAGGAACCCCCACATACACACACACACACAAACAAACAAACTAAAAACCACATACACACACACACACACAAACAAACAAACTAAAACCACACACACACACACACACACACACACAGAGACACACCGACACCGACACACACAAACACACGCACACACACACACTACAGCGTCAACACAAGTAAACTAAGCCGTTGGTTTTGCAGGACTGGCTCGGTTGCTTGACTCTTGTCTTTTTCATTAACAACCTGTCTTACTCTTTTTTTTCTTAGTTTGAAACGTCTACTACATATATTGTGCAACACCCCCTGGTTCTGAGAAATATGAACAGCCAAGGAGAGAGAGAGGGTACACTGCCAAGGCCGGGAGACATGCGCAGCCCAGCACAGCACACATGCAGTCTTGATTTGATAAATAAAGAACACATTTTGTCCTCCCATTGTTTCTGTTTGCAGACATCTCCCTCAACTTCACAGGGACATGAGGTTAGGGTTAGGGTTAGGCACAGTGCGAGAGGCAGGAAATTACAAAAATGTACTGAGGATTGTGAGATTTTCAAACCAGTTGGTAAATACTGATAACGTAATGAGTCAATATGTCATCTTTAAAGTTTGGGTACATAGAATTTAGTAGCACTCTTTCCTCTTTTCCAATAGGGTGGCTTTTTCGTAATACCAGTCGGAATTTCTGTTCTGAGAATTTGAATTGCTCCAAGGTAAATTTTTGACCATAGACATCCTATATCATAGACGGAGAATCGAACGCTACTGCCTACTGGCACTGACGAGACGTGGCGAGCTGCCATCTTGGAGTGGTGATTCGCTCCACTCAGTGCAATCCGTTTGCCAGGAGCAATGACCTGTCAGCGCATTTAATTAATCATACCTCACTGAATACCACTGATTTTCACACATATTTTTGTCATACGTGCAGCTATGATAAAGGACACATGTTTTGGCGTGTTTTATTATTCATAGTTGGCTTAACAGTAATATAATATTCTTATATGCTATAAGTGACCAGACGTCCGAGATCAAAACTGGGTACATAATCCCCGAGAAGGGGAAAAAAAACGGTCAGCTATTTTTAAGTTGAAGAAACAATATATGATTAGGCTATGTATACATATTTATCCTACATAAACAACGTATGAATACATTAGATATCTATATATCTTACCTTATAGGCTGTATCTCTGACTGTTGCTGCAGCAGCAGAGTTTATTCTGTCTTGACACTTTGTATTGATATTTTGTATTTACTTTTATTAACAACATTCTTTCCTTAAATTATTATAATGTTGACAGTGATTCTTTTATATGTATTTTTTATGCATGTTGCTTTGGAATAAAGCGTCTTCCAAATACTTAAACAACATATATAAACACCTGAAAGTTTTTATATCAGCTAAAACCACCAATCTGTTTCACTGTTTCAAATTCTGTCTCACCCAACAATGTTAGTATTTGAATATTTTTACTTGAATAACTCCATTTATATCATGGCTACAATTATACTGTTAAGAAAGTATTGTCTTATACTTTGCCTAAAATGAGAATGTGTCATGATACAAATCTGCCGATGAAATGTTTATTTGTGGATGGATGGATGGAATGGACTGGAGTTTGCAGGTAGGAATTGATACAGGAAAATGATCAGAACGAGTGAAATTAAAAATACAATAAAAAGCAGTCAGGGTAAATGCAGACTGACCAATGTAGTGTATGCAAGGCAATGTGAATGTAAAAAATATTAATATCTGTTTGGGATTAAAACCCTGAAAGAGGACTGTTTTGAATAGCTTCTTTCTCGTGCTTCCTTTCTGAAGTTCAAGAGAGGCAAGTTTGGCAATGTGGTGCAGCCTTATCTTATGAAACACACAACCAATGATAACAAGTCCGAATGGTGGTTGTCGATGCCAAACTGTGTTCCCCAAGCAGAAATACATCCCCAGCTCCCCATCCCAACTTCAAGATGGCGGCCACATTTCTCGCGTCCCAGCAGCCAATGCTGCGTCTATGTATAGGATGTCTATGTTTTTGACCACCCTAGCCTTCAAATTAATAATTTTAACCAATCAGGAGCAGGTATCTTTGTCAAAGTCCCCAGGTTACCAGTACATGTTTTCTGACATGGTGGAGTTGACAACTCATTTACATTTCTGAAACACACTCCTCTTATTGCATCCATAGTGGTAAACTGCATTCATAGACCTAGGATTATCGCTATCTGCTATATGTATTGATCATTTCTCGATAGCAGTCGGCACTACAAGTCAATGCTTACTTGCACTTGCACTTCGGTACGTGAATATAGGTTGCTTCTGATAACACGACGGTGTTCAGTTGTATCTTAACAGTTTCGTTTTCGTTTTTCGAGAGTTACAGCCTAATTGAGGTATCAAACAGGGACACTGCCTCAGAAAACGAACATCTCCAACCATGGAGGTATTAAAGAACGCACAACCACTTATCATAATCCCACCTCATCTGCCAACTGTCATTGGATACACTATTTCACACTTGGATTAAAAAGGAGAATCCCATTCCATTCCCATGAATACATAGGATTGTTTTGTCAGAGGGCGGAGCATGCTCACCTCACTGGCTACATGAGGTGAGTCCGATAGAGCTCCTTGGACACTTATAGTATAATGCCACGGTGTGTGTAGATGTGGGAGGAGGTATAAGGAGCTACGTCTCTGCAGCGGTTGATGTTGATGTCTGCATCCGATAGAGAGGGTTACGTTTCTAGGACACTTACATATAGCGCCAGGGTGTGTGTGGATGTGTGGAGCTCCCACTGTCCATCGGTTCATGTGGATGACTGCATTCGAGAGAAGGCTAGGCTTATAGGACACATCAAGTAACGCCATGATGTGTGGAGCACTATCTGGCTGGCGGTTGATTTGGACATCCGCGTCAGCCCCCAATTCTTTTTTTTATCAAATGTATTCTCTCTACAGCCGTTTGTCTGGGCAGGGCTACTGTACCAACATGCTGGAGCAAAAATGACGGCCTACATGGAAGAGGACCAGCTCCCTGTAGATATATAGGGCATATTTTAATCTTAAAGAAACACAACCATTATAATTTCCACTGGATTATACACTACTTAAAACATACCTTTGCCTTATTTCTTCCCAATCTGTACCACTAGAGGCCAGCAAATTCTACACACTGTACCTTTAAGCAGTCAGCTTTAAACCGTTCATTCTGTTGAGAAAGGAACTGTTTTCTGTAAATGGAAAGAAAGCGTTGCGTTTATTCCTTTCCATTTTCGTATCGTCTTGATTTCCAGAGGATATCAATCGGGTGTGTTTCAGTCAAAGAGACGTGATGAGTGATGGAGGGCAGGCATGAACAGTAGGTGCACTGAGCGAAGTGGAATCATACTAAAATTAGAGCAACATCGATTGGTGATGAGAGACCTCCTTGGGTTTGCAGAGAAAAGAGAAGGAGGAAAGGCAAATGGAGAGAAAAGATTAAAGGCTTGTGAAGGTGACAATGAAATATTCAGAATAACAACCACTTTGACTCCCCAAAATCTGGTACGCTATATCTCTATAAATCTTTCAGTTTTTCACTCTTCCTCCCTCTTTCCCATTTGTATTTCTCTATTATCCTCAATTCTGAGTTCCAGAAATATTTGTTCTTCACATTTTTGGAGCTAAAAAGCAAACAAAAATATTATGCATCTAGTATATCTCTTAAAGAAAAAGATAATATTTAAAGATAACTCTAAGATTTTATCTCATTAATTTTGAATGTGATGATCTGAAAGGTATTCAGTACTTTGTCAGTGATCTGCTTCGTTCGTATCTAAAGTCAGTGACGTACAGTCCTTTCCACGCGTCATACAGTATAAATGCTTGGCAGGTATTTTATGTTGAAGTGCTGCATTTCTTCTGTCAACCTATTATTTCCCACCTCAACTCTACATGAACCCGGTTCATCCCAACACATCAGTAAAACAAACACCAGCCGCTCATCACAGGATCATCCCCACAGTATTGTGTGTGTGCGCCTGTGTGTGTTTGTGTGCATTCGTGTGTGTTTTTGTGTGTGTGTCTGAGTGTGTTTGTGTGGAAAGGGGGTGATTATCTGGTATGTGATGGGAACAAATCATTAAGTCATGAAGTGAACAGATTCAGACAGAGCGCTCAGGCATACCAGACTTTGATATTTTGCCAGGTCCGACATTAAGTCTGAATTAGCTCACAGCCAAAATACACTGCAAAAAGAATGACATGTATCCATTTTTAGATAGCCATTTATATCAATATGTGAGTATCTAACTCTAAATATGTGGAAGATGTTTGCTGTCCTGACTCCACAACGGTGGAACGAGCTCCCCATGGACATCAGGCCAGCTGAAGCCATACCCATCTCCCACCTCAGAATCATGGACTAGCATGATTCTTGCCGTTTTCGGACCTATGTACATTGTGAATGCAGTTGTTGCAGGTTGCTTTAGACAAAAGTGTCAGCTTAATAAACGTAATGTAAGAATGTCTTTGTACCTTTGAAACCTTTTAATTCAAATTCCCCTAAAGTGAATGGGGCATACTGGTTCCTGGAGAGTTTGTAGTTCAAGGTAATTTTTCATTAGGTGTTTATAAAAAATCATCCGAATGGCCACGGTTACACACTTGGACATGAAGCCATTGAAATAAATAAATCACTGGATAGGCTCATAACATAAGGAGAAATTAAACTATCATTCAACAATATCCACCACACATATTTCAACCAAGTGATTGGATCATCTATATTAACCCTACCAAAAGTTTCAAAACAGTTGTTTTTGAATTCCTCCAAAATGTGAAAATTAACAGCAGTGCATGCCCGACCGCAGCAGGTCAGGGTAGCTAATCTCAATCAGCACGGAAGACTTCTCACAGCGTGTGAGGGCATGGATGAAGGAATCTATTCATTAATGTGGTGTGGTGCAACAGATAAGAGCAGGCAGTGTTCAATGTTCCAGTATAACAGATAGACTGTAATAAACCGTGGTCTTACCTTAATTCCTCTATCAAGATAGCCTGGAGGGTCCGCTGTACGGCTTGTCGACTAGCAGCTCCCGGATGTCTCCCTAGTTTCACATGGCCGAAACACAATCACACAAAACATTCATGCCTGGGCTTACAACAGGTTGGTCCGCCGTGGTGTGTGTGTGTGAGTGTGTGTGTGTGTGATTGCATTGCAAACACACACACACACACACACACACACACACACACACACACACACACACACACACACACACATGCAGAGAGCTTTAGCAAGGGGTAGGTTCATTCCTCCTAATCCACTACTGGTTGACGCATATTTATAAGAGGGTAGACGAGTGGAGGTGGAGAGAGAGAGAGAGAGAGAGAGAGAGAGAGAGATCGAGAAAGACAGATCAGATGAAATAGGTGGACATACAGATTAGTGAGGCCTGTCTGCCTCCTGCACAAACTAACCTGTCAGATCAACTAGTCACCTGCAGGTACACAGGCCCAAAGCCAAATGGTACATGGAGCCTTTCACTGAGGAAGCCCAGACCTCACCTGGTAATGTTTGTGTGTGTGCGTGCGTGTGCTTGTGCCTTTGCATGCCTGCGTGCAGCCTGTAAAATGTGTCACACTGAATGATAAGATGAGAGCATCAAAGGTGAAGGTGTTGAATCATTAAGTGGAGTTCAAAAGCACATCTCACGTCTTATAGAGATTCTGCGTACGCACACGATCATTGATCTGCACGCATGCAACACGCCAATCCTTGTTCTCATTCTTGCTGAAAGCCAGCATGTGTGAGGGATGAATGTAATCAGGCTCTGCTGCAGTACTGGGTTAATCCTTATTACAACTCACACTCTCTCTCACACACACACCCCTACACACCCGCACGCACACACACACACACAAACACACAGTGTGCCTTACTGCATCTTTTTATGTGGATATCGTTACACACACCAAACACACTTTCTTGATCATTGATAAAGTGATGACTAATGTGTGCTGGCTAAACGTAATAATGGTGCTATAGGGTGTGTTGTAAATGGCTGCACAAGATGAGTCAGAGTTTGGCAGGTTCATCTTATCACAGAGGTGCCCCGGTTCGCTGTCGTGGTTGATTTCCCATCTGGACTGCCCCCTCCAGCGTTTTCGTTGTACATGCATGTATGAGAGATGTGTTAATATGGGATATTGCACAGCTTGTCTCCGCTTAAGGGAATGTTAGAGAAATCCATAGGTATAGTACACAATAATTAACAAGCTCAGAACATTTGGCTGAGTGGGAGATTGTTATAATTTATGCTTTTTATGGCTTGGCTGTTCAACTGAGAGGGAAACGTATAGCTCAGAAGAATTAAGGAAACTCACTTAATAGCAGCTTTATCTGAGACTGCTGTGCCTGTACTTTGAAAGAAAAAAAAAGAGACAAAAACAAGCCTTTTCTCACAATGAAGGCAGAGGGGGTTCTGGGGCTGATAGCTAAGGTCACCTAGCTTATTGTGCATCTACATTGATTTGTTAAGATGCTATCAGGATGGTATATGATTGTACATTTATTGGAAAAGTTCATGTTTATTCAAATTCTATTGAACTAAAAGAATGCATATGAAAGTATAGAACTTGAGACAAAATCGTTTTATTTGGTGGAAATAGAAAAAACAGAAAAGAGTTTGTATAAATTGTGATTCAGTAACTAATCTGTGAAGAGATGAGAAACCCAGAAGGGATTTTGTTCCCTAAAACCAAATTAAGCTGTGGTCAACTATTAATCTGTCTTCTCCCCATTCCCAATTTTTATTTTACTGCTCCAATGCCCACTTTCTTTCTTTATTCCTTCTCTCCTAATTCACTCAGTCCTCTTTTTGACTTTTAGGAGCAGGGGAAATGTGAGCCTCTCATGGGGGCCTCTGGAAAAGGCCCCAAAAAGCTTTTAAAAGTTTCCTCAAATCTCACGTTAGTAGGTGCACACCGACCGGATGAGGAGAGAATGGCCTAATACTGAATGGACAACATATGGGAGCTGCACTTTGGCACAGCCAAAAAGTATACATTTATTAGAAAAACCTAAATACAGCAGCCAATGAGAACAAGGAAACCAAAGAAAACATTTTGAAGTGTGTGTGATCATGAGGATTAGTCCCAGTATCCTGGCGGGATAGGACGGAGAAAAGGTTGCTGGTGTGAAGGTGAACCCTCAGCCCTGACTATTTTCTGACATCACAGAGTACTGCTTTATACAAGTGAAAAGTCATCTGAAAAGAATGCAGGCATGCAAACTCAATCCCTTTGGACATCAATGACCAACGGCGAATGCAAATCTCCTGACCAATGACGTCACGGCACACCGTTACCGCACCTTTTCAGCTGAATGTAGCTGATGACAGAGCCCACATGAAGCAGTACTCTTATAATAGTAAACAGAATACGCGTTGTTTACCCTTTAATTTTCAGAATACATGTTCAATCCCTTAACATTGACAGCCAGAAGAGGTGTAGGGGTGGCACTGTTCTTACCTTATCTTCTTCACCAGCCTACCTCATCACATGGTGCAACTTGTGATCATTATTAGTACAGATGGACGAGTACTGTGGGAATTATGAGAACGTATTACTTATCACCATCACACACGCGTTCCAAGTCTCCAAAACATTGCAATGCACTGCCCTCAACCTTTTAATATTTCTATTGTCTAACCCGTGCTCCAGCGCACTCGGCTGAAGTGGACTGGTCCCTTGACCCGTCATCCTCCCCCGCGTGCGGTGGCCTGTGTGGGTATGACCCCCCCAAACTAATCAGTGGCTTCTTGATGCTGAGCCGGCACTTCCTGCTTTCAGAGGAGTGCTGCCAGGCCCCGGGGTGAGCCGTTAAAACCTCTCGCCTGAGAGGATAACTGCTGCTGAGGGGTGAAAGGTGAGCTGTTTCACCACAGGAGTGTTTTAAGAAGGGGAACATTGGTGACGTCTGAAGAATCATTGCCTATCATACAAGGTACAGAAGAAGGCACGCCACACACATCACACAGCAAAGCCTGCTCGGGCCGAAGCGGCTGTGCAGCGCTGCAGACAGGATGGGATACTGAAGATTGGGTCTTTCTTGCGGTCAGCGATCCTTGATTGCCCGGCGGGAGTGACCAATAGACTGTGTCTAAAAATAAACACAAGATGGATGGTTGTGGCGACATCAACGGATCTGGCTGAACAACGGCTGCTGGCAGAGCCGTATTGATACGTGGTTATAATTTTAGAGGTTAAAGTACGCATCGTTACAACAGCACCTTTTGGAATCAGTGTTCAAAACACTTAACAGTCTTCCTCTTAAAACACTAAACTGGCCTGGACAGTTCATCCACACCCCATTATAAACCCCCTCATAAACCACTTTAGATAATTCTTTATGATTAAGCATAACACACACAAACACAGAGCGCGAGCGAGTGTGTGTGCGCGCTTGCATTTTCCAACCAATGACAAA
Organism: Pollachius pollachius; assembly: GCF_949987615.1. NCBI lineage: Eukaryota > Metazoa > Chordata > Actinopteri > Gadiformes > Gadidae > Pollachius > Pollachius pollachius. Next base: position 18,527,552 of record NC_136936.1, read on the forward strand.
GAACGACAACAAGGAAGTAAAGTAAAAAAGAGCAGAACTTTATTTGATCTAAAAGAACCGGTCATTTGGTGAAAGGCAGGCAGTTGAGTCGGGTGAGGGGGGTGGGGGGTTGGGTCTAACATTAAGGTATTAAAACCAGTCAATCAGACCGGGGGGGGGGGGGGGGGGGGGGGTTGAGACTGAGTCCTGAGATTCCACGGTTATGCTAAGGCTCCCATGGGGTCCCAGGCGGGAAGAATGACGGCTGTCTGATCCATAACGTTGACGACCTCGGCGGTGACGAACTTCTTGTCCACCACCACCTCGTACACGTACTCAGAGAACCACTCGTCGGTCATGATCAGATAACCTGGAGAGAGCGAGAGAGAGAGAGACAATGGAATACATTACGGCTGGGCAGAGACGGCGTCGTCGGCATCGTCACCAGAGTGAAGGGGGGCCCGTCGGAGTGTCAGATGGCCAATCCCGTTACTGCTCAGGTGGACGTGGCAGTCTGAGCACTTGGTGACCTGAATTGAGGAGAGTCACGCAACCAAAACAGGCCTCTTTTGGCATAGTGCTTTGAGAAGCTCGCACGATTTAATCTCAGGATACCATCTTAATCTCTGGCGATTCTCCACTTTCAGCAATGAGAGAGAAACAAAGACAGAGAGAGAGACGGACACAGAAAGAGAGAGAGTGAGAGGGAGAGAGAAAGTGCGAGCGAGCGAACGAGAGTGACAGAGAGAGACAGAGAGAGACACACTGAGAGTGAGAGAGAGTGAGGCTAAACAATGATCTTATTAACTGAATATTAACAACATAATGTAAACAGGTGATGAATGTAACTCCGGATGAGTCCAGTTACATTTCCTGAGCCAAGATCATGAAATCAGTTCCCCCTTTCAAATACAGTTAGGCTCACTTTAATATCCCTGCTTGGTGCGCATCCCAGAGGTCTGCCTGTGGAGAGCTAGAACAAATCCTATCTCTGTGTGTAATGGAGCGGCGGCGACTGCAGGACCGAGCGGGTTCACGCAGGATGCAGGCGTAGGAAAAGTCCTCTCTGATTAAGTGCTTGGCAGAAAATCACACATGGTAAATAAACTTAGTGCAGGACTCCCAACACAAATAGATGATGACATTTCTCCCCGTATGTTTGATTCGGCCTCAGAAGTTCCGTTCAACGCGTAACTATAAAGCACAAGGACTCATTTCCTGTCTCATGTGCTAAGTATTTGAAGGGACGCTTTACAGTGCACTTCAAGGAGTGTTGCACAGCGAAGCAAGCTTTCTCAAGCAATCCCTTTGCAGAATACTCCCGGGCTGTTATCCCGGCAGTATACTAGTTTAGCATGACTGTATCAGCCCATGGGTCTCTGACACTCATTTTTCCACATAGGCAGAGAGGAGGGATGGGAGTGGACCAACGGCCCTGACATTTCCTTGACATTCACTCCACCCAATGCATGTCTTTGCTCTCGCGGTCCACCCTTACTTCAACATCCGACAGCTATTGGATCTTGATGAGTGCGCGTTCCGAGTGTACATCCAGGTTTAATCAGAGAAGAGTTGAAGGTCAGAGCCGGGCTCTATCAACGCGGTAAGAGGAAGAGAAATATTGAAATAAGACGGATCATCCTGTTTATTATTTGTTAGCATCCAGGAAGTCTGCTGAAAGAGGACCTCTCCCCATTGGGCCCTTCTTTGTAGCTCTTGTAGCACTCTCTGTTTTCCTATCAAAAAATCCCTTCTTCTCTCCTTAGTTTGAGGCACCGGGGCCCCGGGAAAGGGCGAGCATCTATCCGGCTGACGAGTTGACCTCAATCAACGACATCCAGGCGACCACAACCACCACCGCTCAAACCTTACAAGAAAGACCTATCAGAGTGTGTGTGCTTCCAAAAGACAATTCCTACAAAACCTTGCTTTTCTCTGTGTGTGCATGCATGCATGCGTGTGCTTCCTGGAACCTGCATGTTGGGTGGCACGGAAAAGGGTGTCTATGTGGGCATAAAAAAACAGCTCATTATTTGTTATTCAAGCTAGATTGACCGTCTTTCCCCGGGCCATAAACGGGAGGCGATACAAAGCAGCCATTTTGTTTGGAAATGCATGTAATGTGAAAATAATTAAATGATGCACCAAATCCTTTTACGCTATTAAAGTATGATTACTCCAATGACCCAGCTCTTGTGAAAGATCTGTTAAGAACTAAATTAAAACTCAGCATTTATGACATGATTAAATACTTATTGCTAACACCTGTATTTTACAGTACTACAACACCAGAGCAATAAAGTGTGTCAATAAAATACCTTTCAACATGTCAGAAAGCTCAGGGAGAAGGATTACAAAGCAGCCCGTGACACGTGTTGAAGAGGTCACGTCAGGCCTGTAAATCCTGCTGTTAGAGTGGAACTAAAGCCTTTCAGTGTCTGCGGCATAATATTGATCTAAAAAAGAATAAAAGTTTGGGCTTGGACGATGGACTGGGAGACAGTTGAGCTGAGAGCTGTTATTGGCTCGCCATCTGGCCCGCGGTAGGACTCCCGTCTCCAGACTACTTCTTTCTATAGACCTGGGTCATGTTCACCTTTATCCGTCCATCCAAACCTGGTATTTACTTTCATTTTCTTCCCCCTCTAAGGGACTCTCAGGGCCCCTCCCTGGAGGGCCTCGAACTGTCAAACAGAACACAGCCCAAAGGGTTCTCCAAACTTTGGTTTTAAGAAACGTTATTAATTTGGCCACAGATGGCTTTGAGGCCCCAACCCCCCCTTGTCTATCATCGTGTTTATGGAATGAGACACGTGTGAAACACATTTCCTTCAAACCCAATAGTGCGAGTGAGTGAGTGAATATGTACGTGAGCGTGTTTTTTCGTTGCCAAACACGGTTGGACCAAACGGGTCTTTGCGTGCTCTGCTGTGGAATGCCAAGCTGATTGTCAAGCTCTGAGAAATGGAGGTGTATTGAGGGAGAAGGAAGGAGAGCAAAGAGGAGAAGAGGTATGTGTTGAAGTTTTGTATGCACGTATGAAAACTTTGATATATCATACAGCATTGGATGAATTATTAAATTTACATTATTAATATGTATTTTTCTTATCTGTATTTTTTTTTTATGCAACCTCGCGTCCAATGAGTTCTTACTGCAAGTAGAATTTCCAAGATCATCATCATCATCAATATCATTCACTTTAAGAATTAAAGAACTGCAGAATCACAGACAAAGGGAACCAGTGTTCTTTGGTTCACAAAAATCCACTGTGGGTATAAATAATTCCTGTAATCAGAAGATCCGTGTAAATGTGTGAGCGCACAGCAAAACAGTGGTGATGAGTTAACGCTGCTGCAGCCCTTTCCAACGTGACTTTAATCATCTGATCAAGCCTAACTGAACAAACTCAAACCACTCACTGTGTTTAATGAGATCACAACCCAAGCACAACACAGACATTCCAGGGATGCTTAGTTAATGGTGCTGAGATGATGAATATATTGCTGTCGCGCAAATATAATTGATATGAGAAGGGCCAACGACTTCTCCTTCGATCCATCATTTTTGTTTTTTATCTTAAACCGGATGAGAGGGAAAGACAAAAGGAGCATTCCATAGCTTCGACAAACTTGGATAGCTTCCACAAAGAATGCTACAGAGTGACGGACTGGATGTGGAAGCCAAGACTGCCAAAAGTATTTTGTGCAATACATAATCACCAAATAGTCCACAGCACTAAACCGTCCACAAGCCAACAAATTAACTACATGGCAAGGTAAACATTGCCTACTGCGTGCTCAGCGAGTTTGTGTGAGCCTTGTGAGGGGTGATAAGTCCTTCAAGAGGCACTGTTTCAGGATTCATCAAATTGGTATTGAAACAGACATGGAAACAATATACTTTTGAGATTGGGTTTGAGATTGGGAGTTTTTTAAAACTCAGAATCAAGACTCCCTAGAGGAACGTGTGAGACTGGAGGAATATCAGAGCTGCTCAGCCTCTCTGAACCATGCGTCCTTTAACCAGGCTGTAGTAGAGGTGAGGCAGAGGTCAGCAGCCACTTCCCAGAGGTTTTTAACGAGGGCCAGAGGAACATGGGACTAAAGATGACCCAATTAGAGCACTCCAAATCCGGTTAGAGGGTCGCTCGAAAATATTTGCTCATCCTTAACACCGAGTTCATGGTGTCCCTGGACAATGCAGGCTTCAACAAACATAGGCCCAGGGCGGTGCCTGGGTGTAGGCGTTCACATGCAAATGCTTGTTTATGCGTGTCTGCTATTTTTTGCCCACAAAATTGCACTGTAATGCGTAGAACAATTTAGTGCAGTTCATATTAATCCCTTGTATATGTGTAGCATGTCAGACTATAAAGTAATCCGAGAAGTTTACTGTAACCCAAGACAGACACCCGCATATGTGCTTGCAATCAGCACCAGTGCCATCTATTCCGCAATGGAAGCAGCTTTCATTGTAGGATTTAACATGCCGTTCACAGATGTTGGATCAGCTGGATTTGATTGGTAAGAAAAAAATTGATTTTGCAAGAAAAGTAGAGGTATTAATAAGGCCATCAGTACACTTAACCGGCCCCACACACCCCATTAGATTACATTTTATTTGACGCATATTTTAGGTTGTTTATCAGTTGTAACAGTTATTGTAAAATTGGGAGAAACAGATGGGTCCGCCAGTTCCATTGTTTGTGGAACGCTAGAAGTTGTATTGAGGGAAATATTAACCCTAACACAGCAGCGCAAATGGGATTAAGTTTCAAGGATGTATATTTTGTGTTATATCACAATAAATATTAGAATACTTTCCATGGAACTCTTCAACATAACAAATGAGAAGATGGGGTACAAGTAATCGGTAAATCCGGGAATTAATAATCCCTTGTGTGGGTGAGTTTTATCTGGATAAAGCCAATAATAAGTTCATGAGACAGCGTCCAAATAATCCTCTCCTGAGGACAGGTGGGTTCAGTTCCAGGACACTGGGGCAATGCTGAGGGGAGGGAACCAGACACAGGCCTGTTTAACGGTAGACCCCAACCTGAACAGAAGTGTGTGTGCGCTCACCTTTGTTCCCACGGTCATCTCCCCAGGAGTTCTCCACTCTCCACTTCTCGAAGCCCTCCTTTCCTCCTTCCTCCTGAGAGACAGGGTCAAAGAGAGAGTCAGAGACAGAAAGAGAGAGACAGAGTCAAAGAGAGTCAGAGACAGAAAGAGAGAGTCAGAGACAGAAAGAGAGAGTCAGAGACAGAAAGAGAGAGACAGAGACAGAAAGAGAGAGTCAGAGACAGAAAGAGAGAGACAGAGAAAGAAAGAGAGAGACAGAAAGAAAGAGTCAGCGACAGAAAGAGAGAGAGTCAGAGACAGAAAGAAAGAGACAGAGACAGAAAGAGAGACAAAGAAAGAGAGTCAGGGACAGAAAGAGTCAGGGACAGAAAGAGAGAGTCAGAGATAGACAGAAAGAGAGAGTCAGAAAGAGAGCGAGAGTCAGAAAGAGAGAGACAGAGTCAGAAAGAGAGAGACAGAGTCAGACATAAAGAGAGAGAGACGGAGGCACAGAGAGAGACAAACAGAAAGAGAGAAAGAAAGTCAGAGCCAGAAGGATAGAGATAGACAGGCACATTGACAGAGACAGAGAGGTTCAGGAATGAGATAAAGTAGTGCGAGTGGTGACAGCAGGGGAATTGACGGTGATGTGAGAAACTGCAGCCGATTAAAGCTGCGTAAACACGTGCTGAGACCTTTGATGCAAAGACAGATGTGACAGAAATATGTGTGTGTGAAAACTATGTTTACCTGAGTTTACAGTAACTAGGCACGCCTGTACAAGCGCATGAGGCAAGGTGTGTGTGTGTGTTTGTCTTCATACCTTGTCTGTGACGGCGGTCAGGATCATGGCGTGGGTCATGAGGGAATCGCCGTACATCAGCCGCTCCGTCTTGGAAAGGTTTTTTACCGAGACCCCAAACACCAGCTCGTGGTTAAAACTACACGTGCACAGACACACAAACAGACACACTTTAAATATCACATGAACTATTGAGCTTCATACACAGAGTGAATGAAAACGACCTACCCAGAATCCCCAACAGCTATTTTAAAGGGCAGGACTAAAAACATCCTGCATGCGTGTTTCCACCGACAGCCGCGGACACCATGAGCGGTATCGTGGATGTCCACTCCGAAGGGAGTGGAGCCAGCGCGCTACACCGTATCGGCACAGCACGAGCAGGGCTGCTAACAAGCTCTGGGTCAACAGTCAGGAACCCTCTGGTTCAGGAGAACCAGCGGGCGGCCTGAAAAGGGGCAGGTACTCCCGTATTTGTGAGGCCTGCTCGGGCCACAGCATGTTGGTGGCTCCAGAGACCCACTCTTGAAAATGTACTGTTCCAACGCTTTAACCAGGTTTAAGGCCCAATCACATGTCAAAAATAGCCTGGCACGTTCGGGCACTTAAAAATAGTACTTACAATTGTGTAGCGTCTTAGCCTAGCTATCTTGTTGTATACGGGGAATGGGTTAACCTAGCAATTGTAAAAGCTTGCACTTGTTCCAATGAATATCTTTGCTTTACCGACAGCGATTTATATTGTTACTCTCTTCTGACAAATTTACCTTTTGTAAGTCGCTTTGGATAAAAGCGTCTGCAAAATTCCCTAAATGTCAATGTAATGTAAAATATCGCTGCCGAGACTATTGCCCTTCTCTACTGTATCGAAAACTCGCTCCTTCACCACCTATTGGTACCCTATATAGCTATCTCTCTACTGAAATGTAACAGGTAGAGTGAAGTCATGTAGTAAGAGTTCAACGACATGTGTAGCCTCCTGATGCCCATCTGTGTAGATATTGTTGAAGCACTGGTTTGTGTAACATTCTTAGGGCTTAGAAGAAGTCCATACCCGGTTGACCAGAGGCGAGGGTCTTAGAGGGAGATAGGGGAGGTTTGTATTTGTTCTCTCAATGGTTGGGCCAAGTTAGGGTTCAGAGCTGGGTCAGGCACTATTACAAATAAATCCAAGGAGTTTGTTTTACCCTGCTTGTGTTGCCCTGTTTGGAGGACCAGATGGTTGCCACATAAGACAACATAACGCATGGCAGAGAGTTTGCAAAAAATAACAAAATAAATGAAAAAAAGGGCAAATGTATAATGTGCAATGTCCCCCCGCCCTTTTGGTACTTGAGACATGCTTAAACAAACACTACGAATTATTTGCTCATGCAGTTTGACTCATGTCCAGTCAGCAGACATATCAAACAGTTTACCACTGGATTGGTGATGGGAAATTTTTTGGTAGCCGTCTATACAACTGGCAGAAGCAACACACACAAACACTCACACGTTCATGTCGTTGATGCCAAGCTTGCTGTGGAAATGTTTTCCTACATCGCAGCCGAACCACACAGCCTGGGAGGGTGAGAGAAGAAATCTAAAATTAGCACTGCTACTATAACAGATTGTTCGGGGAAAGCATCGTGAATACCGGCCAACAGCCATTTCCAATTTTTCACAGCGATGTCTTAAATTAGCTGCGTTTGTGTGACAAGCATGAAATAGTATAAAAATTATTCACTTAATAATGATCTAAAATAGACAAAAGCCATCAAACATAGCCAGAAGAATTAAGTATTGACTGTAACTCATCAAAAGGTGATCTTTTTCGATTACACAGCAAATGTCCACAGATGTTAAGAACAAGAGTCAAAGCTTGGGAGCCTCGGTGCATGTGTGAAGGCCCGGACGCCCCCCACCTCCGCCTCCTTGATGGAGTCAGCAGCGGCCTTCTTCAGCAGCTCGATGGGCTGGTTGTTGTACTGGGTGCTGCGGCCTCCCACCATGTTGCCCAGGAACTCCACGCTGTACAGCTTCCCATAGGGGTTCTGGGGCCGGGGGTCGTTCACAAGGCAGATCTACGGCCAGGAGAGAGAGTGCGCGAGAGAGCTGGGTCAGGCATGGGAGACATGACACAGGGTCAACTATGGAGATGATTAAGGGCGCATCGGTTTGGATGGTTTGTTGGCTCAAGGGCATTACAAAGAAAGAAAGACGGAAAGATCCGGCCCTTAATCCCCCATCTCTACTTAAATTTATATTTTGCCTTTTAAGTGGAAGAATCTATAGGACAAGCATTAGTTATAATATGTCACCAAGAATACATTTTCCTGCCAAATGGTGTTAATCTTGGACCCCGGCTGATCATCAGGAAATTCCCACTGAGATTGCACTGATTAGATTCCCATACTTATGCATATATGTACGACCGACAAGACGGTACCAGGGCACGGAGACGCTGGCAGTGCACCCTCCATAAAGGCTGTGTGTTTGTGGCGGCGGGGTCAAAGGAGGACCTGCTCGGGGGCTGACGTCTCCCCTGTGCCTGTACCTTGTCCTGCATGTTGTACAGGGGCTTGACGTGCTCCTTGTAGAACTGCTGCGGGGTCAGGGGTCCCAGGCGGTGGAAGGCTTTGTCCTTGTCCCTGTACTCCCAGCTGATGGTCTCAGGAGGGCTTCCCAGACACACACTGACCACCCGGAACACCTGGAGAGACACACACACACGCATAAATGAAACATAAAAATGCATGCCACTTCATATATAAATATATAATAAAATGACATAAAACGATTAGGATCCATTCATAGGAGTGGTATGTGAATGCTTACTGCAGATTTAAAAGCAAAAGCAATGATTTCTTGCTTTGATGTGGAAGAAGACTATACAGAGGCATAACCCGTCATGGACAGAAGCTCTAGTTCTGAGCTATTGTGATGGAGAGTACTTTAAAGCCACATTTTGCACTAGAAAGCCAATTTTCCAGCAGCCTTTTTTATGCCAAAACACCTAAAACGATGTGTTTGTTCCTGCTACCTCCCGTCGCTCAGCTACAGGTCTTTAACACTCTTCCAACTTTCCATCAGACTGCACATGTTCCTACCTAAATCTATTCATTTCCGAATCCAGAATCGGGGATACTCTGTTTCTTCCCGTCGCCTGCTGTGCAGGTCTATCCGTTTTTGTTGGAACATATTCAGCTTGTTTAAACGGGGGCCTGCCTCCGTCTCCAGCCCACCTCTACCATGATGAAGCTATCCGAGGAATTTCCCATCCCTCTCTGACCCCCGTTGTTATATCGTTGCGCCTTTTGCCAAACCTCAGCAAAAACAAGAACCAGAAAAGCAAAACAGGGTCCCCTCTATTTGGCGACCCTTTATTTGTTCGCATTAAATCTAAGGAAAATGACACGTGTTGATGACATGACCAAGAATGACAAAGTATACATGTTTGTCCCCCGAGTCAAGCATCTTGAACCTCCTTATAGAACCTTTCCTTTCAGGTTGGGGAAACTCGATCCGTTCATACATCTGAATATCTCGGTGCGTGACCACACATACTAATGTAGACACACACGCGCTCACATAGGTACGCTGAGCACAACGGCCTGTGTGTCCATACATACATTTGTGGCTAGCTGAGACACACAAGAAGTCACCCCTTCCGAACCCTTCATCACATTCATAGGCACTCAGCCATGGAGGCATTCAGGCCAATTTACAATGGCAACCTTAACAGCAGTTGCCTCTTCAAAACACACACTGCAAACCTGCCGTGTTTAGACTGCTATGTAGGCGAGACCGAATCGCAACTGGCATGCTCGTCTATTTACCTAGAAGGCCTTCTAAGCCCTTATACTCACGTGTCCTCCTAATTTATATCTGCTCTATGCAATCTATGTGCTTCTCTCCCTCTCCTCCGCTACCGTTCCGCTCATCAGGTCAAATAAACAAAATGTCAGTCTGGGCCGGCCGAGGGCCCGACCGGTCAGGAAACAAAGGGCCCCAGGCCCGCTGACGTCACCGCGCACGGGGTCAATATTGAAACACCTGCATCGGTGCCGACCGGCTAAAACACTGAGACGGACGAGAAGAAAGGAAAACATGGTGTGCGAGTGACACAGAGAGGGAGAGAGCGAACGTACCACATACCTGAGAGCACTTATAATAAATACGACATTTCACAATTTTTTGTCCATCATGTGTTTGTGTGCATGTTTATGCACGTCAAATGTATGTTAAAATACTAGAAAAGTATTTTTTTTTATTAAAAAGGTGCTCCAAAACAGGAAGTGGAAGTTAATTCCTTGTTGTAGTTCCGGGGCCACCAGGGAATTCAAAAAACCCTCCCAAACACTAATGATCCAAGGTACATCTTAAATCTATCTAGTATAGTTGCTTTCAAAATATGACGGTTGCTACAGTGCCACTGGGCAGACGTAGGGTGCCATGCCATACGCCCGCCGCGAATATGATAATGTGGCTGATTTATCTTCCTTGTGTTAAAGCCATGCTTATTTTAATATTTTACACAGCTAAAAGATGAAAAGGAGTATACTACCAGACAGAGATTAAGGGTGGGTCTGATGGTTGGTTCTGATCTGAGGCAGGCAGCTCTCTGGCCAGCCAATGAGCTACCAGCAAAAGGTCTACATTACGGGTCCTTATCGGAGATCATCGCTGGGGTCAGCTGTTATTGCCAAAAACAGGAAGGATAAGGGAGAGTAGAAGAGACAGCTGGTCAGAGGGATATTACATCCCTGCGCTACAATATATGAAGCAGAGGGACACACACACACACACACACACACACACACACACACACACACACACACACACACACACTTTTCAAGAACTTCATTCCTGTGAATTTAACTCAATGCAGACGGATCGTAGCCGTGCTTTCCCACGCTCGGGAAACCATATACAAACACTCCATGTACCAGAGCCAGGTGTGGGTCGTAGTGGCCATAGGATATATGGATTGAATGCATTTAAGCACAACCCTGGGAGCAATTACCATGTTTCGACAAAGCCTGCTAACACTTACATTTTGAATCATGAAAACAGCCCCTAAAGGATCCATGAAGCGATACAAGTAAATATATTGGTATGACTTTACATTCCCGGTAATTAAGTTCATTAACACAATTGCACCCTTTGCGGTGTGTTTACTGTAGGTGAATATAACAGAAATATCCAGTGTGTCTTTATGTTGGTAGATCTCTCTGCTTCCAATTGCTATCAGCATCTCTAGGAAACCCAAGATGACGTCAAGCGACTTCATGTTAATTAAATCTGCAGTGGGTATGAGATTCTCACATAGCGATCATGCAGCTAATTTAAAGTAATTAACCATGTGACAATCTCTCAGAGCATCCATCCGACTGGATTATGGGTCCCGTTTTTTCAACAAAAAGACATCTCTAAAGTCACCACCAAACAGGTGTTATATTGACGTGTATTTAGTATAACTTGTGCGTACACACTGTTTCTGTGCAGTGTACAGGCAACCGGTAGCGTTTGACCTGCATCACCTGTTTGTTCAGGTGTGTATTGAATGTCTGTCGTCTAACATGTACACGTGGTGCAGTTGGAAGAGCACACAAGTAGTGTGTGCGTCTGCTTGAGCTGAACACCTCAGGGGTACAGCATACAACTCCAAAACGAGGATGCTCGCATGAAGATCCTGTCCACGCTCAAGGCTCAACAAAGACAACCCGCCATTGCTTAACGATTATGTCTGGATACTGTTTTTTTTTTATTCCAGGAGCACAGGAAGCAGCACAGCCTAGATGGCAAATATATAAAGGGTTCCGTTTGAAATCTTGTGATTCTTGTGTATAGCAAGTGGAACCACAGGCGATGATCCTTGTGGCCTGTCATCGTGGTGGGGGGGGCTGCTGAGACAAAGACCAGCGCTCAAGTCATGGCCGCTGCACACAGAGGATGGACAGCATCACCTCCACGTGCCCCAAAGTGGGACTGACACCACATCTTTGATCTGCACACGTGAACCAAAACACATTTGTGAATTGTTGAGGGTAAACGCCTTTAGCATCACACATGCGCAAACACAACATCGCTGTGTGTGTTTGTGTGTGTGCACGGATGGAGGAAAGGAGGAACAAAGGTTCAAAATACATTGGTTTAATTAACAGAGGCTTGCCTCAGATGGGAGAGGACTAAAATAGTACCTGCATGAGGAGCTTTCATCCATGTTCCTGTTTCGCACGTTACAACCAGTTTCTAATAACCAACACCTGACAGGCAGTCGACAGCATAAAGGTCAAACGCCTGACAAAACTAGTTTACCAGCTAGGGTGATGGCCCAGCGGCCCTACTTTACAGCCATTACCACATGAAACACGGGATCTAAAATTGCAAATCTGTAAGGAGGACACCATTTAAATGTAACCCATTACAACACATGTACAACAGCTGGAATAAAGTTGTGTTGTTCATCGGAGTACAACTCGCACCTGTATGCTCGTCCTCGCAGTACCCCGAAGGCTCCCTCAGACAGGGAAAAAGCCTCATCCCAAGTCGGGTTTTCCCAAAAACAAATCACTTCCAGGTGGACAAACAGCCCTTGAAAACACCGCCCCGGGCTGCCCCGAGCACAGCAGGAGCACACGTTACTCTTGCGAAACCACACTTAAAGAACCATGTTCTTTGTGTGAGTTTGAGTGTGAGTATGTCTGTCTATGCGTGTGTGTGTGTGTGTGTGTGTGTGTGTGTGTGTGTGTGTGTGTGTGTGTGTGTGTGTGTGTGTGTGTGTGTGTGTGTGTGTGTGTGTGTGTGTGTGTGTGTGTGTGTGTGTGTGTGTGTGTGTGTGTGTGGTGACAGCCAGTCATCTGTGTTGGAGTTGCGGGAACACGAAACCGCATTGTATTAAAAGAAAGAAACAACAGTGGCCGGCAGCACAATGCAGACTAACAGCACCCAACAAAGCTGTTGAGGCAGAGTCATTTATGTGAGGGTTCAAAAGGTGATCGATTGACGGGCACAAACAACACACAGGAAGCATACACTTCATGTTCATCCACACCTACTATACAAGTGAAAGCAGGCACAGCCCCACACAACTAAGCCCCCCCGCCCCCAGCCACAACATAACACACAGTAGGTGAGCATGCAATTTTGTTGACCGTGTGATTGAGCATGGATAATAGACACACGCCTTACCAACAGCACGCCAGTGTGTCAGTAAGTGTGTGAATGAATGAATGTACGTCACCACCTTTCTCTACTTTGTGTCAGTTGAACAGCACACTATTGTCCTATTAACATAAAAGATGCTGAAGATAATATTTAAGAAATATATTTTTGTATTATTTGTTTTAAAATACCATAATCATTTGTGACTCTCTTCTGTTTGACTGCACCTGCCTCTGTTTGAGACCATTGGACACCTTGGATGTCAAGCACATGCTCACATACAACTTTATGATATAGAACCACCACAGATGGGTAGGGAATCTGTGGTGGTTGGAAAAGCGCAGGGAGAGGGGTGGCATTTTTGGGTTGTTTATATTCATATTCTTGTGCTCTCCTCTCTCTTTACAACCCTCAAATCTTACCTAAAGCAACTTGAAACATCGTCCCTTGGGCATTCGAGAAAAAATGAACATCTCAGCAATGGCAAGATCTCTCGCCTGGTACACAGACAGCCAGCAGGCCGAAACACACAAACAGCCAGCAGGCCGATACACACAGACAGCCAGCTAACATGCCGTTACACCGACAGCCAGCTAACAGGCCGATACACACAGAGAGACAGCTAACAGAGACACAAGGTATTTGCATGTGGAAAAAACAGAACCCAATTTCAATTTTAAATAATTATAGCCTTATATGGGGTGACCACTTGAAAATGTGAAACTTTTAGTAGACGTGTGAACTCTTTGACTTATCTACTGAACTACACTCATACCCTTACAAAAGGTAGAAACACTCAGACTGTCAGTGTTATAAGCACTGTTTTGCTTTGACTCTTGAGGAGACATTCAAAAATATTTGTACTGCCATTATATTGTAGCATATCATGCATTTCTACTTTGCGTGCAAGTAAAAAACGTATCAGACAATCGGTCAATAATCATTCATCAAATATAAGCTTAAATGCAGAACTCTAACGCACCTAGACATATCAGTCAAGAGGTGGACAGCTAGAGGTGATTTAAAGTGAGGCAGCTCCATCTTCTGGCCAAACAGACAATTTAGGACAATATTAAAACTGAATTTTTGGAATTCTTATAATATGTAGATTGTTTATTTTTCCTTATCCTATTCAGCCATTCATTTGCATGTATAATGTGATTTTGTAAGAATCTCACCTCTTCTATCATGGTGTCCATAGCTGCAGATATCTCAGCCGCAGTGGAGTTGCTGGCCACCATGTTCCTCAGTCTTAGACAGTACTCCCTCAGCTGAAACGGGGCAAAACACAGTCAGAGATGGTTCCACGCTCGGCTGAAACCCTGACCTTGGGGTCTTGCCCGAGCTTCCGGTCGAGCGGTTAAGTTAATTTTGTGTGTGGACAGACCTTGTTGTTGAGGATGTCGTTCATTCTACGCGAGGCCTCAGAAGTGTGAGACTCTGGAAAGCACTTCTTTGGAACGACGCCATATTTCTCTGTAACCGCATCAGCACAAGACAAGACTTTAGGTCAAGCAACTTATTACCTTTATCAGAAATAGTGCTAAACATGCAAAGCTCGTCGAGGTAGCTAAAGTGTGATTGAGTGTCATCTACGTCTACGAGAATTTTCCCTGACACATACAGACTTCAAACAATACGGGCCCTGTTCTTCCCGGCAACTACAACGTGGGGTGAGAACTAACCAATGAGGTTAACCAGCATGTCCCACTGTCCTCCGTCATTGGTTGGATTGGAGAGCAGGAACTGGACCAGACGGCCATCCACGGGCTCTTTCCTTTGGGCGGTCTCAACACAGGCCTGAAGGAAGTAGTAGCAGCGTTCCACCTGGGGGAAAGAGAATGTGAATGGAGAACTGGTAACCACAGGGCAACATGTTCCTAAAGCACTCGTCAGGACAATCATGTATACAAGAGACCACAATTTGAGGAACCTCTCAAAACAAAACTTGAAAATAGGAAGTGTCACAGAGACAAAGATGAAGCCAAACGCCAGAAGGGGGCATGTGTGACGAAGGTTGTGGATAGCGCTGAGCAACAGAACACAACGGTGGGTTTGAGACAGGGAATGGCCTTTCAGTAGTACTTCTCTGTGCTAAGTATTCATTGAGTTTAACCCAGGCATGCATGCATACACACACAAGTATACAGGCAGTCTACACTCTAAACATGATAAAAAATGATTAATGAGTAATGATGAATCATACACATTTGCATTTATTTTAAACCATGTTAATCCTGATGGGGCAACACATTTCAGTTTACTTTTGTAATGAGGTTAATATGTGACAAAAACGACTTGGAATTAGGTTATTATTTGCGGTTTCATTGATATGGCATTTCATAAGCATGGTTTGCTACAATGCTAGCTGCAGCTTGCTTGATCTTGTCGGGCAAACAAGGAGGTAAGGGCTGGCCAGCATACATATTTTTGTAGAATACATGTATTTATAGGATGTGATGTTATTGATAACGTTAATGAAGAATCTATCAATCAGCATTGACTACTACAAATATCTCCAGGTAATTTGAACCAACAAGCTGGCGGAAATGTTACAAACTGCGACTTTAAACGGAGGTACAGTGTTTCCCACAGACCAGGTAGCAATGTGTGGTGGTAGCAAATTCAAATCGCCGGCACAATGGGCTGGGGGTCGAACACCGTAATATATAGAAACTATAACCGCATTTCACATTAATCGCAAATATCCCGTTGCTTCGGGTTTTCCTTTATAGGCGCGTTGAGAGGAGGCGCGGGCGAATCCGCAGTCAGTGTGTTTGCAGTGTATCAGTGATGCGCGGATTTATCCGATAAGTGGTAGTGTACCCGCGCACCATTGGCATGTATGCACGCTTGTCTCTGTGTGCGTGTGCGAACAAGAATGTTGTTCATTCTGTAGTGCCGCGCCACACATTGGTCTATGTATGGGAAACTCTGAGGAAACAAAGCGTTACCATCTGACCTTACCTTGTCCCAGAAAAAGAGGTAGGACTGACTGAACTCAAACTCCTCAATGTTGAACTTCTTCATGAAGGGAAGTCTCATGACGTTAAGGCACGAGAAGATCCAACATCTCCCTGGAATTGACAGAAGAACAAATGAGAAGTGTTTTCCAGCCTGGGATGGTGTGCCATGCAATAAAAAGAACATCAAGAACAACAAACTACAAGAAAATAATAATAACGATACCGACCCCTTAGAAAATAGTTGTTTCTACAGTTGGTGAACTACACATATTTTTCCCATAAAGAAGAGCCTCCCATTGCATTGTGTTAAATGTATGTTCTTAACAGTGAACAGTGTGTTTGACTCCAATTACTAGATTTTTGGTTAGTCTGTAAACAGGCTTTAGAAGGTGGGGGCTCCCATCTTATCCACAGCAACAGGCTCAAAAAATACCTTTTTGAGTTTGGAGCACAGGGAATATCTTGGATTGCAAACATGTTTTAATCTGATTGGCTATGAGCATATAAGCATGTCCTACCAGAGTTCTTCTGGTTAGTGACAGGCTTCCCCTCTGTGGGGATGGTGTGCTGAAAGATGTGCACAGTGTCCTGGACTGTCTGCCGGTGCAGACACACCTCTAGCGGGTCGATGCAGGTAGAAACATTCTGTGCTAGCAGATAGCGTGGCTCGGCACGCAGTCTCTTGACAAAGGCGGCGACCTTATCTTGACTTAAACCTTGATGGGACCAGAGTTACCGCAGAACAAGACAAAAAAAAGGGGAAAAGACAAGAATTAGACTACAGCTTGTTAGGAGGGACATAATTCAGTTCAGTCTAATATCAGATTTGTGACGGTGATAAATTGCAGACTTCCTCTACTCAGAGGACGGGGGTTACTGACTGACGACTATTGTCATAATCTAGCCTGTACTTTGAATTTTTACAAGTTTTCAGACAGACATCAGTATATCTTGCATATGGCAGGTCATTGTACTACATTGCATCTTCTTAGGGAATTTTTATTTTCATGGTAATAAAGGAAAATAAATCATATGCCGTGATAATAAAATAACTACTTCGATAATCGTGATTTCAATATTAACCAAAATGATCGTGATTGTGAATTTTTCCATAATCAAGCAGCCCTACAGTAATGGCAGCCAGGGCAATGGAGGTATTCTATGGATTGTGTCCAGGCAGACTTGATATAGCTCATCTTATAGGCCTCACCCCAACAACAGTTGTTATTTGTAGTCTCTTCGATCTTGCAAGGCTTGACCACAACTCAAAAATCTCTCTCTAATGGAAAATAATTTGTAAACTCTGCTGTCGGCGTGTTTAGAACCAATTGAAGCAGAGAAAATTAACAGATTTCCAGACATTACATTTAGTGCATCAGAAAACAAGCCAGTGTCTGTTTTTCCGTCAGCCGGGTTTTGATATAGTACATATACAAGATTGTATATTTGGTGGATTATTATCAATGATTACTGTGGTCAATAAACTGGACTTGCTAAGAGTTTTGGGTGCTCGCACCATGAGTGGTAGAGGAGTATTATCCCGCAATGGCAGACGGAGTTGGGGTTTGAGCCGACTGAAAGTCGCTGATGGTGATGCGTTTTTGGTTTAAACGATCCACAAAGTTGAGGTTAAGCATTGACGTTACAATAAATTAATTTAGCATAAACGGCATGCGGCTCTTTTTATCTTTGGCTTTACGGAAAGGTAGCCAAGCCTTTGACAACTGTACACGGTCAGCCATCCTATCAAGCGCCCAATGAAGCAAATTAAATTATTCTTTGATTAGTTTAACGGCGATTTGCCTGCAATTCAATTTAATCCATAACTTAGCCAATTTATTTATGTTTCTGCCCTTGAATCGGATTTGATTTAAACTACATGACTCGTCTCTCGGGATGAAACGTCAGCTCATAGGACCCGCTAGACTCGATAAGCTCGGACTCGCTAGACTCGAACCTTGTCAATTTTAGGGTTTTGAGAAATTTTGAACAGTGAACCGGGTCTCGATCCCGATCCCTAGACATAAGGTGGTCTGTGGCTGAGCACTTCTAGTCTCGCGGCACTGTTTAGACGCGCGTAAAAACCCACAGGGTGCACTTGTCTACACTGTATAAGGACCACCGACATTTTTCCTCAGTCATCATGACAGATATTTTATTACATGCCTATTTTTGTATAGCATTTACCCGCTACGGGGAGTATAGCCTTCCAAGATTTACTAGGCTGGGGTTAATTTCGGACCCTGTGTATGATATCCATTAATGTTTATACATAACATGCATACATACAAAACATTTTTATATTATTGTTCTAACAAGTTCAAGTCAACCATTTTAACCAAATGGTGGTCCCAATTAGAAGACTTATTTTGTTTCCCATAATTTATAATGATTTGAAGATTAATGAATGCGAATCCTATATGTTTAGCCTATAATGGCAAACTGCCTCGATTTCCAGTGAAAACATAAGGGTAAAGTCTCACCTTTGAATGAAAGCCTTATCAGTCACTTTTGGACTTCCTTGGCCTCTATACTAACCACAGAAGGCTAGCAGCTCCTCCCTACACTAGCTAAAGAAGGCTAGCAGCACGGATTACTAGCAATAATCACTAGAAACACAATGTTTCGAAAATAAATTAGGTATACTGGTCAAATAGTTGATTAATGGACAGCCGCTTTCTACCATCCCTACACTTGCATTAAGTGTCAGGGTGGAACATGACAGCAAGTCTCTCCAGCTAGCTGGCATGCTAAGGCTAAGGTAACGCTAATGCGCTAATGCACAGAAGCTACCTCAGCTGTCATTCATTGCCTTGAAATTCAGATTAGACCAACTTTTGCCGAATGACAATGCTTGAAACGACAGGAGGGATACCGGTACATACCAGTATCCATGTTGTCGGAAACTGTTGAACCTTTTTATCTTCCTGCACAGTCACCGGCTCTTTGTTTATCTCAGTCGCCGACAGCAGCGAGACTCGGAGAGGGGTATGTTCCTGCAGTGGAAGAGGCTGTCCTAGGGTTAGGCACGCAGTCCCAGGCCCGCAATCCCAGACCCGCTGTCCCAGACCCGCTGTCCCAGGCCAGCAGTCACAGAGTTCTTCGTGACATTTCCTAGGGATGCAAGTTTATTTTTGCTTGGACTACGATTTAATCATATATGAGAAAGTGATGAAAAACAACAAATTGCTAACCCAGTAGCTCAACTTAACCTAATATTACCGTAGCTAACTAAAAACCAACAATCTCTAACTTAATTCCTAAACATAACCATCTCTTACCTTATACTTAAAATGTAAAATCTTTAACCTAATACCTACACTTAACCGACTCTAAATGTAACTATCTCGGACCTAATTCCTAGACGTAACCATCTAACCACCTTAATGTACATGCATTTATATAACGTTAGACCTTTACAACGTAATTTGCTTCCCTTGCCCCGAAAAAATTAACTAGTCTTCGCCGGCGTCTTCGCGTCTGGCAAAAACTATATAACAGAAAAACGAGGGTCCTAGAACGTCGGTCTTAGGAGTGGGGTCTTAAGGCTGCAGGATGCCGGGCGGAAACAGGATATGGGGTGTTGGAGCATGTCTACAATTTTATCACTTTCCTATGAAATACGTCAATTTTGATTCAAAAACACTTTTGATGAAAAGGAGTTAATATGATAAAAGTAAGAAACTGCAGCGCAATAAGTGCTTGTTCGGTAGAAAGGTGGGATTCTTCTAAGGTAACCATTGGGTCAACGTGTGTTAAAATGAATCAGTCTCTGACGTGACAATACGCCTGTCATCACTTATTAGTAGCCAACATTTATTATTTATTGTATGTATTTATTTGTAAGTTAAGTTAGTTCTGTTTATTAATTTATCTATTTTTTCTTTTTACATAATAAGGAGATATGGAAAATATAGACCAAGAGTAGAGCACTGAATGATATAGACAAAATAGGGATTTAGTCACCTTAATCTGAAAAGATAGCTATGTTTTGCTTAATAAAACAGACACATTGACTAAATATTCACATTTACAAGTACACTATTACACATCGTTTAGCCTTCCTCTCTGAATAAATATACGCCTAATTTTAACGTTAAATATAAACAACTAAAAAACATTACATGTGTGCATATGTGAAGTAGGCCTATAGGCAAATGGAGACTACTCGTTCCCATAATTTGCTTATTTTAATTGTTTTGTTATAGCCTACGTCGATGAATGTTAGAGAGGGCGGAGCTAACACATCGTTTCGAATTCATTTCGAAAGACTCGTTGTAGAACGCATATATCATCAAGTGACTGTAGTAGCCAGGATGTCCCGGGTATGAAATGAAATCAAAAGTGGCCTACAGCGACCTAAGTTTACTATTCATCTTCAATAAAAGAGAATGTATGGATATATCGTCTTTGGATTCAGCTGTCTCTATACTTGTAAGTAAATATAAAGTACATAAAGGTTATTTTGGCTGTTCATGAATGCAATCAATTAATATTAATGAATGCATTGATATTGCTATTAATACAAGAATGAATGTCTCAATACTACAAAAAAACGAAATTTCATGTGATCTGTGAAATTCGTGAGATTTGGCTTTGAGACTAGCCTATGCCTTTACTATTTAATATTGAATGTCAATTAATATATTATAAAAAAGTAAAGCCTGCATAGGTATCGGGTAGATAATGAATACATGTTCTCTTGTTTTATTTCTTTGTCAATCACATTGAATGCCCCATATGACATATTTTCATTTAGGTTTGAGATAGTACCTCCACTTCAAAAATACCTTTAACTGAAGTGCACAAGTTGGTTACCCTATTCTAGGTGCACATGCTGAAGAATGCTATCAGACTCTTTTGGCAAAACGTGAATCATTTCATTTTCCAATGGGCGGGGACCTCCGGTTGTCCTGTGATGTCCAACACTGTGGAGAGAAAAATTGGACCTCGATTTGGACACAAATATCCACCATATCCAACAAGTCGGATACCACGGTCTCCCCCAACCATCTCACATATCAGATCCTGTCGGCCAATAAAACCCGCCTTGTTCTCCAAATCCAGAATTTAAAAAAGTCTGATGAAGGTCTATATGGATGCAAAGTTAAATGGAAAGGGGGTGGCACTGCTCAGGGGAATCTGCAATCCGTGATCCTCACAGGTAGGATAATATTCAGCTCATTGTTTGTATTCTTGTGTTTGTGTGTGTGTGTGTGTGTGTGTGTGTGTGTGTGTGTTTGTGTGTGTGAGCATCCGTTAACGTGCATGCTAGTTCATCAATATGAAAATGATAGTAGAAACTTCAATCCCATGGGCCCTATAGTATCTGTAATCAAAAACACATCAACCACCACCGCCACCTTCACCATCATCTTCATAGATTTTACCTGTGTTTTTTTCTTCTCTCATCTCAGCCACAGAGAGGAGCGAGTGGCACAGGGCGCTGGTCCTCGTGTCTGCCCTACTTTGCCCCCTCTTACTTCTGCTGTTGGCTCGTTGTCTGAGCTCAGGACCCCAGCCTGTTCAGACGCACTGTACTCTGGATACATTCCGATACAACCAGATCCCACAGCCTCTGCCCCGATGCCCGATACCACAGACGAACAATTCCCGGCTTTCTAAAGGTATCCTTGAAATCAGATATTGTTTGTTTATGATGTAGAATTGAGCCTATGGCCCACACATCATTCACTGTGCGCATGAATGACTGTTGGGGCTACAATTATATACTGTGTGTGCATACAAAGATCCCATTATTTTTGCAGGTTCCTCAAAGCCAGAGGAGCAACGAAGGACAAGCAGTGAGGTAAGGGCTACGGGGAAGCCTGAGAGGGGAGTATGTTCTGTATGTTTTATGTTCTGGTTCACTTCTAGACCATTCAATGCTTCTGTTACAGCTTGTGTATGCTGATGTCTCACTTGGTGCTTCACGTGAGCCACAAGTAGTCCAGGAGCCTAGCCAGTCCATCATCTATTGCTCCGTAAGGCACGTTGGCGGGGCTGCGATGTGATGCTTCAGGACCCCCTCAAGGGCGCCATCATCGGTGGTCCATGTCATGCTGTTTGGGGGAGTCTGGATCTGCTAAATGAATCAAAAGTTTGAACTACACACTTAAATAAGCTAACACGTCTAGCAGATCATTTCAAGTGTAACTAACTCTGGCCCTTTTAAGTAGGTATGAGGCTGGCTTCATCTGGTTTAACAGGAAATTCTGGAGATTGGGTGTACCAAGCACTTTAGGAAATCCACCCTCTCTGTGGTTGCATAATACCACTTTCACTTCTCCACAGCTCGGCAGGCATTTTGTATTCTTTGTTTTAATTGTGTGTGGCAAAATTCACTTTATTGTATTGAACAGGCTATATTGGCCCACAGATTGGAACGTTTTAAAATATGTGCTTGTTCTGTGTAACAATTGTGTGTGATGATGTAACGCATGCCATTGAGGGAAAAACAGAACACAAACAATATGACACAAAATACAACATTTTATTTCAGAATAAACTCTCAATGGCACATTACATAACCAAATATACATATACATTTTTTAGGCCTCTAATAAATTAATGTATATTTAATCATTTCGTTAATATCTTTCATTAGCATACTCAGCAGTTACATTTATTTTACATGACATCAATGCAACAAAAGGCATAACTGAATAAATTACAGAGAGAAGGCTGTGTAGGTAATACCCGCTACAATGATAAAGACAGAGGACTCGTTATTCGTCAATTGCTCCTATTCTCACCTGCTGTTCAAAATTGTAACCTCTACTGTGGACAATAATAAAACAAAGAGGCCTTCAGTGTGTATACATGTGTACACACAAACAGCATTGCTATCTGGGACTGTTTGCTTGTTGAGTACTTCTCCAGAAAGGAAAGTTCCCTGAACCTACACTTCCTAGCCAGCAGCTGTTTCCTTTAAAATTACTCTCGTAGGCCAACTTCCCTGAGGGAGGAAGCGATTAACCCTCTCTGAAAGAAACAGTGAATCATTTTACAATTATTGAAGCCTGCCTCGGAATTGGTATTTCTCAAATTAATTTTTGAGTTATTTGGTCAAATTACGAAAATAGCTTTCCCCTTCTTTTGCTGCTGGTGCTTGCAATGTTTATTTTACACTCCTCAGAGTTAAACGAGACTGCACTCGAGCGCTATTCACTATTCTGGTTTTTTTTTTCGTAGTCGCCCGCAATTGCCTTTGCAAATCTGTTCAGAGAAATGTTGAGCTTAGCTTAAAACTCGAAAAGCGTTAATATGCATGATCCTATGTGCTTCTACTAATGCTCCAAAGTCCCGTGATTTAGACGGATGTTCAATCTGGTCGAAAAACCATAGAATGCCACATCAAGTTCAACTCTCCCACGTGGTGGGTCGAGTAGAACTGCAAAGATTACATCAAACATTAACACAGATACAAGTACGTATAGCTGCATTTGGGATGTATTGTCCTAACATGGTTTCAGAAGGTGCAACGAGGATCTGCAGCATATTTCGTGCTAAACTCTCGTAAGAACTACGACCAGGTCCAAATGTACCTCTACTTCCTAAATGAGAAGCAAAAGAGGAAGGGAACAAGGGAGAGAGAGACAAGACCGATGCTGAAAGTGTGTTTTTAGATAGATTGTAAGGCGCAACTTTGGCTAAAATAAGGTTATGGCACAATAGGATGGAATTGTCTCGTTTTAAGATAGCTATTGATTTGATGAGCACTAACAGACTTCCTCCTTCCTAAAGAACCTCCATGAAAGGGTCCTTCAATTATGCTGCACAAGCAATAAGTGCATTTAAGCAGGGCTTGAGTGTGAGGTTCACCGTACTCATGATGTCACAAACAGAACCGGACCACTTGGAGCCTCACAAAGAGCTGAAGGTCTTCAGATAGGCCAGGGGAAAAGGCTAGGGGGTTAGGGAAGAAGTGCTGCTTCTGTGCAGTATGCTACAGTGTGTGTTTGTGTAGATCATGTATGGTGTGTGTACTGTATGTGTGTTATATAAGCAGGTATGTGTGTTATGTATGGTATTGTTTTGGGATGATTTTATATCGGGATTCTTTCTGATATACCATTACAGGTAGACAATGGAAAAAAAATCGGGTGTTTTTTTAGTTGATAGAGCATTTGTTATTTGTATAAATTAATCCACATTTAACATGACAAGTAACAGTTCAGCCATAGTCTCTCCTTAATTGATCCGTAAATCCCGTTTGCGTACCTCTAGGCTACACAGTCCTGCCCATTACACACTCACAGTTGACAAATGGCTTGTATGTATGTGTGTACAACGACAGTGTTATTGGCATCTGAAAAGCAGCCTGTGGCGATACCATCAGTTAGGCATTAACATTGATATCTGTAGCTAAGGATAAAAGCGACACTTGCGCTCCAGTTTGTCTTGAATATACTCTCACAGTATTCACCAACAGACCGCCTGTGCACAGACGGTGCGGCCGTCTCTCAGAGGGATGCTGCTTAGCTTAGTGAAGTGCGTTGACAGTGGGCTTATACAGTCGTCTGTGGTACTTTTTTGTTTGTTGAACGCTAGGATAACTCCTATCCTTCAAACAGTCTGTAGTTCCGCTTCATCGGTCTAATCAGACTAATAAAAATAGCAACAGGAAGGAAGAATTGAAAGGTTTAGCAGAAGTCATAAAGTTGCACAAGAGTAATGCACAAAATCAAAATACAATCAACATTTCTCTCAAAAGATATTGTACAAGAGCTCCACGTCCACATTCAAATGCCTAACATCTAAGGTCTGGGTTACAATGCAAAAACAGATTTCCCGGAGAAAACTGTCCAGCTAAACTGAAGGCATTAGCAGAACTCACCGCTGAGGAGTGGCTCAGTTTGTCAAATCGAAACTTCAGATTTGACCTGGGAGACGTCTTAGTTTTCACATCTGGAAACACAAGAGTGATGCAAAAAATATAATCAATATAATCAATTGCTGAAGAAACTTGTCCACTGTACGTGTGTGTGTATGTGTGTGTGTGTGTGTGTGTGTGTGTGTGTGCGTAATCTCACACATGCAATCTGTGTGTTTTCAGGTGCTCCCGGTTTGGGTTTGAGTTTGAGTTGAGTTGTGGTTGTGTTCATGTGCTTGCGTATAAATGTGTACACAGTGTTTCCCACACATTAAAAGTCTAAGGCGCACCGCCATATAAACTAGTAGTGTGTGTAGTGTGTAGTGTGTCATTTTTGTTTTCATCTTACCTTAAATGCTTTCTGAAATCTCCTCAACCCCATTTAGTATGACCCATTACATTGTGTCATCAACATTAATATCAATACCAGCAGTTTGTAAGTAATTTGTCATTAAATTAAATTTATTCACATTTTTCTCCTGGGGGGGCATGTCCCCGGAGCCCCCTAGAAGATCGCGAGCCCCCCACCATAGTCTCTCAAAATCCTGTGTGTTCATGTACATGTTGCTACAGTATGTGTGCATATGCTTGCGTGTAGGAATAGGTGTTTTTTCATGGGCTGGTGTGTGCATGTGTGTGTATTTCCACAACACCTGTGGGACTGCGGCACATGATGACCGGGGCGCTGGTTCCTTGGCTGTCTGTGCTGAGGCAGGGGCTGAAGACCAGGGAGGAGGCCATGGAGGCATGGCTGGCCTTGGAGAGAGCAGGAAGCAGGGGACCGGGGGGAACAATGAGCAGGAAGAGATAGGGGAGGAAGCCTCGTGTGAAAACGAGACTAGCAGGTCAACGTTTTGGGTTTTGCTATTAGAGGGTTTTCTTCCACAAGTAAAGGAGAAGAAGGAGAAAGAAACTAGTTTGGTCACGCGAGCTAACCATTAAAGTGGGAATGAGAGAATTTCTTAGCTGATAGGAATGGCTCAGAAGATAATTTTTTTGTATTCATTCTGAACAGGATGACATGATGTACATCCCTCTCATTTCTCTGCATCCTGAGAGGTATTTAAAGCATATGCTGCAGCTGTGTACACAGCTAAACACAAGGCACCAACATGGCCTCTGAACATTAGCCAACAGGGACATGGAGGGAGAGTGTCTGTCAGCTGGTATCACATCTGGCTAATTACAGGACATGAAATACATGAAGGCTTTGACACCTGAGTCTTTGATTACTACAAACACACGCTCAATTAAGAATGTGTTAACGCACCCCGGGGAGCTCCTCACATGCTTACTGAGGAGGAAATTCCTTTACATGAATGTATCTTGTTCCAGAGAGAGAGCCTGTGCTTCACTCACAGGTGTTCTTTTGTAAGGTTGATTTCAGGCTACCCAATGCCACGGTTTCAAAATAGTTTTGTCTT
The DNA here is from genome assembly GCF_949987615.1 of Pollachius pollachius. NCBI lineage: Eukaryota > Metazoa > Chordata > Actinopteri > Gadiformes > Gadidae > Pollachius > Pollachius pollachius. Next base: position 18,553,807 of record NC_136936.1, read on the forward strand.
TCTCATTTTGATGCGGTGTGAGAACAAATCTTAAACAATCCAATTCCACTACTACAATTATCCACCGACACCGCCTCCATCACAATCATCCTGATTATCTCCACCCCTACCACCACTATCAACATCCTCATCACCACCACAATCATTCCACCACCACCACCACCGCCATCCTCATTATCTCCACCCCCACCACCACTATCAACATCAGCATCACCAACCTCATCTTCATTATCACCACGACCACCACCAACAACATCTTCATTAGCACCACCCCCACCACCAGCACGTGTGTATTGTGCAGTACTGACTATGTCCAGCTCCTCCAGTGCCTCCGTCTCGGCGGTGGTGCTGCTGAAGCTGCCGGTGCTGGAGGAGGAGCGGGAGATGTTGGGCCTGCTGCCTGTGCTTCCACTCAGGTTGCTGCACTCCTTCTGCTTCACAAAGGCCCTGCGGACATCACAGCCCACACCCAGGGGGCGGTCACACCCTCACTCTACAGTTGTCTTTATTAGGCTGTACGTGAGCAATGGGTTTTAAAGGTAGAGTGTTACAGGCCTTGAAGTCAGGATGACACATAATAAAAATGATACGACAATAAAAGTGATCTAAATACAAACAGACCTTATGATATATGCCTACGTAGATTATGTACACGTACATACACAAACATAAAGGACAGGCACATTTGAATGCAATGTTAACTGAACTATTCTTTCTGAGGGCACCTCTCTTTGTTGGGGCAGATCTCCGGCGAGCTGGGATTGGAGGACGTCTCTGACTTCATCTCCTGTGACAGCGAGCAGCCCTCCGGGTGCTTCTGGTCACTGTGGATGTTGTTAGGGGAAGACATACAACAACAACAACAACAACAACAAATATTTAAATTAAACAGCATAAAAAAAACTGTGGATGTTGTCATTGCAATATATTCCATCTTTTGATACCAAGATACCCAGTGTTGCACTACTAAGCGATTGGTTCTAAAATAAGATGCTAAGAGAGTGTTTTCATACTAAGGGTGAATTATAAGTAGAACCTGAGGGTGGATTCTCAAAGTAGAAGCTGAGGGTGGATGATAGTAGATACTGAAGGCTGATAGGTTTTGAATAAACCCCAAATCAATGTAAATGTTCTATTGGACCGTTGTTGCTAACGTTGGGTTTGTGTCGCATCGATGAGGAACCTCTAAAAGGCAGGGGGTGGGTTATTGAAAGAGCCTGCACACCCTTGGAACGTTATTGACGCTTGACCAGAATCAAGCATTCAACCACGCTGTGGTACAATAAAGAGCAGCTGCTGAGGGTGAATACTAACGAATTGGGTGTCTGACCTGCGCGACTGTCTGTCTGAGGGGTTCTCCGTGCTGGAGTGGAGGCGGGGAAAGAGGCCGGAGCGGCGCTTCACGGGGCTCTTTAGCGGGGACTTGGCCGACATCACTGGAGGCTGGAAGGCGAAGGTAACAGAACCCGAGACAGATGGTGGGGTTCAGTCGTGGACAACAAGAGACCCTCAAATAAAGTATATTATACAACATCAACCCACTGCTCTGTTCTGATGGACGCATGTGATCGGGACAGATGCAAACCAATAGAGGGCAGTGGTGGCCCTCCAAGAGTCAACAGTCGAGAATTAACAAATGGGTGGGACGGGGAGGAAGCAGTTGGACTAGGAGGAAATGCTGCTGAGTATTATGGGGTAGCATTTGGTCAGCTGTGGTCCATCCTACTACCGGAAAGTGCATTCCGATATCTTGCTCAATACACACACGTGAGCTGCCTGGGAAACCAGTTAGCAGTTCCAGAGAACAACGAAAACAAGAAGGAGAATAAGAAGTATAGAAATAAGAAGAAGAAGAAGAAGAAGAAGAAGAAGAAGAAGAAGAAGAAGAAGAAAAGAACAACAATGATAAGGAGAGGAAATTTAAGTTTTTCGAATAATTTGCAGTATCAGAAAAACAAGCAAGGAAAAGGGTTCCCCACTCCTTGAGTTTGTTGGATCAGTTATGCCCCTACTCCAGAACCCCCCCCCCCCCCCCCCCCCCCCCCCCCCCCCCCACACACACACACACACACACACACACACACACACACACACACAGACACTCACATTGAAGCTGCTTTTGGTCAGCTCGCTGGAGCTCTGGGGCAGCACCCCCCCGCTGAGGCTGGCCGGGACCCCGCCGCCCACCCCGGGGCTGCGGTGGCGATGCGGCCCTACCATGGTCTCCATGGAATGGCTCCGCACACGCATGGCCCTCTGAAAGTTTAGGGGACGGGGACGGATCAGAGAGAGGGTAGAGACAGAGGAGACAGAGGGGAGGAAGGGATGAAGTGAGTGACAATCAGAGAGGACGGGAAGGTTGGTTGTGGAGTAAGCAGAAGAAGCAGTAAGAAGAAGAAAATCCCAGAAGATACAGTGAGACAGTTAGTTAGTATGTTATTATTAGCACAGTCAGTACAATGATACAAAGAGGCATCCTTTTTCATGACATATTCTTGGTTTGTAATTCACACTGTTACGACGTGCCTTATTGTGTAATTCTACCACCAGAGGGTAGTGATTCCTAACAGTGAGAAAATTTGAGCATGGACAGCAGTCTGCATCATATAAATATATATTCAGTTATATCTCAACTTATATTCGTATTTCTTTGTACATGTATTACATTAGTATTAATAAAACAAACAACTCATGCTGAAAAAGTATTTATTATTATTGAAATGCATTTACAAAGATCTTTAAGTAGTCAGTAAACAGTAGTAAACAATAATTGCCAGTGTAGCAAAAAAAACAGCACCCCCAGTGGCTGACTGTAGAAAGTACAAAATAGCTGTCCACAACACCTGTGAAGAGAACCATATGGTCAGCTATGTACATTAACACACACACACACGCACACACACACACACACACACACACACACACACACACACACACACACACACACACACACACACACACACACACACACACACACACACACCTATCGGCTTTCACTATGAGCAGCATCTTGGTGAAACATTAGATGACTGGAGAGATTGCAATGCAGCAAGATGAGAGAACTCACGCGCAAATGCAAATAGCTCACACAAACACACACACACACGCAAACACAAACACACACACACAAATGAATGCCCATACACACAAACAAACAGATGCTTAAAGAAAAGTCCAGAGGGGTGCACACGTGGGCTAAGAATCATCGGGTCATATCCAGACACACAAGGCAATCGTAATAATAACTAGAATTCTCAAAGCCGCCCTCGGAAAGGTGATCAACTACACAAAACAAAGCTCTGAAGGCTGCTTTGGGCCTTATTAAAAAGGTCACGTCATTTTTGTTGCTTTACTTTTAATGAGTTTTCATGACTAATGAATGAAGTGGTTCACCTTGAAGGACTCCAGCAGTCCTCCGTGACCGCCGTTCTCCAGCCGGTCGTCGTCGCCAGCCACGCTCACGCCCAGCGTGGCCTGGCTCTGTCTGTGCAGCTCATCATGGAGGTTGTCCAGCAATGCAGCCCGCGTTCGGCCCTGGATCAAACACACACACACACACACACACACACACACACACACACACACACACACACACACAAGGACAGCCATTTATCATCGGGGAGATAATGATTGAGAAAAAACTGTGCGTGTGTGCGTGCGTGCCTGCGTGCCTGCGTGCGTGCGTGCGTGCGTGCCTGCGTGCGTGCGTACTTGTGTGCATGTGTGTGTGTGCGTGTGTGTGTATGCGTGCATGCATGCGGGGGGGTGTTTCTATCTGACTGTGTAAGCGACTGTGTCACCTCTAGTTTGGCAAATTTGTCTGACTTGTAGCAGGCATTTTCTGCATTGATCAGCTTCGTCAGCAGGAAGTCTCGAAACTCGGGACCCTGGAGAGAGGGTAGGAAGGGGGGCGTAGATGCAGAGGTCAGGGAGATAGAGAAAAGAGAGAAGAACAGAGGAGGCAGAACATGGGAGGGATGGATAAACCAGAGGGGCGGTGAGGTGACCTTTAGCCACACCGTTGATCTCATCGGGATTCCCACATTGAAACTGTGTGAGTGTGTGTGTGTAATTTTATTTAAGAAGTCTACCAGTCTCAGTCCCAAAATAACATCATGACCATAAATATTTTACCCCTCTTGTCCCTTAGCTCATACCACCGCCCCCATCTCCTTCCCCTTCTCTCCATCTCCCCCTCTCACCTTCCTGAAGACAGCCGGGTTAGGGAGGGGGGGTCCGAAAGGTGGAACGTCTTCCCTGGCTGTGACGGACACCTGTTGCGACAACACAGACACACTGAGCTCACACACAGCTCATTGTTCAGGGGGGGTTGTTTAAAGTGGAGGGGCTCTGACGTTAAAATGCGTATATGTTGACAAATGATTACTAAAATTAGTACATGTCTGAAATGTTCCAAGGTTTATTAATAAATAGTAGTAATCTCTGAGACTACACAGTCATTGTGTCTGACAGCGATTTTCTTTCACTTGACAAGTACAATTAGACCCTGATTAAATTCAATGGGCTACCTCAAAACGTTTAGCATGCCATCGTTTTTGCAACAAATGTCACAACAAAGGATTTGACTCTTTGGAATAGCCTGAATATCCATAAATCCATATCAATACATGTATTACCAAAGTATGAATGTGTTATTTGACTTGTGACTCATAGCACTGCATGCTGACCAGGGTAAGTATGACTGGTTCCTTGTATGTGGTGTTTTCTATAGATCTGCTGACTGGTACCTTGTGTGAGGTGTTTTCTAATAGATTGGCACCTTGTACATGGTGTTTTCCGTGCATGGGTCCTGGACCTGCACCAGTACATAGGCATGCAGGAAGTTGGAGGCGATCATGTCCGGGACGAACGGAGTGGCATCTTCCTGGAAGATGGCCGCCACAATGTCATTTCCTATGTGTCTTTTCCTCTGGAGCTGTGGAAGCAGAGAAGGAGATGAGATATCGTCAATAAACTAAACAGATGGTCGGTAACGAAATTTGTAGCATTTAAATGCATAGTATTCTACCGTCACAACATGGCATGATTGTTATTGAATAAAGTAATACATAATCCAGCTTTCATCTTTATAGTAACCTTAGGTAGAATTCACTGGCAAGGGCTTTGACATAACCTGACATCACTTTCCGACACAACGCTGCAGTATCTGTGTTTCACCAGAGGTGGTGCTGTCCCATTGGCAAAGAGGGAGGTAAAGTACCTGCTGCACATCCCCCTCAGTGTAGGGAAGCTTGGTGGAGACGTGGAACATGATATCTCGCTGTCTGAAGACGGTGTAGACTGACTCCATGCCCGTCTGTCCGTGGGACACGTCCAGCCCCCCACGGAACCTACCGGAACAGAAATGCACACACAAGCAGGTTGACGGTTTGTCTTCACTTTTAGACACGCATAAAGCGTTGGTTTTGCTCTGGCCTGTTGTAAAACTGCATGCCACGGTATATACTGTGTAACGGAGACGGTCAGGCATACTGCGGGGAAAACATGCTGGTATAGGTCTGTACTGAAAAGCCAACGGGACAATAAAGATAATATACAAAGCTCTAAATACTTGACAACGCAGTCCGTTAGAGCCCAGAATGAGCTCGCTAAGCACTTTATTCCATGTTAAAGTAAAATATTGAACCGTCCAGACAAACTATGCTCGTGGTTGAGCAAATATCTGAACTTTAATCAACTATGATCTTCAGTTACTTGTTATGAGTTTATTTTACTTCATTGCATTTGAATGTCATAACATATTTTCTGTCTCATTCTGTCCCCACTCACCCTTTAAAGTCCTGCAGCTCAATGTTTTCTCCCAGAACATCCAGGAACTCCCGGAAAGCTGGCGTTTCCTCATTGTTTCCAAACAATTCCTCCTCTGATGTCTGGTGAATGCACAGGGTGACGGTCGTGGTGGCGGATGGACGAATGAATAAATAATGATGTAATGATAAGTTCATAAAACAAGAGAAAAACAGGTCATAATGTAAACATAGTTATCATAACACACAATGCAATCCATCCAAGACAAATCCTGGACACTCCCCTCACATGCCATCTAAGAGGAGCTATGTGGAGGTGTGGAGCAGCTTCAGCCATTGGCTAATCTCCCCCCAGGTGCCAAACCAGGCATCTCAGGCCTTCCTTTATGCACACAGACATCTGACTTTACAGCAGTGCCTGAGTCCCCAGTTTCTTCTAAACCTGAATGCTCTGTGATGAATAGATATTTTTTCCATATACACTTGATCACTTCGATACTGACCAACCTGACCTTTTGACTCTTGACCATTTGAATGGTGACAGATGGATGGTGTGAATTCAAACCCATTACATGTGTACATTGGCTTGTTTGTAGTCTGTGTGATTACTGCTTATTAGCATGGTATATGTGTACTATTTGTCTTTTTGTATTCTGTTCATTGTTATTTTACCACTATTTTATTATCTCTAGTTTGACCGTCTTAATTCCTGCAGCTGTGACTCCTGAATTGTTCCCTGGGGGATTAATAGTTATCTTCAGTATTGGTCGGGGATGAGGTGTTATTAATCTATTAATCTTATTTTACCAGATATAACACCACCACATCTTTCTTCATTAGTTAAAAACATTTTTAAATGCAACCAGCCCCCTCCCCAGACCAGCATCATAGAGTTTACGTCACGATGACATGTCAGCGACTCTTTCTCTCACCTGTCCAAATTTCTGGTAGACGACCCCAAACTTGAAGGTGTTGTTGAGCTCATGTTCATCATAAGCCACTATTAACTGGGAACCCTGTATGTTGAAGAGAGAGGGTGGATGATGGAGAGACAGAGAAGAGAGAGAGAGAATTGAATTTAATAACAGAGCTGGCAGGTAAGGCGCTTATCTTATTTGGGTCCTGTGAGGTCGACATGTGACAGACCGTCACAGCCAACGGCGAGAGCATCGCTCAATTTGTTTTTGCATCACACTCACACACACACACACACACACACACACACACACACACACACACACACACACACAGTTTTTACTTTTCCCTGAGGCAATCCTGAGGAAAATGGTTCCTCACACTCCTATTGACCCACTCACACTCCTATTGAGAGGAGTTAGTTGTCAAGTCGAGTCCCCCATTTGTACAGGAGAATAAAATCCTCAAAAGGTGACTCAGCCACCCCCTCAGCCCTCCCCTCTCTCTCACCCACAGCTTTATGCCATGTCATCGTGTAGTCTTTGTTTACTTGTCTTTACTTTACTTTACTTTTGATCCTAGTAAATGACTTCTGGGTCAGGGATGGAAGCTGGAGAATATCAGCCCATTCTAAATACTCACACAGCACGTATTTACAAAGACAGCATTGGCTTAGTATCAGAAAACTGTGATCGTTCTCATTTCACACCAATAGGCTCAAACCTACAGCTTTCAGTGTCCCAATGGTGTTGGGTATTATCCCAAACAATTGGGAACAGGACGTTGATTTAGCCTTGAGATTATTGCCCATTGCTCATCATAGAGGCCTGCCAATGTCAATCTGATACAAGCGATAGAGGGTATGTTAACACAGATGTGAGCACTTTCAATCCAAATAGGATAGCGGAAAGTGAGCGCTAGTGTGTCTGACATACTAATGAGATCACAAGAGGTGGTGGAAAGTTGTGCGAGGTGACATTATATGGAGCCCAGGGATCTCTCCTGTGAGGTGCACTTACCCTGGGGTAAAGGACCGGGCTGAACTTCAGGCCTGTGGCGTCATCACACAGGAGCTATGGAAGACAGAAGAGGAGCAGGGGTTTCATTTCAACAGGGGACAGATGGGGCAATTAGAGAAGCTCATGCTATGCCCCTAGATGACTCTTCATAATAACCTCAGACTGCCCTGCTGTTTCTATGGGAGGGGATCAGTCATGGGCTCTTGGAGAAACAGATGGGACTTTTTAAACCCCGTCCTCTCTCTGGTCAGAGTCCAAACACTAGACTAGACACTGCATCAAGTCAGTTATTTCCTATGTGTTAAGCATCAACGGTACCTATTCCTTAAGGCAGCTCACAGCTCAATAATGAATCAAAGTTTGGATGGGAACAGCAAACTCAATACCTAATGATTTCACGGGTCTGTGGATCTGTACTGGAAGTGCTGGTTCAGCTAATCGTGGAAATCACTGATTCCACGCCCTGGATTTGTTTTCCACTGAAAAGTTCAACCTGAAGTATCTTCTGAGCTGTTGGCGGCCATGTAGCAGTGCGGTGTTTGCGTGCAGCGCTCCGTGGTAGGTCAAGGGGTCCATGTGTAGCGGACTCTGCACAATGGTGAGGGGAAGCCTACCTTGGCTATCTGAGGTACACTGGGCAGCTGGCTGAGGCCCGCCAGAGAAATCCTGTCGTGGACAGTCTTGGTTCTCGCCCTGAAATAGGAAGACACAGTGTTTAATACATAAACCAACCTGATGTTATTACAATTAGTGTTTAGGATTTCTATGGCGTCTCTATTTATAAGGACGGATCCCGTTCTTGTTAATGGGTTCTTGAACAATATTCAGTGTAACCCGCTAACTAACTATTAACAGAACAAGGCTTTATATCCGCTGTACAACAGGCACGCAGGTTTTTCTATTTAGCCACACCAGCCGCCTGCAACGTAAATAATGTTAATTTGCATAATCGGACGATAACGAGGAGCAGCAGAGGGTTATTCAATTATGTACCTGAGCATGATACGCAAAAACTCCTGGCTCTCCGCCTCCTCTTGTTTCAGGGACATGATGAGGTGTCCTATACTGCTGCCGGTGCAGTAGTAGTTCATGTGCTCCTGCACGGCAGAGAGAAAACATCAAGTCCACGAAAGATAGGTCACCCTCATGGCAAGTCACAAGGCAGCGTGGGAAGTTGACTCACATACACATGCACACGCACCTTATATATGTAGTATGCATTTAGAATTTGCAGTATGTACAGTATATTTGAGCAATTGTTGCCAACTTTTTCATCTTTCTTTTGTCCAGATGTGAAAAGAAATCTTTCAAGGACGCTGATAAATGGTAAACACACACTCACAGATGCACAAACACACAAATACACATACATACCCACACACATAAACAAACAAACACACACAGATAAACCCACACACAGATTGTGGCAACCCGGCTTGGTGAGTGACCAACCTCCCCCCAATCAGCACACGATTCTTCTTTCGCAAACCAAAAAGCCAAGTTTATTTCAAACATAAGTATCTTACTAAAAAATACAAAAATCCTGGGAGGAATATCTGGACGTGTCCGTCTGTCCGGATTAACGTCCCTCTGGGTATTCCTCTGTCTATTCGTCGGCAGTGTTGAGAACATTACTTTAAAAAAGTAATTTGTTATAGTTACTCACTACTTGTTCCGAAAAGTAACTGTGTTAGTAACTGAACTACTCTATAATAAAAGTTACTAGTTACCAGGGAAAGTAACTTTTTGCGTTACTGTAAAAAAAAACTTTGCTATATGTCAAAGAATTTAGATTTTTCTGATCAGTTTTTACTTGGCTTTAACGTGTTAAATGGTTGAACTCCCTATTCAAGGCCCTGATATACTTCCAATTGATTATTTAATTTGCTTGGTTGCAAAGGCTGTGGAACATCTGCCGAATACTACAGAAAATGCCAACTTTTCATCGGATTGCTCCAGACTCGCCATTTCTGCTGCTTCTTCGAATCTGTTTGGTGTGTGCGTGTGCGTGTGTGTGTGTGTGTGTGTGTGTGTGTGTGTGTGTGTGTGTGTGTGTGTGTGCTTGCGGCGCGCGTGTCGTGGCTTGGTATAATAACACTGGCTCCGATTGGCTACCATGAAACATGAACCTGCCTTAGCCAATCATAATCGCATATCTCGCTGTTAACCCACCCGCTCTCCTCACTAGCAGTTTGTTTGGAGCCAGGGGTGCGTTCGGATTATGCAGTTTATTCAATCAATTTATATTAACGCACCGCATTTAACGTACAGTAATGGCGTTGTAACAACGGATTAATTAGTTATTACAAACACTGTTCGTTGCTCTCCCCCTAATCGAACAGTCTCTCAACACGAGAACCAGTGTTGAAGCAGGCTCTTTAAGCCATGCTTCTCCGACTGCTCCGACCTCAGCTGCTCCGTATTTCGCTGATTGGCACCAATGCGCTCACTTGTGCCACCTGGTGTAAATGGGTGGTAACCGCCTCTACTGGCTAACCCCTGACCCAGGGGCATTGTCCCGGAGCCGGGTTGCCACAAAATACACAAACAGACACACACCCATCAACACACACACACACACACACACACACACACACACACACACACACACACACACACACACACACACACACACACACACAAACCCACGCACACACACACACACAAAGATACAAAAACACAAAATCACACACACACCTACACACACACATCAACAGTAAAACTAACCCTGCCAAGGAAGTGTTTTCGGTAGGCGCGCGCAGTGCCGCTACACTCCAAGCGGTAACCGTGACCGGCGCCGGGACTGCCCCCACTTCCTCCGCCGCCGTCCTCCACCTCCTCCTCCTCACAGAAGCTGGACTCGGACGAGGTGGGGGTGCCCACAGGCGCCTCAGCATCCTCAATCCAGTAGCCCCCAAACTGGGGCAGGATGACCTGCGGGTACGGACCCCCCTTCTCCAGGACCTGAGGGGGGAGAGAGACAGACAGAGAGACAATGATACATACAGGAGACAGAGAAGAGAGAGAGAGAGAGAGAGAGAGAGAGAGAGAGAGAGAGAGAGAGAGAGAGAGAGAGAGAGAGAGAGAATAGCATTGCATAGCAGGGGAGAGCAGAATGTGTTTGATAGATTCTCTGAGAATATGTCTGGCATATATATTTCTTCTGGGTCAGGACAAGGCAATATATTTTATATGTGAGTAACTCATTGAAGAAAAACTCACATCTTCTATTCGTGGGTAGGGTATATAGTCCTCCTGTGAAAAGAGCAACCACCACAAACATGGTAAGTACAAACCATCCACACATTCTATTGAGCATGGAAAGATGATAAATGAGA
>NC_136936.1:18569846-18582346 GCF_949987615.1 Pollachius pollachius
CTCTCTCCCTCTCTTATTACCTGAGCGTACCTGGGAATATATCAACACTCCCACCTCTGAGAGAGAGAGAGAGAAAGAGAGAGAGAAAGAGAGAGAGAGAGAGAGAGAGAGAGAGAGAGAGAGAGAGAGAGAGAGGCTGGGGTGGCAAACACAATGCATTTTTCAGTTGTAGGCACACAGTGTGCAAGATAACCATTGCATTCAGACAATGTCACTCACTGTGTGACGTGGATGCAAATGTTTTTTTATAACCTAGCCAGCCAGGGGGACAGAGAGCAAGGAGAGAGAGGAAGGATTATCTCCAGAGTTAATATATAACCAGTTCATCGACACTGTAGGCTGATATGGAAATGGTGCGTTGTCAGGGAGAGTCAACAGCAGGAGGTCTGGAATCAGGCAGCACAGTACGGTACATCAGTCTCTGCTGACATACAGATGGCTTACAGACAACTATCTGACAGAGAAGTGTGTGTGGAGTACACTGTGAATGTCAGGTGTGTGTGTTAGTAGATTTTAATCTCTTCTCCCTTATAGCATGGCCAGGAATGGATTTGTGCATAGGTACATGTCTGGGGGTGTGTCTGTGTGTGAGTGTTATCATCTCTGATCTCTGAAAGTGTGTAGGTAAGGGTGTGTGTATAGGTGCCTGTATGTGTGCATCTGTATGTGTTTGTGTGTTTGTGTGTATTTTTGTGTGTGTGTGCTTGTGACTGTGTGTCTGTTCTCCTCTTTGACCTCTGATAGCATGGGCAGGTATGGATGCATGTATAGGCGAATCTATGTGTGCTGTCTTATGTCTGCAGAGCTCTGCAGCCTTTGGATTTGATTGGCTGGACTGAAGCCGTCTGAGCGTTACCCACAAGGTAATGGTACGTGTGTGCGCTCGCTCAAATGCTGCCCACTCAAATCATCTTCCTCAGAGAAAAGCAATGTGTACATCGCGTACCATCTCGCTTTGCGTCGAAAGTATTCGAAGTGTGACACATACATACAATGGTGGTAAAGTATAATCCATGTATCGGCAACACTTTATATAATGTTAGGCATGAGTCATTTATGAGCCTTTAGTTAAACAATAAACAAATCCTTAAAAAAACAATCAATATATATTTTTGGATGATAAGTAAGTGCTGCAATAAAGGGCCCCAATTTGACCACCAGGTGTGATGTTGATTAGCCCTTACAAGCCTCCAAATCGACCCTCTAGTGACATCACAAGTGGGAGTGTGCAACCAGATGCATGATTGGTAGATCAACATAGCACCATCTATCCAGTGCATTGTAGCAACTGGTGGTTCTAGGGGCCATTTAACAAAGAATTAATGATGATCTACAAATATATATATATATATATATATGTTTTGTTCATGATTAGTTAAACATTAACTAAAGGCCAAAACCTTATTTTGACTGAACCCTATTATAAACTGCTACCCTTCTGTCCTGCAGCGTTTATGTAACAGGCCTCAATCTGCAGCTTTCGGTGGCTCAGACGTTTCTCTCGCTCATTAGTTTTTGCGGTGACACCAGACAAGGACGAAGCCTCGCTCTGAGACCTTGTCTGGGGGGGGGTCATACCACCCGTCTGGCAGGCATGCATCACTCTGTCCCTGACCCCGTTCTGCTCTGTCGCTCTGCTAATCCTGACACCCCCCCCCGACAACACACACCCTCCATCTCTCACTCTCCAATCCTTTTATCTCCCCACTCATCTCTGATTCATGTCTCACTTTCCAGATCATCATTCCCGTTCCCCTCCCCTTCCAGAATTTTCCTTTCAGAGTGCAGCTCCCTTCCGCACCCCCCACATAGACACCCTTTCTCTTCCTTCTTTCTATCTCCTGCTCTCCTTGTCTGAACATCTCCTTCTCCACCTCCAATCACCCATGGCAACACACCAGGGATGGCCGGAGGCAGGCGATAGATAAGAGGGGGATGCCAAAAAAAGGAAAAAAGGAGTGTTGACGGCCCGGTCATTCAGCCTGATTGATGGACAGAAAAGATACGCAGAAGCTACTATTGCATTAATATAGATCCAAAACACTTGGGCTGTTATGATATTTGCAGTAGACCCAAAGAACCCTGAAGTCCGCTAAGGAGCCACTGAGAACAGAATGAACCACTTCCTAACATGAGCAAAGCACAGACACACGCACATCTATGAGATCCACTTTTTAGAAACTACAACAACAGTACTCACTTCACAATGTCCTATTTCTCACAGCCACCTTGATGTCTGGGGGTCACAGATAACAGATGATCTCTCTCAAAAATACAAGGGTAAGCATTTACAATGCGAGATGAGGCTTGTACAGAAAGTGTACGGACCCCAGTCGCTGCCTCACACGTCTTTAGAAAATATGGCCCGGGGCGATTGTCTATCTGTTACATGGGCAGAGGCAGACGCTCATGTCATGTCCTGCCTGGAGTTATGAAAGCGTCTCTTGGGGGAAATTTTGTCTACTTTGGAGATACATTTCTGTTTAATTTCTTTCAGAACATTTCATGTCGTGATGTTAAGAACTTAGAAAGGTTTAGTTATTGGATTTGTAGATCAGTGCTTAATATTTTTTTCCTGAGTCTAGTTTATACAGTAGTGTTATACCAAATGATTGCTCGCTTCTAAAAGGAAATGCTTGTCAGTCATATGATGTTCTTTTATGGGGGTTGAATTCCAATTTGCTGTTTTCATTTCAATAGTGTCCTTATTCTTTGTTTGATAACCACTCTGTGTAATGACAGTTGCACTATACAATTACTTTAGTCTTTGAAGTAGTCTAGTAGTTTATAAAATATCAGGAAAAAAAGCAATTCGAAACCTTTTCTGGTTCATTATCTCCGTTGGTACTCGGTAGTGCAGTTTCGCCAGTCTGCTGAATTGAAATTGGTTCCGAAATTTGTTCTATACACTGAAATCATCCACAGGTATTTGAAAATTCTGAGTGAAACGCTTTCCTCATTCTCTTTATCGTTGGAGTTCGATAAACTCTTTGTCTTCATAGATGGAGTTTATTATATGAATGAGGGTATATTATATTAGCCTAAATAATAATACATGAGGCTAAAAGTAGCTTATCTTTTCTGTAAAATTTAACGCAGAGGCTGACATGAATGTCGTCAGTTGGAAGAGGCGGTTGGTCATTGAGTGAAGGCACTGCACCCTATTCAACTGTGGGACACCATGAGGCAATGGATTATTTTCAACATTTAAACCACGCAAAAGTCCCCAAAAAAGTATGCATTATCGAGACGCAGAAATAAAAATATATATACGACTCGACGATCAAATGTCTTGACGAATCAGATTCGACAATGGAAGATCTCAATGAAGGACACCCCTAGTCTTGGTTTTATCATGTATTCAGTGTCTATATCGTTCTGTGTTGTCACCTAACCGAGGGCTACCACTGAGGATGAGACGACCTGTGGTGGATGAAGCACTCAGACCACGTACTTGAGTAAAAGTTGAGATACCTAGTGTAAAATATTACTCTTAAACGTCGTCTTGAGTAAAAGTATAAAAGTACTTGGCTTTAAATGTACTTAAGTATCAAAAGTATAAGTAATTTGGTGTAATGTAATTCCAATGTCTTGCTATGTCCTTTAGACACTCATTTAAGGTTAAAAGAAACCCAACCAACACAATGTTTTCTATTTGTGATTTCTGGTGCTGATATCATTTGAAATGATCATAATTACCTATTAGATTGGGCGGCGAATTCTTGAAAAAGGAAATCGTATGCTTCTTTCTTATGCTTCAGAGAAGGCACTTAAAAATAAACAAGTCGTTCTTCCTTTCCACTACTTCAAATAGTTTGCCTAAATATGGCCATGGGGGCTCAATTTCAATATGTGGCGCTTCTTCCATTATTGTGTGTTGGCTATAAACATCAAACGTGACAGCGAAATTTGAAGGCTAAACAGACACACAAGGAAAAAGGCAAAGTTGGGAGAAACCCGCCCAAACTGCACGAATCACGATTTGTTCTGATCGGTACACTTTTGGATCTGTCACTTTATCGTCTATGGTCATGCATGCTGCACACCGACAGAGACTCACCCACACACACACATACACACACACACATGCACACACACACATACACACACACACACACACACACACACGCATGCGCGCAGGGGCAATGCGCAGACAGACACGCACAAACACACACACACACACACACACACGCACACAAACACCCTCGCACGCAGAGGCCAAGCGCAGACAGACACACACGTGCGCACAATCACATTCGCGCGCACATGGGGCACGCGCAGGCACACACACACACACACACAATCACACAGCATGCATGTCTTGAAAAGGACCGTTGAGAGGAACAACCGGTTTTTCGAATGGATTGGAGTAAATAGTACGATTTTCCTCTTCGAAGTGTAGTTGAGTAAAAGTACGAAGTCTCACAAAATAATGATACACAAGTAAAGTACAGATACGCTAAAAAGTTACTTAAGTACGGTAACAAATTACTTGGTTACTGTCCACCACTGGCGACGACTGCGCACCGGCCAGGGCTTCGATTGTCCACGCAGGCGCAGGCCAGGCGTTTGAGGTCCCCAGAGCAGCGGGCCAGGCCCAGTGGATGAGGTTAAGGATTGCAATCGGTAGACGGAATCCCATTTCATCCCGATTATCAGACCTACCAGGTGTATTCTGACGCCCTGGCCCCTGGCCCCTGTTGTATCAGAGGGCTTTTCGTTTTAGGGGCTAAAGAATAATAGGCATTGTTTAGATAGGCTATCTTCTTTCTGTCTATTTTGCAATAATAAAAATGCTAACAAGGAATACTTATTATTTATTATAACTGTTTATACGACCACGCATCAATACATATCACGCGGTTTATAAGTCTCCTCTGTGTGTATGGCGATGTGCGTCAGACACAACAACACACACACAATCATTGTATTTCGTTTCGCAATCTTGAATCTACTGTCCCCGCAAGACGTCTGAGGAATGATTGGTGCGGATCCATAATTGTTATGCAGGAGGCTACAATTATAATGCGCTGCGGCTGTAAACAGATTATCTGATATGGGTTAACAGCAGACAGTAGTGTATGGAGACTTACCACAAGCGTGGTGGTGCTTTAAGCAAACAAAGATGTTTGCACCCCGTTGTTGTTTTCAGCGACTTCCTTCTGATATTCTCTTCTAGAGGAAAGTGGCATATTTTTCGGCAGTCTTTGCTGAGAAACACATGAACCATTTTCTTCCTTCACACCCTCACTTCCTCTCTCTCTTTCTTGTCCTTCTCTGTCTTGCTCTCTCTCTCGCTCTCTTTCTCTCTCACTCTCCCTCTCCTTCCTGCTCCTTCCCATGTTTGCTTTCACTCTCCTCATTAAGTGCCTGAAGATAAGGAAACAGGAAAGTCAAGACATGCCCTAAACTAAATCTCTTGTTGAAACATAACAGGTTTTTTAAGTGCATCTAGAGACACACAAAAACAAATAAAACAGGCCCCCATGAAGATTGACACATGTGGTCACACTCGCCGCTCATGTTTCTTAATTATTGCAATGTCCTGTCCTACACACCAGTCCCACACCCCCACACATACACACACACACATACACACACACATGCACACACACACTCTTCAAACACCAAATTGAACATTTCTGTCTGCCCTTTACTCACATACTACATCAACATACTGATAGAAAGAATGTATCTTTACGCAATTGTCTCCATATAGATGCACTCCTCCAACACCAATCCTTTTTATAACTGGATGCAATCCACTCAAATTGACAATGTATATTTGAATAATCCGTTTTTAAGCTAGGGTCTGCAATTTCGAGAAACCTGCCAGTAAGAAGCCAAACAAAAAATCCCAATCATCCTTTAGGCTCACTCCAAAGCCCCTCCCCCAAAACACCTTTAGCAAAAGGTCAGCCAGCCCTTTTGGACGCACAATGAGTACACTGGCTACACATGCAGGCGGGAACGTAGGTAGACAGACATGTAGGCAATCCAATCATTCGGCCTGAAGGAAATAATTGGACGAGCATCGCATGCCTGCAACAGCCACAGATAACAGATAAATAAACAACAACTAAAAATGCTTCTAAAATAAATGGCCTACCCTAGCTCTAAACATATTCCTTGTGTTCATAATATTGAAGAATCTCATCCGAAAACATCTACCTGCTGCCTGAGTTTCAAAGGAACAAATATTATTTTTTTGAACCAATATTTCATCCACTCACTCACTGACATTTACATTCTGTCATCGTCCTCCTAGGATTCTAAATACAGCCAATATGTTTGCTGTCTATTAAACGTGTGTTTGTGTGTGTGTGTGTGTGTGTGTGTGTGTGTGTGTGTGTGTGTGTGTGTATGTATGTGTGTGTGTGTTTGTGTGTGTGTATGTGTGTGTGTATGTGTGTGTGTGTGTGTGTGTGTTTGTGTGTGTGTGTTTGTTTGTGTTTGTGCTTGTGTGTGTGTGTGCATATGTGTGTGTGTCCACTTAATACCAAGGTTCTTCAAGGACTGTATTATGAATTGTGTAACTCGAGTGTGTGTGGGTGAGCCAGAAGACAAAGATGAGTGAAAGCATTAACTTTACATGTCCTGTCAAACGCATAATAAATCATCTGAATGGATGCATTTTTTTAATGGGCCTCAACATCCAAAGGGAATTAAAGGTCAATAAGTCATCCAACAAGCAATACATCTCCATCATTAGGTTAATTTAGCTGTTTATGGACATTTCTCTATCTCTGTGCATGTGTGCCTGTATTTGTGTATGTGTGTGTGTGTGTGTGTGTGTGTGACGTGGGTGTGTGTGTGTGTGTGACGCGGGTATGTGTGTTTGTGTGTGTGTGTGTGTGTGTGTGTGTGTGTGTGTGTGTGCATGTGAGTGTGTGTGTGTGTGTGTGTATGTGTGTGTGACGTGTGTGTGTGACTGGTGTGTGTGTGTGTGTGTGTGTGTGTGTGTGTGTGTGTGTGAGTTTGTCTGTGTGTGTGTGTGTGTGCCTGTGTGGGGTGTGTGCTTGCATGTATGTGTGAGAGAGTGAGAGAGACAGGGAGCTGAGAGAGTTGAATCAGAATGGAGGTGAATCCTAGTCTATTAAACACGTCGCTATGAGGATGACTTGCATAGTGTGGAAGAAAAGAGCAAAGTGAGGCGTATTATATTCATGGGATTAAATAAAGACAGTATGATGAATCTTGTCTTACAATGTACATTCAGGCCCCCAAGAAAACATAAAAATACCACCTCTGCTGTGAACAGGAACGTTGTAAAGGGGTGAAAGGTGAGGAGAGTTAAGGGCGCTTACAAGGGAGAGGGCTCTTTAATCACATATGATATATTAATGGTCATCAAATAAGGATATTTTCCCTTAACACTGTCAATGAAACGACTTCAAACTATTTGTACAGTGACGAAAAGAGAAAATTGTTTGCATCGAAAAACAAACCCAGACAAGCTGTATTGCAGCCTGTACGCTTATATGAATTATAAATGTTATCAACATTAATAACTCTGTTATTTGGGGGTACAATTAAGGTTGAACTCGGGGAGCTTTGATATGTTTTGATATCTGTATAGATGTGAGGTAAATAACAATGAGGTATTTTCAACGTGTGCCACAGGGTTTACAGTGAATCTTACTGGTTTCCATTCAAGGTTAATAACATGTCTTGAGACATACAGTAACAACAACTAAACAAAACAGGTCAGGTCAGTTGTCGGTACACATTGGATTAAGGAAATCATTAGCCTTCGAAAAGTACACAACAGCAAGCATTTGTTTCACACAGTTGTTCTGTTCATCCCCTGTAGCCAGCCATTGTAGAAATGGTGTGAGTGTGTGTGTGTGTGTGTGTGTGTGTGTGTGTGTGTGTGTGTGTGTGTGTGTGTGTGTGTGTGCGTGTGTTGGGGTGAGGTGTGTGCGTGCGTCTGTGTGTGTGCATCTGTGTGTGTGCATCAGTGTGTGTGTGTGTGTGTATGTGTGTGCATGTGTGCATCTGTGTGTGTGTGAATCGGTATGTGTGTGTGTGTGTGTGTGTTTGTGTGTGTGTGTGTGTGTGTGCGAATTGGTGTTTGTGTGTGTGTGTATCTGTGTGTGCATGTATCAGTGTGTGTTTTCGGTGTGTGTGTGTGTGTGTGTGTGTGTCTCACCTTCATGCTGGGGGGTGCGGTGCGTGGTGGGGAGGGGGGGCACTCCCCCAGTGGGACATGAGAGATGGTCAGCAGCTCTTGTTTCCTGTTAAGAGAGAGAGAGAGAGAGAGAGAGAGAGAGAGAGAGAGAGAGAGAGAGAGAGAGAGAGAGAGAGAGAGAGAGTTAGTTGTTTTATATTGACGCCCCACTGTGTGACATTTCTAATTGAAGGTCACCTCGGTGGCACAGGCGTCGGTAACCCATCTCTAAATGAAACACAAATTGTCCCTTCCCCCGTGTCCAGCCTGTTAGCAGGCCCCAGTGAAAGGTGAGCTAAGACGAAGCGTCAACTCTGGATATGTGGCCTGAGCAGCCTACTAAATAAGGGCTAGGTCGCACTACAGCATAATACACCAGTGACTGGCAGAGCTAACGTATTCCTTCTCGATCATTTTACAGCAATTAATTACTGCTACTGCCCCCCGCCCATGACTTATACATTAGCATCGTCAATCAAGGGACATTGAGTGTGACACATACAGTGGGAGAGAAGATACTGTTACACGTGTCAGAGCTCAAGATGCATGCCTATATACATTATATTTGGTACATTCATTAGTGAGATTATAATTAGCTATTTCCGCGGCATGCTATTGCCTTCCAGGGAAGAATAATCTGGTTCTACATATTATTTTAGCGGGCGGTCAGAAGAAGACTGTGATCTTAGTCATTAGTACCGTTCCCAGCCCGGGAGGCCGAACGTCCCCTACTTCTATATTCCTCCCCCCCATACCTCCCTCTGGGGCCTCTCTCTCGCTACCTCCGTCGCCCTCTCCTGCTTCCTCATTTCACCAGGCATGAGTGTACATTAATGATCCAAGATGCCAAAGATTCACTTTTCACCAGGGGACAGAGGAATGGGGCAGAAGAGAATGAGAGAAGGAGGGAGAAGGGGAGAGAGAGAGAGAGAGAGAGAGAGAGTGAGAGAGAGAGAGAGAGAGAGAGAGAGAGAGAGAGAGAGAGAGATACATAGAGAGGGAGAGAGTAAGAAGTAGGGAGAGAGAGAGAGAGAGAGAGATAGAGAGAGAGAGAGAGAGAGAGAGAGAGATAGAGAGAGAGAGAGCTTAGAGCAACACCACAGGGAACTAAATCTGAACAGAGAGAGAGAGATACATAGAGGGAGATAGAGAGGGAGAGAGTTAGAAGTAGAGAGAGAGAGAGAGAGAGAGAGAGAGAGAGCGGTAGGAGAAAGGTAAGGCTTAGAGCTACACCACAGGAAACTAAACCTGAACCAAACCCATCATCTGCTGCTTTTTAGATTCTTCCTTTTCGTAATCCAAACGGTTTTCTAAGAAAAAAAATCAATTCAGTTTGACTGCATGATGCAAGTGACCCATGGTGGATTTTCAAAATGAAAAAAAAGCATTGAAAAAAGAAATAAGATAAAGAAGGAATATTATCTGGATTCCTATGACCTTCCCAAAATCCTCCTCTCTATCTTATAAGGCAACCACAGAGGACATGTATCATGTCCTCTGTGGTACAGACCTTAACCAAACACTATATGACCTCCATAGTTGCAAAGGAAGGTGTTAGATATATATCCTTAGTAAACTGGCAACACATAAGTAAGATGTTTGTCAAAGCTAAACAGTCATCTGTGAAAGATCTCTCACAATGACAAAACAGCTTTTGAACGATGCTTCTCTGGTTTAAAAATACTCCTATCCCCTCCCTCATCACCCTTCTCTTTATCTCTCTCTCTCTCTCTCTCTCCCTCCCTCCCTCCCTCCCTCCCTCCCTCCATCTCTCTCTCTCTCTCTCTCTCTCTCTCTCTCCTCCCTCTATCTCTCTCTCTCTCTCTCTCTCTCTCTCTCTCTCTCCCCCTCCCTCCCTCCCTCCCTCTCTCTCTCCCTCCCTCCCTCTCTCTCTCCCTCTCTCTCTCTCTCTCTCCCTCCCTCCCTCTCTCTCTCTCTCTCCCTCCCTCCCTCTCTCTCTCTCTCTCTCCCTCCCTCTATCTCCCTCCCTCCCTCTCTCTCCCTCCTCTCTCTCTCTCTCTCTCCCTCCCTCCCTCCCTCCCTCCCTCCCTCTCTCTGTTTGTGACGTACTGTAACCCTGGTCCCAGTGGATAGTGAAGCAGCCTTATCCTCCAGGGCGAACACCTTTTCAGCAGGCCCTAATTCGTCAGCAGATATTCTCCAGACAGATTCCTCCCACTTCTACCACAGAGTATATAAGAGATGCACACCGAGCCCACCCTGGGTATGGGACACAAACAAACCAACCACAAACTACAAAAGACTGCTGTGAAACTGAACCAAACAGGACTTTTCAGATGTTATTTCACCACAGAAGGGTCTGCTGAAGGCTTCATCATATATTGCTCATCCGGTATCCAGGCAGTATTTGGATGTTGTCACTATGGTCCTGTGCATGTCGTGCTATGTAAGACCAACCTTCATGTTGTTTACGTTTTAATGGTATCAATTAAAACACCTTGAAAAATATCCATAAATCATGGGGTAATCCGATGGGAAAGAAATTTTGCAAAAAAACTGGGGCTGAAAATAATTCAATCAATCCATTCTGCATCAGTCAAAATAGGCAGTAATCCGTGTCAGGCCGATGGCACGTCAGGTCACAGGGGAATGTCAGGCTGGATATGAACAAATGCACCGCAGGTTCATTAGTGTAAATTCAGATGGATGGGAGCTGTCATTTCGCCTGCTGGTGAGCCCCATGCCAAACACAGACCAGCTTAAGATAGAATAAGATTGATCTGCCAATGCTAAATATATTACCCGCTGCTAGAGACTACATCCCGGCCACACATTCTCCACGCACAAAGGCACGCTTATAGAAAGAATCGCATGTTTGTCTTTGGACACGAGTGGTGCCGGAGTTTGAAGTGACATCGTGAACCGCAATTGATGCATGAGGTCTGGCCGTGCACTGATCGAGGGGCCGATTAATAGTCGAAATGGAGTGTTGATGTGAAATGTATACCACAGCACTTCTGTTCCAGTCATTAGCATGAAATACCGTGCCATACACTCTCCATTACCGACAGTTGAACAGAGTCAAGGGGGGAAGCAGCGCAACACACACTCTCTGCCCCACACATGTACACAAATACCTCAGAAACACACACTGTTTGTTTATGTGTGTGCCAGTCAAGCCTGATGTTATCATGTGATTATTTGGAAGATAAAAAGGGGTGTTTTTGTTGCAGGTAGGTGATCTTTCGAGACCTATCCTAATCAACTGCCAAGCTAGATGAGTGATCTTGTGTTTTTGTTACAAAGCCCTCAGGCATGTATACACACTGCTATGGCTCATCCAAAATAAAGGCAAAACACCCATCTGTAAATTATTATTCAGCTTGTGAGATCCTCTTTCATTGGAAGTCACAATATATACGGAGGACAATAGATTTTTTTTATCTTAGTGAACATTTTAATTTGACATTCAATCTATTAAATAGTCCTCAACATCCATCAGTCTACCTCATCCTTTCTCTTCTCTTTCCACCTCCTTGTCACTCGTTTACTTTGCTCCTTTCTTCTTCCATTTGAAGGTTATAAACACGACACAGAACAAAAGGTCAAACCGACGAGGAACATTCCTGTTTGTATAAAACAGAAGTAAGTGGCGTTTATCCGTCGGCGGCAAACGATGAGCTCGGGTAGGATTAACGTGTTACAAGTTGTAAGTCCCTGTGAGACCTCCCCAGACTTCCTCCTGATCCTCTGTGCAGCATAAGGGGATGTCTGTTGAGCCCACAGTTCAGAACCACGCTTCACGCGAACTTTCCACTGGACTCAGCAGCACTCTCACAATACGGTGCTGTCTCTGCACACTCTGTTCTGCTCTGGCAGCTGCGGGCCGCGCCAAAACCTGGACAATGTTTGAAGAAGAGATCTGCTTCCAAGTACAGAGCTCTACTGTAGGGGCTCGGGGAATTCAATGAATAAAATAATATTAAACAAAAAAAAAGGGTGGGAGAGTTTCACTACAGAGTTGAAGGGGAACTCAACAAATAGACTAGAACATAATGGAAAATTAATGAATACAAAAACAACTTCACTTGCAATGTTGAGGAAAACTCAACAAATATAATGGAACAGAACATATAATAGGAAATAATACAATATCATTGAACCATTTGTGAGCCTCCCAATGGGGCCCAGAGAAATGAAACCATCAAAGAGGCTGGAGTTGTGTGTGTCTAGAGGTTAGAGAAGCTAGCTGTGGGTAAGGAGGCCGCCTGGTGAAAGCCTCCACTGACCTGTGAAGAGCCAAAGCTGGTTCCTACCCCTACCACTGGGGGCCTCCGTCTCTCTCCCAGTCATCATTATACAAACAGGA